>NC_054058.1:36724420-37027450 GCF_017639655.2 Falco naumanni
AAGTGTTAATTCATGAAGATATATTTGTTTTTGGAGAGAGAATATCAGGATAGGCACAGGCAGAAAAAAAGAAGGTTAAGAGAACAGAGGTGCAGTGTGGAGTGTTACGTACTAGGAGATGGTGAATTTCAGGTAATCCTGAATTTCATGCACCTAATATTGCAACATTCGCTAATGCTGTATGCACATCTTTTCCAAAGTGTAAGGAAATTACTGAGGATTGGGCAGATGAGGCACAGGAAATAAGTAATTTATTCAGCTGCAATGTCATAATGTTGCTTTGGTTGGTCAAATTTCTGAGAGGTCATGGAGTCTCTGGAGGGGAGGTAGTTTGATTGGATATGTTGAAACAAGTGGTTTAGTGTGTCAGAAGTCGGGGTCTGAGCCAGATGCCTGATGATGTAGGTACCTGAAGTTGGAAGGAGCTGGGAGGTAGAGTTTCTCGTCTGGTGTGGTGTAGTAGAGTGAGACTCTTGATATACCCAATCTTACGCTTTCGTTGTACAAGTGACTTGTGAAGTGATGCCTTCCGGTTCAATTTGACGTTGGAATAGTTTCCATATGCTTTAAACCTAGTGTTCAAATTTGGTCTAGGGATTTTCAGTACTGGGGAGGGAGAATACTGTTCATGGTAGTTGGTATGAATAGAAGACAGAAAGGACAGCTCACAGCTGGGCTCTAACTTCTGTCATTCTGGGGTGTTGTTTCAGCTGTCTAATATCGGATATATGCAGTGAGATGTGATGATGGCAGCAGTTACATATTTACTTACATAGGTGGAGCCATTGACTTCAACTATAAAGTATCTATACCTTCATATCCCTGTGTCCTGCTTATGGAGACACCTTTCGTGATCCTCCCTGAGAGTATCCACCTCCCTCTGACAAAGTCAGGCTGGCGTTGTGTGAAGCAGGGAAAACAAAGCAGTTCTGAAGAAAACCCTGTAGCTCTTTTTATAAGAAGGCACTGATGATCACAAGCAGGAATGAGTTCCATGACTGATTGTCGTTTACCTTTTAGGGCTGTTGCACACTGTGGAAGACAGCAGTGCCCTGGACCTATTCGTGGAAGGTGAGAGGCACATGCCATGTCTCAATTACTGACAGTTTGTGACAAGGCTCTGTCTTGTCTGATAACGATAGCGAGATGCTCAGCTTCTACACCGCTTGAATTGGGAAGAACATCTATTTTTTATCAAGGCAACAGTGATGAGCAGACTATTCCAATATTTGGGGGCAGGGGAGTGCATGCAGATTTAAATATTTAGCATTTCTTTCACAGATTCTATGTGTGCCATGAATTTAGTGTCAGGCGGGTAACAGTGGTAAACAATGCCTGATCTTTGGCATCTTTGGACCTGACCAAAGGCTCAAAGTAAATGGAAATTTTCCTGTAAGCTTCAGTGAGCTTTGGAATCTACTGCTTTCTCCTTGGGACAGTGATTATTTGGGATTTAGCTGTACAGGCTGCAGGTGCTGCTTTCTGAACAGTCCTTAATTTGAAATATGAAGGAAGCATCTGCATGGCTGACTAATGAATCTCTGCAGTCCAGTTAACCTTGGGCATCTCTGCTGAGTCTAGTGGTGTTAGGAATGCAATGATTTCTTCCTGTCCAGCCATGAAAAATGAAAGGGGATGTGACCAACTCCTTCCAGAGGGGTGTCACTTTTCAGGCACTTGCTTGAAATGGTGTTGAAAAGGTGAGAAGTCTTTCTGTCATGTTCCCAGTCTGTTGAGAGATGGATGCTCTCGGAGGAATTTTAAATTAGTGTTACCAACTCTCAAAAGTTTTTAGAGATTCTGAGAGTTCAAGGCAAGAAAGGGCCATTAAACCATCTATAAATCACCTGTCTCAAGACATGCCTCTGCTGAGATGTGTGGCTCTTTAGCTAAAGTAGGTCTCCTATTAGGTAAACCTTCAGTATTGCCCTGGATATAGCAAGAGATGGTGAACCCAGAAGTCTCTGGTATTTCTTTTTATGATGCTTTCCTAGAATACAAATCAAAGGAGCG
Organism: Falco naumanni; assembly: GCF_017639655.2. NCBI lineage: Eukaryota > Metazoa > Chordata > Aves > Falconiformes > Falconidae > Falco > Falco naumanni. The sequence goes on from NC_054058.1 coordinate 36,726,434, forward strand.
TGTTTTTCAAATGAGTCATGCCATGACACCAAGATACATCCAAGACAGCCTTACTAAATCCTGTGGAACAATGCTCTGCACAAGTGTCACAGTAAGGGGGCTACTGTCAAAACTTACCTGCTGAACATTCAGGTGCCCAGGTTCTAAATATACCAGAAGAGGGGCTTTGCTTCCTGAAACTGGTCCACTGGTACATGTGTGGAGGCAGAGGCAGCCTGCCAGCATCAGGCAACTCCCTTGGGATTTTGTCAGGAGAACCCCAGGTGATGTGCAGCCAGTGTCTGGTAAACACAGTTATTTGATTCCTCCTACTGGGACAGAGCGGACAAAGTTCTTAAAGTTGCAGTGAACCAGGAATAACAGCTGGTTATTCATGGAGGTGAACAGTACCACAAAGGTGACTTGGGGCCTTGCTTTCTGGCAAGGTATACGGGCTAACTGCAGTGGGGAGGAATGGCTGATAGACTGCACTCTTAACTCAGGGACAGTAGCAGCTGGAGGAGGAGCTCTCAGGCTGCATCTAAGGATACTCAGCAGTTTCAGTTCTCCTATCTTTTCTGGAAAGCTGTGTTTTTAAAGGCCAATTTTCATACTGTAGGAAGCCTGCTCTATGAAATTACCAGAATTTTTTTATGCTTTTAAGGTAGGGCTTTGCTTCCTTCCCTTCCTAGTTCCTTATGTTTACTTGGTGTCCTGACGCTCAGTTTGTCTCTTGCAGTTAGTTTCCATGCATGGTTTGTAGTGCAGCTAGAACAGGGCTGCTGTAATGTTGTTGCAGAGAACTTGGGCTGGGCTATCAGAAGTAATAGTGCTGGGAATGCCGATATTAGCCTGCTCTCTCAGCACCTCTGCGCTTGTTTAATTTCTAAGCTCTTTGCTCACTCGTCTGCTAAGGCCCTGTGGAAGATGGATTGTGAATGCTCTAGTGTGTGAATTACTGATCCTGTTTCTCCTGCCTAGTTCTGGTGCGGCTTGTAGTGGAGCTGAAGTCAGAACAGTACTTATGCTGCATTTTGGATGAAAGCCAAAAAGAGGTCAGTGAAGATAAATTACCTGCCCTTCCTTTCAATCCTTCAGAGGCTGAGGAGATGGGAATGAGTAGCTCTGCAAGACTGCAGCTACTGTGCTGGGATGCAGCCTCTGCTGCAGTGGGATGTCCTAGTGCCAGCTGCCCTGCTGTGATTTTGACAGTGTTGGTGTCTACCCTGGAGTTTTCCTGTTCCCACGATGCCTTGCAACTATATGGCTTCAAGATGCTCTTGTGAAGCTGTGTGGCTTCCTCAGATTCTTCTTTTCCTACCTTACTGTTTCAGTGATATGAGGAACTTTCCCAACCTGTGCTGTGGGCTCTTGCTCTCTTCATTCCCAAGTTTGTGATGGTACCATGCGGTATGAAAGATTGGGAAGTTGTGAAAGTGGGGAGAAATTCAGCTGGTTTATCTGCTCATGTAAGAGCCGGAGGGGAGAGGGAGGAAAAGGAACAACAAGCAAAAGATTTCTTGTATTAATTAAAAGACATTTTAGAGACCTAGTGGTGTGTTCAGGGTTTTCCTGTGGTTTATCCTAAGTGGTGAAGAGGACCCAGTTTAGGAAAAGATCCTATTCCAGATGATTATGCATCCCTGAGAGCTTCCTGGTTTGGGTGCCTTTCTGCCTTTGGACTGTGTTCTTACCAGTGGAACGTTTTCTTTCTCTGTCTCCTCTACAGCTGTGCAAAGCCACTACCATGAGAGGCAGCCTGCCCACATTCACTCTCTTGGGCAAGCTGGCAGATGCCATCCCGAGCTTTGCTGATATACTGCTGGTAGAGCACAGTGAGTAATGTGTCATGCCTCACTGAAGAGTAGCATTCACAGCTCTAATACACATATGCATGCATGCCCTCCCTCGTCCCCATGTGAATTCATGAAGGTCACACAAGAAGCCTGTCCACAAGTCAGAGTGGCATTCAGGCCTCCTGAGTTGCAGGTCAATACCTTCATAGGAGGCTTGTCATTGTGCATTTAGCCAGCCTGGCAAAACAAGCCTCTGTGAAGCAGAGTTTGTGGGTCTCCCTCACAGGCAACATGCATTTAGTTACTTCTTGGCTTGGTCCAGCCCCTGGGGGTCTGGTGAGAAAGCTTAGCTGTTTGTAGAAGTAGCTGGGATGATGGATCTTCATATGGCGAACAGCAAGCTCCTCTAGCAATTTGTTACTGTACCCCTCTGCTCAGAGGGACAGATGGTGGTGACCACATCACCTAATTGTGGCGTTCATTAATCTGCATGCACCAGTTTGTCCAGTGGGCTTTTGCAGATTTTCAAGGGAAATTGGTTGGTACTTTTTAAAAATCAGTTCATTAGTGAGAATGTTTGCTGTTTCTGTTCCTCACACTAGGTAATTTAGTGGATCATCTGCTGATGGGCTTGACGTACCCAAATGAGGGTATAAAGGCTGCTGTCTGCTACTTGTATGGCAAGTTGTACTCCTCTCCTGTTGGCATGGAACGGCTCTCAGCACACTTCCAAGAAAGGCTGTGTGGTCTCTTCTTGAATACCTTGGGGCATGCACAGACAAAGGAGCTGCAGGTTAATTGTTTGGGTAAGGCATTGCTGAGAGAAGCTGCAAGGTGCATGGGAAGGCTTAGAATGAGGAAGAAACCCCTGGCTGGTTTAGGCACTCTAATGTAGACTGTTCCCTAGAAGAGCTTTTTGCTGCTTGTCTGAAGCAGTCAATCTTTCTGTTACTCCATAGCAATCACATGTCCCAGACCTGCTGCTGAGCTCCCCCAGCCCTCCGCTGTCCCCTGAGCCCCACATTTATCTAGCACTGACTAATCTTCAGAGTGTCTTCAGAACTTGCACTGTGGCCTGGCCTGCCTCAATTTAATGTTTTATCCTAGGAACAGACCATTCGTCAAAGTGTCTGAATGCAAACACTGTGCACAGACAGGTGGGTTTTGTAGAGCAGTGGGATGGGGTCTAACAAATATGGTCTTCAGACATGGGGCATCATGTTATTTAGGTTAAAAAGCTAAGGTGGAAGTGGCACTTCCTTGCATTATATGCTTCCAACTGCACATATCAACTGTTGCTGGGGAGCACAATTTCAGCCTTTCTGACATTGCTTGTTTGTAAACCACCCAGGGAATTCCTTTTTCTTGTAGGAGGTAAGCAGGAACCAGATTGCTCCTCAGATCATCTACTCAGCTACTAGAAATGATCGATGATTCCTTTGAAAGTAGAAATCTATAGCTCAGACAATACCCCTTGTGAATTTGTACGGACATGTACTGATGATTTGCATCAATACCTGCAGCTGTGTACTATACTTTTGTACTGAGTACTTTTGTGTGTGTATGTCCTTTAGCTAAATACAGCTGTTTCAATAAGAGCCTGTGAAAGTAGAAGGGGAAGGTAAATGCTAGTTCTCTAGGAAGTATTTCAGGGAAAATGTCTAGTTATTGTTGGATCACTGATTGTAGCTTGGAAAAAAATGCAAGTCAAGAGCTCTCCCAAGAAACAGTTTAGGGGTAGATGCTGGAGCACAGAATACATTGTGAATAGAGTGCTCCTGATACCGTGTACCAGTGCACATGCCAGTCTCCGAGAAGGGGCAGAGAGCAGATCTGACCCAGCAAAAAACATCAGCAACAAGGGGCTGCAGGACATGGGGCTCATGGCGGTATCTGGGGACACAGTGAGAGGAAACTCCTTAAACTGGAGGTGAGGACCTTTGTTAGGAATGCAGGAAAGGGGAAGAAGCTGGCAACAAGTCTTAGGCTGTAAATACTCCTGTGTTAATATAATCCTTGCTATGCCCAGTATGGTGCTCACTCTTGCTCTCCCTTCTGCAGGTTTGCTAAAGGAGCTGCTGAAATGTGACCATTTTGTATCCATTCTTATGAATGATTCAAAGACAGGAGAGGAGTCTGAGAACCCTGACTTTTTAGAAAGGGAAAATCCACTGCCACTTGTTCTCAAAAAGGTGATTGCTGAAGTAGTAGTGAATTGTTGGTAGACATAAAGAATTTTCTGGCCAGTATTGAATCTTTATTTGAGGCACTTCAGTGTGCAGTTGCCAACACCAGCAATAGAGGCTGCAGTGGGAAATGGGGACATGGGCATAGATCACCTCATTGTTCATTCCTGCATCCTGAAAGGGGGAAATTTTACTCCTGGCCTCAGCTGATTTTACTCACTCACACTTGAGGTCTGTCTGATACAGCACTTGTATGTCCAACATGACTAAACATGTGGGCAGAGCTATTCTTACTCCTAATCTTCTCTGCTGTAGTTCTCATTTTGCATTTTTTCTTTTTTTAGTGTATTTGGTCAAGTATTGTATCTTGCCTTAGCAAGTTTAATCCGTGAAATACATGTGAAAAGAGAGATCTTAATTTATGTTTTAAAATTTAAAATGTAGAAGAAACTGTTTCTTACTCATATCTGCATAGTTGACTTCCTCTCTCATTTTGGCTTTTGTTTCCCAACAGCTTCTGTTGACCAGAGATGAGATGTTACAGGCAGCAAGTTCTCACTGTGTGGCTGCAGTGCTGGTTCACTCTCCCAGCAGATATGGTCCTGCTTTTATCCATGCGGATGTCCCAGGTGAAGAAATGCAGTAGCATCTTGTTGTTAATTTCCCAATATCAAAGCACTCTCTGGCTGTTTGTTTTATGAATCAGTCTGGCTCCATGAAATCCACTGATGGCATAATGTGTGTGGTGGCCATTTTATACCAGTAAAAATAGCCAAAGTGATTTTAGGAATAGAAGAAAGTTAAGTTTTCAACTGAAAGTATAGAAGTAGCTGTCAACAGGCAGAATGGAGTTTCCACAGCAAGAATTTGCATAAGTCCTTGAGGTCAAGCTCCTTCTCGCAGGACCTTGGATATGAGCTTAGACAGCCTGAGGTTCCATCTTGTACCACTAAATATTGTAAGTTTGCACAGAATTTGGTCTAGGATTTAGCTTTATAATGTGGCTGTGGGAGATGGTTTATTATTTTTTTGTAATCCCAAAAGATAGAAATGCTTTCATTTTACAAATTTTTGGGGAGATGTAAAAATTTCAAGGAAAAAGAGATCACTGCATCTGTAGTAAAGCTTGGTTTGTGGCTTTTCATTTGTGCCAAAGGCTAGAGCCACAATTTAGCTCCTGCCTGCTGAGTTTCTGCTGTGAAGACGCTTGCCTGCGGGAGTCTGCTCTCCACTCACCTTATTTTGAAGACTAGCATACCACCAAGCATCCAGTCCGTTCTCCTTGCCTGCTATTTCATAACGCAAGCATTCTCCACGTGGTTGTTGTTACACTTCCTTGTTTCCTCTCCTTCCTCTGCTCTGCTTTGTTCTAAGAGCAGCTGTGCTATGCTATGAGCAAACTACCTCTTAACAGGGTGACCTTATTTGTGTGTGTGTGTACATTTGCAGAATTCCTGTTTGAATGTCTCTCATGCAACAGTGAAATTCTCATCTGGTCGGTGTATTGCTGTCTGCTCCTCCTAACTGAAGAGCACCTTTTCTTCTCAAAGTGTCACACAGTCTATGGTGAGTCATCAACCTTTCTGACAGAGTGACTGCAGTAATGCTGTGAGCATTTGTTGTGCTTCTAGCTGAATTTCAACACTTTATACACAATCACAATTTCCAGCCAGGATGGGTAAAGGACTGAAAATGAGTACCTTTCAGACATGTTTGTGATGTGCAACATAGCTTGGATTTACAGTGTCACTATCCTGATGAGTTCCTGATAAGCCTGCATTTGTTATAATAACCAGTTATCATGACCAACACCGCCTAAGTTACTATTAGGTGTTTCTGTGGACAGGCCAAGAGTAGATTTAGTAAGAAAGGCTAAATTCTTTCCTTTATTCTGGACCTACCTCCAGCAGTGGAGGTTGGTGCCCATTATCAGGGAGTTGAGTGAACACTCAGCAGTTTTGGGCAGTTGTTTCTGTTAATGGCTCAGGTAATAATTGTTCAAATCTTCCTTCTTTTTAAAAATTATTTTTGCTTCCATCTTCAAATTTGGAGTGTTAAAAGCCCTCTCTGTGACTTCTCTTGAACATGTGCAGGTATTGAATCTCTGGTGAGGAGTCTGCAAGATGTCCTGCAGCTGAACAATGTGGAGTTGCACAAACAAGGGCTCCAGCTCTTCACTGAAATACTGAAACGGTAAGGGAGTACCACCATCAGGCTTGCACAGGCAGAGTTTGGTGCCCCAAAGTGGAGGCTGTGGTGCTTTTGCTTTTTAAGGTTTTTGTCTGAGACCAAATATCTACACCCTCAGAGCCCTTGTGTTTGAAAGATGTTGCTGAACAAATGCATTTCCCTTATTCTTGTGAAGATGGGCCTGGTGGTTGTCTCCAAAGGTCCCAGCTTGTCCTCTCTGCACATGTATCCACCAGGATATCTGCCTCTTCCTGCTTCCTTGTCAGTCTGGGAGGTGAAATCTCCTTTCAGCTGTAGATCAAGCAAGAGGGAAGGCTAGGAAGGTCCAGGCATATGTGAGCACGCCAGCTCCTGCGAAGTGTGCCTCTGACAAAACGGAGCATGCAAATTCCGTGGCTTCTAGTCTTGTATCATCATCTGAGCTAAATTCAAACAGCAAAAACAAATTCTAGGATGAAATATTAATGTATTCTGTCACTTTTTTCTTCTTGTTTTCTGCTAAGGAATAACATACCCTGTCTTGTTTTTCTTCTGTGCTTCCTGTTCTTGCCTCTATGATCTTGTTCCTGTCCTGTCATGCCAGTGACAGTCTTGTTTTTGCCACTTTGTTCCCTCAAGAGAGCCCTTGAGCTAGATTTTGGAAATGTCATAGTCAATTTTGTAGCAATGTCAGGGTAAAAAGAAGGAAAAGCAGCAGTGCTAGAACAGTGGGATGATGGCAGTGTGGGATCTATCAAAAAGAGAAACCAGGATGTGGGAAACACTAATTACAGCATTTATGCTTGTAAAACAAAGAGAATGCTCTATGCAATTACTCTCATTTTCTAGCACACCCATTCTGTTTCTCTGAGCTTTGCCTTAGAAATGTTTTATTTAAAACTGTTTCATAGTGGGGAAAGGGATCTCATCCTGGAACTTTTCCTCTTGGTTTTTCCTTGCAGCTGCATTCTCTTCTGTAAGTGAGCCCTACACTGAGGTGTTGTTCAAGCAGGCCGTACTGTTCCTCTTGGCAGTATGTCAGGAATGGTGGGTAGCACTCTCTGGAGTGCTCCTTGTCCCTCCCAGCATAACCAGAGTGGCAGGCACAGCTCAGGGCCCAAAGACGAGAGGCTGCAGGAAGCTGCAAGAGTGCTGCCTCTCATACTTTTCTCCCAGATCCCAAAGACATCACAGTGCACCATATTGCAAGTGGGTTTGTGCCTCTTGAATGAGTCAGCAATACTCCTCCATCCCTTCCTCCCTGCATGAGTCAGTGAAGACTTCTTTTTTTCCCCTGATGTGTTTAATTCAGAAGGTCAGTAATTAAAGAAAGGAAATACATAGGATTAATAGAATTACAGTATAAGTTGAAATAATTTGGAAGTTCTGCATATCACTTATGGCTTGGGCCAGAGGCTGCCACTGGTGCCCAGGTACCAAAAGGCCTTTTCCTTGCCGTGTCAACATCACAGCTTTTTCCTCACAGCAGAATGTGAGGTGACTGCCAGGCTGAGTTTGATCCCACTGAGTGACTAAAAAGAATGGTTCTGCCTTTGTTCACACTTTACTCTAAAGCTGAGCTACTGGTGTAATTTCTACTGAAGTTTACTTTCTTCTTCCATTTGTGCATGGGAGCATGTGCTCCTAGCTTGCTTTAATCAGGCACGTCTGTGAAAACGGAATAACAGGGGGAATACTTTTGGGTCCCAAGTCTGGCCCCTGTCATGCTGTGCTGCTTTTCTTGCTTTACTTCAGAGAGGCCCTCTGGCAGGCTGTTAGTGCCTCTTGTCTGCATGTGGCTGCCTGTCTTTGCCCTGCCTTCCCAACTGTACCCGACTTGCCAGTAACCAAATGAGCATACTCTGCCATTTGCACAGCTCTGTCCAATAATGGGATTAATGGCTTGTCATCCTTCCATGCTCTTGTGCTGAATGCTCAAAGGTGTTGAGCCACAAAGCGATCAGATGAGCAAAATGCTCACTATCAAGAAGAATTGTCAAAACAGTTGGATTGTGTTTATTTTTCTGATTACTTTCCAAGTTCATGAAAGTCCCTGTCCTTCTGGCAGCATATGGCATTAGAAGTGCTACAGGACTGTGAGAGAAGCTATTCTTGTGGCACCATCCTTGTTCTAGGATGGTAGTGGTTGCTTGTTTACTCATAAATATGAATTGCCAGATGAACCTGCAAATGCCAGAGCAGATGGCCTCAGCATAAAGTCCTAGGCAGAGAGATCACTGTATTTTGCAAAGCCTGTTTTTCTTGTGCTTTTCACATCAGTGTTTGGTGGTACAGTCACACAGTTATCCAGGCTGTGGGTTTTTTTCATCATAGTAGGGCTCCAGACCTGCTGAAGTTCACTCTTTGTAGCAAACCCTCCACCTGCTCAAGTTTGAGACTACCTCCTTGAGAGCAGCTGGCTCTGAATACTGAAAACCATGGGTGGAACCACATGGCTCAACTGTCCATTTGGGGAAATGAGGAGAGGGCGCTACAGTCACTTTGACATTATTCTCCTTGCTTACTCTGTTTCTTCTTCACAGGCAACCAGTGGAAATCAAATTATTCACAAACCGAGGTGTATGTATAGAAGCCATTGATGTTTTGATGGAGATGGTGAACTGCCCTGTGCTTGAGGTGGTTGTGGAGGCTGTGAGAGCTGTGGCAGCTTTCCTGAGGTAGGCAGGAAAGTATTTGCAGGCTTTCCTTCAGATAGGTATGTTGCTACCATGTTGGGCTGTGTGGGTGAGTGTGCTCTGCAGTGGGACTTCTGGCTGAGACAGGCGTGGGTACAGCACAGCTAGCTTCCCATCCACCCCAGAAGGCTGCCAGGGCAATGAAGGTGTGGTAGGCAACAAGTTACTGCAGCAAGGACCTGGCATCCCAGCCAGGCTTGTACTGTGGCTGCTGTGGCTTTGTCACTCTGCGCCCCATCTGGATAGGTGAGAACAAGCATAGGACTGTCCATATGCCTCATGACTAGTAGGAGTGGACAGTGAATGCAGCGAGGGCGTGTTTGGGCGCACATGTGAATGAAGGCACCGTTCAGATACTGTGACCTTAGTATGCTGTGCTGGAGAGAAGTGGCAATGGCATATTACTGTCAGAAGAGCGGTTATTTCTGCTGGTGTTGCCTTGCCAGGTGGAATGTCCCCAGCGCGGAATGTGCACGCTGTCTTTCTCTCCCCTTGTTCAGGAAGGACCACCTGAGCTCCCCTCCTGTCCCATATGAAGAGCTGCAGAAGCTGCTGGAGGCAGCGCTGAAGCGATGTGCTGACCTTTCCCCACCACAGAGTAGCAAGAGGCATGCAGTAAGTCAAAGGTTGTTGCTGCTTGTTGGTAGGACCAAGCAAGACAGGGATGATCCTCCTGGCATGGTATGTGGATATCGTATATATATTCTGTCCCTTTAGCCTGTGGCTGTTGGGTTCTCTGGTGTTTCTTCTGATCCTCATGCCTTGAGATGGTACCAATCTTCGTCTTAGAAGTAGCTGAAGATGGATGCTGGTGAATGTTGTCTTTCTAAATAAAGGAAGATTGTGGAGCACCACTTGAGCACGCTGCTCTCTTTATGTCTCCAGTACTCCAAAGTCATTTGAACTTTCCTTTCTTCAGGCCCCCACCTTGTAGGCTGCATCAGTCTATCTATTTTTTTGGCAATGAACATCTCTTGCTATGCCTTCAGACCAAGACAGTCATCCTTTATGCACTGTGATCCCTCAGCAAGGGAGCTGTTAGCCACTCTTTGAACTGCAAATCCTTTCCTGTTCCTGGAATACGTAGCTAGTGTGATGTGCTGCTGGGACTTAACACAGTTCTGAGGAGAGCCACCATTACAGATGGCTAGTGAAAAGACAAGGGCTGAGCCCTCTTGTTCTAGGCTTATAGCCATGTAGGTTTAGATTGGATGTCTGTAATGGCAAAAGCATCTTGCTGGAGTACCAGAGCTCCAAATGCCTGATGAACTGTCTTCGGGCCCAAGCTCTGTGGTACCAGATGTCTGTTTTCTCTGCTTGGAGATGGCAGAACTGTGTTCTGCCCCATAGGCAGATGTTGGTCAGTCTGCACACACACAGAACTTGGTGTCCAATTCAGAATAAGGAGTTTCACAGGAAGGAAGTTAGGCAGGCAGTAAGGACATCCAGGCTGTCTTTAGAGGGAGAAAAGGGGAAATGATTCTAAGGTATCAGCATCAAATGGAGAGGAGTTAGTTCTGAACTGCTAGGCACCAATGTGTAGCCGTGCCCTCCCTTTGGCAGTATTTGGAGGAGACTACTGCAACCGGTTAAGGCTTAAAGGCAGATTATGAGTTCCAACTGGTTCCCAGTATGAGAAAATGATTAACTGTGACGCTGCAGTTGGCTTCTGGCTGAACTCAGTAGGATGCTGTGTGGGAACAAGAGCTGGTACATGGATAGCTGCTTACAAATCTGAGCCGCAGTAGAGAACTTCTAAGATTTCAGTGCTGAGCAAAGACAAGAACTGTTCAGCATTGTCGAAGAGTAATTGGAAGAAACAAAATTTAAAAAAATATGAAGTTTTCCCAGAAGAGTTTGAAGCTCCATTAGCTGAGCTGTTTAAAATTCAGATTAGACCAAACCATGGCAATAGAGACTGTAAAGACAAGGCAGTGTAGAACTAGTAACTCTATAACTCTGTCCTCCCTAGGAAGAGCAGAACTTCTCTCTAACCCTGCCTTCCCTGGGGAAAGCACAATAGTTAAAAAACAGTTATGTGAAACAAGTGAGTGAAGTGAAATCTGTTGTTCCTCATGTTGGTGGTATGGAAGAAGAAAGCTATTTTTTCCAATACTGAACATAAGATTTTGAAGACTTTTTTCCTTTTAACAGGATGATCTATTCTCAGTGTCTCAGAGTCACTCAGCAAACAGAAATCTCAGCAGAGTGCCTCAGAGACAGGGCTGGCTCTTGCTCAACACCCTGGAAAGTTTCAGAAATGCTTGCAGGTGAGGACAAGTCGGAGGTGGGCAGGTGGGTGGTGGGTGTGTGTGTCCATGTCCGTCCATCCTTCTGTCCTTGTAATTGAGTTCCTCTACCCCACCCCATCACTGAAATATCACACGTGTGAGTTCAGTGCATGGCACTTGCCAGTAAAACAACAGAAGGCGGGATATATTGTGATAGTGAACATTTTGTGACACCTGTATGTATCTCCCAAGAAATTTGCCTGGGACCTCTCAGTTTATGTCACATCTTTGGCCTTGGAGGAACTGCTTGAAAATTAGCTCAGACTACTGAAGATAGGAATTGTTGGAAGCTATGCGTGAAACCACATTCCTGTGCCCTGGGGTATGTGGTCTCACTGCCGGAGGGGATTAACCATTTAACAAATGTGTATCTGCTCCAGATGCTGGCCTTGGATTTGCTGTCTGTGACCTGTTACTGCAAGGGGGTTTATAGGCACGAACTTTTCCTGTTTTGCTGGATGGGAGCTATCTGTCACCCTTAGCTGCACAGCAGATGGTGGTAGTTGAGTTTGTGTATGAATCCAGATCTGTTGTTAGGGAAGTCTGGCCAACATAGTTATTTTGCCTTGCATCATTTGCATTTGGCTTGGCTGAGATAATTTGGTTAGAAGCAGGTGTCCCTGTCTGCACTGACCCAGTGTCTTGGGGTGATGTTAGGGGGCACTTGGGTTCTGTCACAGTTTTTAGATCAGCTGAATGGTTCCCTGGCTGATTTTTACAAGGTTTGCTTTATTGTGCTCCAGGCACTCTGGCCTGGCTGAGAACCTCTAATCTTGCCACACTAGGGCGTCCTACAGCAGATGCTTTCTACACAGAAGCTAAGTCTTCCTTTCCCAACTTGTACTGTTGTGCAACATTGCTGACTTCTATAGCTTCACTCAAGTGGTCTTTTGGTGTGATTGCCAGATTCCTGTGTTTCTAACCCATCAGGTATTTATGGGGTCCTTAATGGTGAAAGTTGTGATGAAAATGTAGTATCTCCTGACTTCCTTTACAGAGTGAGGAGGATTATTCTCTCCTCTGGTATGTACTATGTGTTTGTAGGTTAGCAGTGGAATTCCAGAGTGACTTCATGGCCCAGGAGAATGCTTTCACTGCTCCCAACTCTGAGAGCAAGGACACACTGAACAACTTTTCGGAATTCCTGTTGAGGATTTGTGACAGTCTTTGCATCCCTGTGGTCACGGTAAGGTTACTTTTGAACTTGGTCTATCCCTTGGGTACCTGGAAAGGTGCTTTCAGGCACCAAGAGTGGGTTGCACAAGTGTTTTTTGGGGAAGAGAGCATGTAGAATAAACCAAGAACAGTTGTGGCATTTGCCACCTTTCCACAGCCAAATGTGGCATTATATAGTTCATGTAAAATGGGAGTGTACGGTTTCAGAGGGTGGAGAAATTCCTAAATGTAGATGGCAGTGTCTTTCTTCAGACTGTGCAGTCCCCATAGCTACCTGCTGTGCTATATAATCCATGGCAGCTCTGGATGTTGCAGAAAATGAAGAGCACCTGAACTGTTCTTTCCCCTTCTGCCACTTTTTCAAAACTTGCCTGTGTCCTGGAAAGCAGCAGTATTTGCACCTGCAATTTCATTTTCATGCTTCTTTCCAGAAGATACTGGTAAGCCTGCCTAGTCTACACAGCAAAGGCAGTGCTAAGAATTGTGCCTCACTAAGGCAAGGGACATGGTTTAAAAGTCACTGTGGAGAGTCACATGTGCTTTAGTGTTTCATACAGACCTGTCACTAAGACACACTGAGCAGAATTTTCAAAACAGCGGGACTCTGGTTGTGGTTCCAAATGTTGAGTAACTTTTGCTTGTGCTTTGCCACAGGTTCAGATGTATGGATTCTTGCAGTTGTTGGGAACTTGGGAGATATTTTGTTCTGTATTTTCTTAATCAGTCTCTTGATAGGCAGCTGCAGTGTCATTGCTATTCTCCCTGAAGGGAGGGTGCAGTGCATGTCCAATTTGGCAAAGTGATTTTTGGTTTTTTGCCAAAGTTTTGGCAAGTCAGTGTGCTGTTTCTTGTTCATTGAACTTGGGTAAAAATTAATGGACTGTGAGAATAGTGTCCAGTGACCTTGTACACGAATGAGTTGAGTCGTTCTGTTCTAAACAGTTTAGGGCTGGACTCTGCAGAGACCTGAAACACCTGTGTTTGCTACTGCTCAATAAAATGCTGAAGCACAGGTGTTAAGTGTTACTGAAGTCAGCTGCACTTAAGCATATGCAGCACTGGAGAGGTAGCCATCTGGCCTGTAAGAGCAGTTACTTCTAGGGCAATATGGGCAGTAATGTCAGTTGCTGTGCATTAAGGCCTAACTGGCTGCCAGCTGGAATAGGAAGAAGTTTCTTGTTTGATGTAATGTCTTGCAGAGTTAGCAGCACAGCTCATGAAGTTGGCAGAGGGAAGTGTTAGTTGCTTTCAAAGTGCTCTGTAAGCCTGTGTACTTGCTGCCAGGCATTTTGGTAGAAGAACTGTTAACTCCATAACTGTTCGGATTTATAAATCTATCTTTCTGCACAGGCAGGAGGTTAGAATAAAGCTGCTGCTTTCAGTGTTTATTGCATATCATGCACCTGATCTTTTCTTCTTTCCACAGAAATACCTGGAAAGGGCTGTCAGCCCATCAATGATGGAGGTTTTCCTCTCAGCACTTAATACCCTCTTTACAGTGGTGCCAAACATGCGGAAAAAGTTCTCTAAAAAGCTGGGTATGGGGGTAGTGTGGGATCATGTTCTCTGTGCTCTTAACTGATGGAACTTGCTGCTACTGCATATTACTGGGGCAATGAGCTTAATGAGACTTTATGTGGAAGATTATATTACATGTTTATATGAGTAAGAATAGAGTGCACAGTCATGTTCAGCAGGTTGAAAAAGTTATTTGGTCTAACAGTGATGATGGGACAGATTTTATTTTAGATAAGTAAGTTGTCAGCTTTACCATTCCTTCTGGAATATTCAAAATTGGCTGCCCCTGTACACAGGGATTATGCTGGAATTGTTGGTGGGATTTTACTATGTAGAAATCCTATTTATTCTGTGTATTCCTTACTCTGTGCGCATCAGAGAGGTGATGTAGAGAATTCCTCTATTCCAAATACATTAAGCTGGCAAATCTTTCCTTCTCATCCTGAGAAAACAAATGAATCTCAGCTACTCCCCTCCAAACCAAACCTGGAGTAGTTTGCTTTGGGAGAGAAAGCCTATGTATTCTTACTGAGATGGTCTGCTCTATTCACCAGGTTTGCATGGAGATGTGTGGGGATGGTTATGGGACCTGCCTACTCTTTTCCCTTATCATACATGTTCTGTCTTGCTTTCTGTCTAGCATCCTCCTCCTTCATCCGACTGACTCTGGAACTGAAGGCCAGATTTTGCTCTTTACAAAGGTATTGTGATGTGTGTATTGTGAGTGAGTTGAAAATTTCCAGATAGGAAAGCAGATCATGCCTTATCTAATGCACCTGATGAGGCAATATGGGAGGCTGAAAGACCCAAGAGTGGTTGTATTTCTGCAAAATGTAGATGGTAACTAACAATGGCAAAGCTGAGCGTGGGAGAAGGGAGAAGCAGTTGGGAAGGGGCAGGTGGATTTACACAGCATTGTGAGAATTCTGTGCTCTATCATGAGCCGTGCAGAGAGAGATAAAGTAGCCTGACTTTGGAGTAGTCAGATCAGTGGGAGTTTTGAAAAGATGTAACAGCAGCATCAGTTCCATCTGAGCTCTGGCTTCCTAGGCACATATACCACTATATTTGTTCCTTGTGGTGTTGTAAGGTATAAGAAATGTGACGGAGAAGGAAGACTTCAACAGCATACATTGCAAAGGGTCTTCTGTATCAGTGGCTATGTTGAGGAGCACCTGAGGAGACTCTCTGGGGGTCTGCAGAGATGTTTTACCTCCTCTTTCCTGTGACTGCACCTCATTAAAAGAGTAAACAAAATATACAGCACCCCTAGTCCAGGAACTTAGAGTGGGGAGATTTACGCCTGTGAATGGTTGTGTGTGGGGAGTGATCTAGGCCTCTGAATACAGTAGTGTGGAGTACCAAGGGTTACAGAGTGAAGGTATTTGGTTATGCCCTGTTCTGCAAGGAAATCATTGGAGAAGAGAGAAGTACCTGGAAATAGAGCTGTTCTCACCCTTTTAGTTAATGTTTTTGCATTCTTCATTGTTCATCGCTGGAAACATGATTGCTACAAAATCTCCTTACTGGTGTTTGCCAGTGGAACTGAGTATGGGGAGGCACCCTCAAACACCTCCCATTCCCTGCAGTGTTAGGAGTCCTGCCCTTAAAGGACTCCCTGTATATACCAGGTGTGATGATTTTGAGAGTACCCCACCATATTCATATTGTCCCAAGGTATGCAAACACATTCACTGTTGTTACCATGCACACCCACCACATATGTGAGCTGAATGTCATTAGGAGCTCCTCATTTTCCTGGAAGCCCAGTTTGGCTCCTGGAGTCTTTCTGTGATGGGGCAGGTGCTTGTATGTGGTCATTCAGTAAACTGAGGTTCTGGCAGACAATGTGTGGTATTAGAGATATGAAGAGGATGTTTTTAGCCTTCTTCACTGTATATTTCTGCTCTTCTTCACAGTAACCCTGCCTTGAATCAGGCCTGTTCCAGCTTCCTCTGCAGCTTGTGCCTGAGCCTTTACTCTGCCACGGTGAAGGAAAGAACTTCTTCTCAGGAGGGCAAGTGTGGGGAAAGAGAAAAATTGCTTCATTTAGTTTGAGACCCTGCCACCCTCTATTTAGGCAATAGGTGCAAAAATAATAATAATAATAATAAAAGACAAAGGAAGAGGGAATGGAGGATACACATAAGCTCTATCTAGAAATATAATTTTTTTTCCCCAGCTTTTTTTTTAAGCTGGTCCAGCAAGGAAGTAACACTCAGAGAGTACCTTTTGAAGAGTTTGGAACCCTACCTGAAAGAATGTGTTTCATCTGCCTATCGTTTTGGTTACGTGGTGACATTTATTAGCAGAACTGTGCATGGCTTAATTGAAACAATATTACTTGCCACATAGTCACCCATATCTTCAGATTAAGGTCATTTTTTCCTCAGGCATACTCTGTAAAGCTTTCCTGTCTATACTGTTAACTTTCCATAATAAGTAAGTCCCAAATGAATGAGATGAAAGTTTCTGCATCACAAAAGCCACTTTTCCCACTGGCAGTGATTGTTCACCATACAGGCAGCATCAGCAAAGACCTGGGAACCTCAGACAGAAATGTCTTTTCATCCTTAAAGCCAGCTCTGTTACATCAGGTCTCACATCTCCATTCATGCCAAATCAGAGAGGTGCACTTGCTGTATGCAGGTTGTGGGGTAGTAGGTTGGCTTTGATATTTCTTACATCAGGAGCTTCCCTAATTTAATGTGCTTGAATCAGGGCAGGCAGATGTTTCCACCCCTCTGTTCCACCCTGCTTTGTCATAGACATTCCTCACTTCCTGCCTGCTCATATTAGTTTTATTTCTAGAGCAAGAGATGTCTGAGCTCCTGCAGAAGGGTCTGCCTCAATTAAACTACACCATTGCTGAAAGCCTTCTCCTCCTGGCTGAAACCCCTGAGCCCTTCTCTTTGGATCAGTCTCTTTGCAGCCACCAGCACTGCTTCATACTACTCTTATACTTTGCCTACACCGTTGGGGACAGGTGAGCCAAGAGTATACAAGGCAAGTGGTTTTGTGACCATTACATATCATGTATTGGAGGGTAAGGCATCCCTAATGTTATTGATTCCACTCCAACCTCCTTGAACGCAGGTTTGTCCCAGATGCAGAATTATTTTTAGCCATAAGAAATTTCCTCCTGTCAGCCCAGGACCATGGAGACTGTCCCCCTCCATACATACTCAGAGCTGCACTTTACCTCCTTGCTGCCTGTCAGGACAAAGACAAAGCCCTGGACATGGTAAAAGAAGATTTCGTTGCTACCTCTTGGGCTCTTTCTGTTAAAGCTAAAGTTTCTCCCCACTCCCATCAACCTTCTTGCAGAAAGTATTTTGATGTAGGTGGTGAGTGGTGAATGAGTGAAGAGTGTGCAGTGCATCTGCACTCTGGGAAGTTAACTATGAAAAGCCACTAGGGAATATAGATTTGACTGAATAAACTTGTGTATGTGTGGGAAGTGTAAATGCATTGGATAGGCTATGAATTCACGTATGGAATATAATACATTTCATAGCTTCAGTCTCCTGAACACATCTACAGCCTCTGCAGCAGGTTTTGTAATGTTCCCATATGGCTGTTTGCTGCTGCACAGCTTTGAGTGCTGTACAAAGCCTACAAGTTCCTCAGCCTTTGTGATGCAAATAGGCTTCACAAAATTATGTTTAACTGATACATTTGTCTACTTAAAAGGCAGTGTGACTGTTTCTCAGAGTAAACTCCCATCACTTCAGCTTTTTGATATTCAGTATCTAGTGATTGTTTTGTTCTCTCTCCCCCTCCCCCTTTCCCTCCCCTGCACTTACCAGAGGTCATTGTGTGCCATAAGGAGGATCCTGGATAATCTTCCAGATCTGAGCTTGGTCTATGTCCATTGCCCTCTCCTGCTGAAATTCTTCCTGCACTACCCTGAGCTTATGGGGAGATTTGGACGCCAAGTCCTTCAACTCTGGTTTTCTTGGGGAGACTGCAAGCAACCTGAGACTGAAGAAGCTGGTTTTGGTGTGTCTGATCAGCTGAACAGTGTTAACCTGGTACTTCCCATTCTGAAGAGCAATTCCAGCATTTTACTTATTTTACTGGTATGTGACTTTCACAAGGACAGGCTACTACCCTGGCCCTGATTTAGGGGACTTTTTGGTTCCTAAAGCTCTTAGTGTTGTTATGAGGCCAAGGAGTCTGCTAGAAGGGCTTCCACCTCCTGGGGAAGCCTGGTATGGAAAGTGGGACTGTGTATGTGTGTTAGCTCTTTCTCTGTCATCCATCCACTGTGTTAGAAAGGGATCTTTAGAGAGTTTGGGAAGGGATCTGATGGGTGTTGCTAATGTATGCCATGAAAAACCCTATTACTTTCTCTATCCAGATACACAGTTTGGTACTCCAGATTCTTCTGTCAGCCTTTCAGGAAGCTGTTTTGCTAATGGGAGCTATGGTTTACTACTGGTAGATGAGAAGGGTATGACAAACAAAGAACTTTGAAAAAAGCAGGGTGCAGAGAACAAGTCTTGAAGGCACAGCTTTCTGTTTGCTTGGGAGTTTAATCTTTTTGGTTTTGACTGGAGAGTCTTGTCAGAGATTTTTGCAGTACTCTTGAGTTTTCAGGACTGCAAGTAGTCTTTTATTGCTCTTAAAAGACAAAATAAAAAAGAAAAAGAAAAAAGACAAAATAAAAAACTTGGGACAGGGAAAATTAATCAGTGCAGGGGAGAAGGGGGCCTTGAAGTAGCAGGACTAGTATGTTTGCCTTTAGCTGGTATAATAAGCTCTGTTAGCTTATGTAATGATGACAGAATCCAGGTCCTGACAGCTGCTCAGAGGCCTTCTCTCACTTCCACCTTTCCCACCTGCCCTGTCACCCCTCCCTGTCAGTGGCCACTTGTCCCATGACTGTTCAGCCAGTCACATAGTAAATACCTGCTAACATTTCCACACAAGACCACAAGATTTGCCTGTTAAGGACAAAAGCTAAGAGCTGTGACGGTTCTTCTCTAGTCTGTTAGAGAAATTAAAACTATGTATCATTGAGAATAGAAACCCATATCAGCAGACAGTGAAGAAACGAGGCTTGATTCTGGGTGGATTCCCATTGGGCATTACAGACTGGCATGTATTTTTCCTGATCTGAGAGGCTATGAAGTAAATTTCAGTATCTCAGGTTACGGAAATGGCTGACAGGAGGGCTTTTGCATAGGGCAAGATCCCTTTCGCAGTTAGGGTGATAACTGCAGAGTAGGTAGCAACATTCAGGCATTTGATACCATTGCAGAGCATTAGTAAAAGTGATCAATGAGTTGACATTATCAGTTAACTATGCTGTTACCTTTGGCAGTAGTTCTGGAACTTTTCACTCCATAAACTGAAGCAGATGTATACATCACAGGGCTGTCAATAAGCAAAAGAGAAACAGTGGCTCCTTCCCTGAATGGTACAGCATTCCTGCTTTCCCTTTACTGTCTTGCCATGTGCTCTTGCAGAAATAAATTAATTTAGCTCTGTCCTGATCTTTAAAGTGAGTTGCAATAAATCA
Organism: Falco naumanni; assembly: GCF_017639655.2. Lineage (NCBI taxonomy): Eukaryota > Metazoa > Chordata > Aves > Falconiformes > Falconidae > Falco > Falco naumanni. Next base: position 36,745,772 of record NC_054058.1, read on the forward strand.
CAGGCTTTGACAATTCACCTTTCAGTTGGGGAAGAGCATAATCAATCTGAATTTAGATGGGCTAATAAAACAGTGCAATATCCTGGGATAAATATACTGGTAGATGTACAGAAAACTTACGAGGTGAATAACCTCAGCCTGAGAATGCACAAGTAAAATGGAAAGGCCTCTGCATGGTACAGTGAAAAAAAAATGAATATCCTTCCAAGGATGATTTATTCACTTATCTGCTTTTAATAATTGTCTGGATTGGATGGAACAGATCAGATGGTTAGTGGCTTCTTCTGAGACCTTGAGCTTCTCAGTAGGAAGGAAGATGTTAATACAGTGATGCATTTTCCAGGACCAGGAAGGCTGTGGCCTTTGGTTAGTGCCATTTTGTGCTGTGTGTTCATCTTGGGGGGAATGTAGTCGTGATCACACACTGTCCCACTTGTCTTCATGCTCCAGATCTGAGCCACTCTTTTGGAGAATGGAGGTGGGCTGACTGACGTTAGGTTACATTCCTGAATGTTATATGGAGCAAATCTATGTCAGCAGAGCTGATTGTGCAGACGTCTCCCAGCCCGTTATTCCTGGAGGTCTCAGATATGGTCAAGAATCAGGCTCAGAACTAGAGAGGATTTTCTGGCACAGGCAACCTGTTCTTACCTTACCTGTTTTCCTTGGGTATGGGGTCCCACAGCTTTTTCCTCTCCATCATCCCAGCCTGGATGCATGACTACTGTGTGATAGGGAGAAGCCAGCTGGAAAACACAGTGGGCGGTTGTGGCAGGCTGTAGGCTTGGTTGCTGAGGCCAGTTTTCTGTTTACCTCTTCCAGCTGTACCATTTGCAGTGCAGTAGCCAGGACTACTCAGGGAGGAAAGGAAAAGTAGTGCTGACGAAATGTGTGTTGAGATGATCATACTATGTCAGCACCACCAGACATTTTCTGCCTAATTTTATGGAAGTGCATCTGTACATCTGTGCAGGTGAATTTAATGTTAAACACCTTAACAACAGAACTATGCCCAAATTAAGGCTACTGGCTGTGGGATTCAGCGCAGAGACTCCAGACAGAGCTCTGTAGTCAAGAAGCATGCTCGTGGGCTGAACGTGGTGTACGTGACTCTTCCATTTTCCATGACTGAGTGATTACTTGTCTGGTTTATGTACATTTTGTGCAGTTTAGCTGTTATGTTGCTACTGCAGGTAGAAGGCTGCCAGCCTTTTGAAAATGAGTAACTGTGGACTGACTCATAAGCTTGATTTTAGGTAAGCATCTTCAATATGCAACCTGATTTTTCTAAACAACAAGGAGACCATAAGTGCCAGAGGCTCTGTGCTTTTGGAAACAGGGCACTAGCTTTAGGATTCCACTTGTCTAAAATCTTGACCTTAAATGTATGTTACCCCTAGAGTTGTGTGCTGGACAGGATTTACATAGTGAAATGCATCCTTTAAACGGAATATTACTCAGAGGTGCCTATTAGATGACAGTTCTTTATTCAGGCGACTGCTTTATTCAGTTCTCTATTTAATCAGAACATACTTAATCTGAATGGTGCTTTATTAGGCTGTTTCCCAAGGCAGCAGATTAGCGTAACAGTATTAAATAGCAACGACTTCTGCCTAATCAGGGCAGAAAGGTCATGTGTGTTCTGCTTCCCTCACAGGACCTGGTCTGCTCAAGCTCTGTGGAGGTGGCTTGGAAGGTGTTGATGACTCTAAGGACCTTCTTGGAAAGAAATGAGGATGTTCTTGTCTGTGACCTCCTCCGGAGTCAGTTCCTTCAGATTCTGCAGCAGTTGCTGGTAGAGAGCAGCTCAGCCTCTTTACAAGGTGACCTCCGCTGTGACTTGGTTTTGCTATAAGATCAACTAGCAGGGTAGATGGCTGAGGGGTTGCAGTCCAGGATAAATTGGTTTTGAACTGCTGATGTAGCTTCGGTACTCTTCTGCATGAGGAAATTTGCAGACAGAACTGTACTGTTTTAGTTTCCTTTTCCAGAGATTCTTATTTTGAAGTGAGAGTCTTTTTCTAATTTAGGTTATTCTGGCTTCAAACTGTGATTGTTAAATGAAGGCAAGGTTTTCTTATACTGCTGTAAGTGTTCAAGTGGAGAGCTGTGCTGGTAAATCTTTCAACTTGAACAGGGGTTCAACTGGTGACTGAAAAAGGTCCTCCTTTTTGCCTTTTCTGTGTGCAAGGTGTGCCTGAATACGCTGGGTTCCCAGGGCGCAGAGACCAAGGGAAGAGATAATTTGAATCTTTCATGATACTGATCCCCAAGCAGGAACTGTAGTATCACCAAATCTCATAATTCTATTAAATTTCTCAGAGCAGAGTTGCAACTGGGGGAAATCCCTCTGTTTTCCTTACTAGTCCTGGCTGTGGGGTTGGGACTGTTGTCCCATTGTGAAAGGTGCTGTGCGAAGCAGCCTGTGAGCATGAACTGAAAGAGCAAGCAGTGGTAGGATGTCCCTGCCCCCCCCCAGGATGGGGGCCCAGCACAGCTTTTACTTGTTCCTGAGAGGGCCGCTGACACTTTTAACAGCCCCGCTCTATTTGGGGTGTTTTGCTGTGCAGCCATTGGGATGGAAACAAGAGGGAAAGTGTTTTTGCCTTACCTCCAGGATAATCAGTAGACTGGAGAAGAGGGAGGATTTAAAGCAGGAGCATGGTGGAGCGTAAAGCTACAAGATTATGGATGAAGAAGGCTATGTTGGCATCTGACCTTGTTTGGAATTGTGCCCATTTGGACTTGTGGTGTCCCTCTGTTGCTGATCTAGGGGTGCCAGAGGCTGCAGGGAGGTGAATTGTCCATTCCCTATTGCAGGAGTCACATCTATTACTCCAAACCACTGGTGATAGAGACAGGACACTAGGCTAGAGGGGTTTTTGCAAGATTTGAGCCTTTCTGCTGCCACTAATATCCCCAGCTCCTCTTCATACTGCATCTTGAACTCATTAACCGAGTCCCTGGCAGCCCCATGCAGAAAGTCAAACACCAGATGTACTCTGGAGACATGACTTCCTTGTTTCCCAGCCCACAGGCAGCTCTCTGTGAGGTCTGGGGCAGGTAAGTCCAGGGGATCCACATCCCTGTTCAAACAGTAGCTTGCTCTTAGACAAGAAGGTGGCCCGACAGTGGGACTCCATCAAGAATATATTAACATTAAAGATGCCTGTGAATGTTTCCTCCTCAAAACTGAAAATTCCTGAGCCTTTGTGAAGATATTTTCTGGAGGCTTGCTTGCTGTAGGTATTGCTATATGCAATACAAAATCTTTACCTGTTTACAGTGCTGCAGAAGACTGAATATACTAGGGAGGGGTTGCCCTGGGGAGTTGGTAGTCTAAGCAGCTCCTTTCTCCTCACATACAGACATGCTGTGTGGGCTCTCACTTCTGCTGTCTCTGATCTGCCCTGTGGGGCGGGATGGACAGCCTTTTCCAGCCTCACAAGATGGAAGAGAACAAACCCTGTGCAGCCAAGTGCTCTAAGGTGCTGGGCTGCTGTCAAAGCATGGGCTGCCAGTGATGGTCAAATAAATGGGAAGAGGGCATCTAGAAAGGGCTTATGACTTCTGGCTTATTAGTGGCATCGATTTGAGTGTTGGTGACCATGCCCCTTACAAGGTTCACTACGGGTGTAAATGATCCTGGCCTCCTTTTTTCCTCCCTCTTTTCTGGTTGTTCCTAGGAGGGTGTTGGCAGGATCCAGCAAGTAACTCAGGCCAACCCACATCAGCAAGGAGGGGGCCTGATCCAAAGGGAACTGCAGAGAAGAGAGTGAATTTGGGACTCTGTGTGTGTGCATGTGGAAAGGGGGAATACTTCCTCCCCTAATCCACTGTCATTCCTGAGCCAGAAAATTAGCAGTTCTTGGCACACTTTAACATCCAACAGTTTAGAGTTCACTGACAAGCTAAGCTGTCTGTGCCCTTCTTAGCTAACAGGAACCTGCCTGTTTTGCTGACCCTCCTTTTCCTGGTGCAGCTGCGGAGCAAGGGTGTGAGGGAGCTGGACAGCACAGACTTCAAGCTGCTTCATCAGGGTGAGTGAGCGTCTATCTTCTCCCAGAGGGCTTTGATCTGTGTTTGTTAGTTGTTCCATAAGATGATTAGGGGCTGGCTCTTTGTCCTTTGAGAGAAGGTGTACCTTGCATTACAGTTATGGTTGCTTCGAGATACTTTCATAGCCAGAACATTGTAAAGAGCCCTGGTTATCAGTCCAGTCAATAAAACCCAGGTTCTCTTCCTCTTGCTTTTACGATACGTTTGTTGTCTGAAACCTCACAAGATGACCAAAGTGTTGCCCTGGCCATGACGTGATTTCAGGGTCTGTGACTGTTGTTGACTTGGCACATGACAGTATTGCTGATGTGCTTCCTGAATCATCCCTCCTTGTCCACACTTGCTAACACAATCCTGTGGGATTCAGGCCACAGAGGCGTCCTGTGTACCAGCCACCAGGGACCAGCAGCCTAGCAAACCTGGGCTTTCCCTGGAGTGTGAGTCCAGAGCATATGGGTCACAACCAGCTGTAGGACTTGCCCACTCCACCTCAGAGACACAGAAGAGTGGGCTGTGTTTGTTTACTCACCATACCATGAGGTGCTCTCTCATCTGGTGATCCTTACTTGATAACTTCTCCCTTCTTACTTGGCTATTGGAGGTTCATGCAGGCTATGAAAAAGAATAGCTACTAGGAGGAAGTTCAGTTGATCTATCCTCTCATTTCTTCCCTGCTCTGACAAATTGATCTCTCCAGCAGACTTTGAAGGACGATCCCCTTCAACTTGAAATGTTCTGTGTCTCAGGGCTGCCTGTGTTGCCCTTGTAAAGAAACAGTGTTTCTCAGACATTTGTTAGTGAAGGGAACTGGGGGTGTGAAAGAAGCATGTCCTCTTTATACCAGCCTTGCTCACTGCTGCAGTTTCAGAGCACAGCTCAGCTGCTCCCAGGAGTCACAAGCTCCTTTTGCTCTTGCTTTCTGTTCTGTATATTTCAATGCAACTCTCCCTGCTGCAGCCACCCCCTTCATTCCCAGCTTGGCTCCCCAGGCTATGTCCTTCAGGGATGAGTGTGCAAGGCACTCTCCTCTGATGAGGCCTATGTGAAACCAGCTCGTAGATGAAAGAGGTGTGGGGAGGCATGTTGATTTGCATTTTTTGAGAATTGCTTACTCAGACTTTAAGCTCTTCAAAAGATCTCTTATGACAGTTTTGCTGAGCCCTGAGTCCTGAATTTACCTCTCAGGCTCTTGCTATTGTTCCTAAGTGTTTTGTGCTTACAGCAAACACGGCGCATTTATTCCTAGTGTGAGCAGAGTTGGTGAGAGTGAAGGAGCACAGCTCACCATGCCATTCCCCAGTCTGATCACCATGTGATACAGGCATGTGGCTGTGTGTGGTTGACCTAGTATTAGGATCAAACTCACTCTGTGGAAACAGGTAACTTACAGTCTGTTGCTCTTGGATTCTGCCCAGTGTGGTATATGCCCTTTAATAGACCCTTTTCTGTTCCCCCGCTCCTTGTTATCATCCTCCACTGCACTGTCCAGTATAAAACAAACACTCCAGGGCGGCTGCCTGTTGCTTTGTGCGTACCATGCTCTGTTCATTTTTACTTCAAGTTGTACCACTCTTGTCCAAATTCTCTCCTCACTGACTGATTTCTTTCTTGTGCTGAGGTGCTCTGTTATGTTGGTGTCTGTGTTATGCATGTTCTTTTGTTTCCAGTCAGTAATCTCTGTGGGAAATGCAGGCCGACAGACACTGACCTCCTGCAGCCATCCTTGAATTTTCTGTACTGGAGCCTTCATCAGACAACACCTTGTAGTCAACAGAGAGGTGAGGCAAAATTGTATTGATTTCTCAGTTAACCTCAGTGAGGTTGTGGCGTGGCCATAAGAGACTGTATTCTAATTGTCTCAGCAGGTAAGGGAGATTTTTCCCCTTCCAGATGCAGCATCACAGTTAACAAAGACCATTTTGTATTTGGGATGCGGTTTTCTAGGTTGAGAGATTTTTTTTGGTTGCGTTTGTTTTTGCTGCCTTTTGATGATTCAAGAATTTGGCTGCTGAGAGACAGAACCACTGTATTTTTCTTGTTCGTAAAACACAGCAGTGGGCATTTGGTGCCTTGTTCAAAATGTTCTGGTATTGCCATGGTTCAAAAAATTAAACAATAACAGAGAACAGCTCTAACCAACCTTCCAGCTGTGTTAGCTGAAGGCTAGTCATTTTATTAGCTGGACAAGCAGTCGCTTTTGCTGGAGGAGATGAATACCAGCATAGCTGGATAGCCTTACCCTGATGAGCCATGGCAGCTGAGACTGCAGCAGGGGTGTGCTCTGTGCTTCTCTTCTGCTTGTCAAGCTGGTTTAACCTGTGCCATCCCATCAGTCTCTCTGATTATGTTTCTCCCACACAGCAGTGGCCGTGCTGCTCTCCGATGTGCCCTTGCTAGAGCTCCTGCAGAAGATTCTAGAGCACACCTGGTTGCGGTCCCCTCCCTCTGAACCTACTTACCTGTCATCTGAGGATGCCTTGCTGTGCTCTGGATGGCTGTTGGTTGCATCCCTCTTACTTTATCAGCACCGCTACAATACTGAGGTTAGAACCTCTCTAGTGTTCAGATCCAGGGAATGGCTAAACCTTAAACAAACAAAAAAAATTCGAAAAAATCTTCATTAGCAGAGGAAAGTGGTTTGCCTGGAATCTGCTTGCCTTGGTTGCTCTTTTGCTATCATCCACAAGTTACTCCCTGCTGCACTTCTGAAGCAGGACTGGAAGCTAGCATGTGGCTGAAGGCTGAGACCTGAATCACTGGAGAGTTAAGAGAGGGGCAGAATTCTTGGGGGGGAAAGTACATACACAGCCCTGTTAATCCAAATCACTTCCCACTTCAGGACAGAGCAAAATACATTTTAAGGCCTTTCTCAAGGGAAGGCTGGGGGGTGGGAGGCACAGCTCCCATGTTGTAAGGTACTTTCTTGTTACTAAAACGATCAATAGTGGAGCAGTCACAATCCAAACCTATTATTGGCAAGTAAGTGTTCAATATTAGCAAGCTCTTATGAATGTGGGCAGCAAATTGTATTTGATGATTTGCAGTCTGACAGGACATCTAAGCAGGAGTTGTCAGCTGATATTAGAATTACAGCTTCAAGGGAAGCACTTTCTAATGCCAACACAGGGGATAATGTTACCTTTTGAAGTATCTACCCAGGCGCTTCTCCCTCTCCTGATATGCAGGTAAACAGCCTGTCATGAGCTGTGAGCTCTGCTCTTGCACTTATGCCCAGCAGAGCATGTTCTTTGGGAGGTGGTACACCTATTTGCAGATGATAAAATCACATTAACCACACATGAGCATCTGCATGGAGGGACAAGTGTTGGTTTTCTAATGCTGAGAGAAGATGTTTTGCAAAAGGCCATCCCAGACCAAAGTCTGCACCTGTCACTTCACGGGTGAGCTGCCTCTGCTTACGTCTTAGAGCATGGGACTTGTATGGACTGTCAGCTGTGTTACTATGTGATGCGTAGTCAGACCTGCCCATCCTTGCTCTACAATTTACCTTCTCAGTTTCCAAGTCAGGGCTGTGTCTGCATAGTCAGTGTTGTGCCAGTCCCAAAAGGGATTAAATTCTAGCGGCTAGTGTTGAGCTTCACCTTCTGGGAGTGACTCAGCTCATATCGATCCTTGAAGTGCAATCATTTAGTGGTTTATAAACCTGTTGTTTGGCTTCAGCAATACCTTACTGGCTTGATGTGCTATGATGTGCATTCCAGAATCCTTGCACCAGAGATGGGGAAAAAAGCTACAGATACAGGTGGCAAATGGAAATGGTTCAAGGCTGCTTCAGTGTTTCTGGTCTGCTGAGGGAGAAGGAGAGGGCGGATAAAAGGAAGACTCACTTCTCTTGCTGCTTTCTGCTGTTCAGTATAGCTGAAGCTCCACAAAACATCCTGAAGGCCCTTGTTAAGAGAGCCTTTGGCCTTCATGTCTGTAAATGTGAGCTGATGCCAGGCTGTCTCCCTGACCCTGCAGGTTCCCCTCCCTACAAAAAGAGGGAAACAATGGCTCCGAGAAATGGCCACATTCATCTCCTACATTAATAGCGAGGACTTGCCTGGCCATAGCAAGCTTGTGGCTTAACTGTTACTGCTACTGGCTTTAGTAGAAGCCTGTGGATAAACACAGGTCATGGATGGTAGGCTATTAAAGCCTTTGGCAAACAAATCATCACTGTCACCCTGTTGCAGGAGGTACTCCTAGCTCTTCTGTTGAACATTTCTGTCTTCAGAAGATGGTTTGAAGGAGTCATCTCTGTGATCCTTATGCCTGCCCTCCCATGCCAACTCTCTGCCTTACTGAAGAGCTTGAACCTTTCTGGGGCTCTGCCAGATCCAGATCTGCTGGATTGCTGTGTCAGTTGCAGACTGCCCTCTCAAGGCCACCTTTCCTGTTTCCCCTAGTTCCCAAGTCCCTAACCTCCTCTGCTTCCTTCACCTATGCTGTAGTTCCTAACCCTGGACTCTCTGCAGGCTTCCCAGCTCCAGCAGGCAGGGACAGATTTTTGTCGCTGGTGACTTCTGACTGCCTGGTTCCTCAGTCTTGCTGACTCGCTGTGTGACTAAGGTACAGCCGTGTTTGGTGATGGCTCTTCTTGCTACCTCATGTGCTCAGCAGTCTTGACAGCCATGTCCCAGACAGCCTGCAGGGAGTAGTGAGAGCGTGACAGGCACACAAGTTGCACTGTGGTTTGGAAGCTGTGGGCTGGCAGGTGGTGGTGAGTGAAACTTGAGGGCCCAGTGGTGTAACTCTCCCTTCTGGGTCAGACTCCTGAGACCCTGTTGCTGATCCTTGTTCTTCAGTGGTCATCGTGGGGTAGTGCCTAAGGACTGGAAGTATGTAAAGGAGCTTTTTACCTGGTCCAAATGAGCACTGTTGTTCATTCTCGTCTAGGTTCACCAGACACTCTCTCTAGACCTAACGGAAGTCCTGAATGCAGTCATCTTCAGGAAGAAGAAGCCAATCCTACTGTTAGGTATTTTGCATCTGTTACAGGGATTTGACTGGAAGCAGCCACTAGTACCATATTACAGGCAACAAGGGAGAAGTGGTGACTGTGGAATGGGGTAGTGGAGGTGCTGGTGGGAGTCTGGAAGCTTTGGTCCGTTTGGCTTTGCAGATACGTAACTGGTGGTGAGAAAGGGCAGAAGGGAACTCTGGAGTTCTGCTGTGTTTGGACAAATCTCTCCTTGGAGTTTGGTAGTGACATCAGGAACTGAGCATGAACTGGGAGGGATACTGTCTCACAAGGAGACGATGAACAAGGGAACTCATGTTGCCATTCCTGTCTGCAGCTGTCAGCAACTGCTGGGAAACTGATGGGCCCTTAAGCCCAGATTTTTTCTCTTCACTCTCTTCTGTGCTATTGCACGGGCACCAACACACAGGGTGGGGGAGAGGAAAGCACTGACACACACTAACAAGTGGCTCCCTGTCTAGTGAGCATCATGCAGTTCCTGAGAGCTGTCCTGCAACAGAACTTCTCTTCTCTGCTGGTGATCGTTGGCCACAACACAGCCCCAGGTGCTACGCAACCACAGCCGTCATCACTGCAGGATGCTGCCTTGCACCCCCTTGCCACGCACCAGGTCTTCTCGCTTGTTGTCAGTTTGCAGAACCTTTTGGTGCATGTCCAGTTGCAGGTATATAAAATGTGACTTTTGGAACAACACTAGTGTTGGGTTTCAAGCAGGAACACTAACCCAAGAGCCCACCCTGTTGCAGAACCTAAGGGGCTGCCTGTTTTGTTTTTTTTTTTTTCTGCCTGCGTTTTCCACCCCTTACAGACATGTGATGAGGAGGAGGGAAAATGTTCTTGCTGCAGCATGGTGCAGTGAGAAAGAAGGTAAATCAAGCTATGCAGTACTCCCTGCTGCTGAACTGGATAGCTGAAATTCTGTGTACTAATGATGATCTCTGTTTTCCCATCTCCTGCTCTGCAGGGACAGCACACCCATAGGACAGAGGTGGGAAAAATGTAACAAATCCCAGTCCCTCCCCCACGCTCCTGGCAAGGTGCTTTGGGGGGTAGTACATCAGTCTACATTTAATTTGCTCAAGTGATGTTGAGCTCCAGGGGTAGTACATCAGTTTACATTTAACTCTCTCAAGTGATGTTGGGCTCCCATCTTTTATTCTTTGGAGGCTGTTACTTAAATATTTTTTTAGTCTCAGGATAACTAGTCATGCCTTTGTCTGGCTCCTTGACGTGACAGATAATTTGCAGCATGTTACATCCTGTGAAGGAGATGAAGGGTGTTATTTTCCTGCGCTGCATGCTCTTCAGATCCTGCCACTTTATGCATTTTCCTCTTGCAATAGCTGTTGACTGTTTTGGGGGTTTTTTTCTTCTTCTTTCCCCTTCTGGTATTTCAGAAAGACTTGCTGCTCTCTCAAGCTGTGGTTGCCTGCCTGGAAACCTTAGTGGAATACCTGTATGTGAAGAACCAGGATGTTGGTAAAGTCTTCCTGCTCTTTCCTCTCCTGGGTTTCCTCCCTGCAGTGATGTTGAACTCTTTGATCTCCGTCCAGTAGCACCCTGGAGCACGTGGTTAATGAGTTTATGCCCAATAAGAAAAATCATTTATATGCCTAATCATGCACTTTGTGGGATGAAATCATAGTGCTCGATTCCCCTGCAGGCATGAGCCCTCATTTTGGCTCTGGATACTAAGAAGCTTTCCAGAACTAAAAAACTCATTCCCCACCCTCAATATGGTAAGAGTGAAAGGTTTAGGAATGGAAGGAGCATAGGAGAATAGTCTTTCACTTCCAGGCCAATTGTAACAAACCTTTACACCATAAATACTGGGGAAGGAGGATCTGATTATGATGTGTTTTACACATGGACAGTGGTCATTTTGGCCCTGAAGGAGAGGAAGGGATAACAGGGTACTAGATAGCCTTAGGGAATGGAAGCTGGAAATTCTAGATTTCCAGGGGCAAATGCAGACCTTGGTTTCTGGAGTCCATGTCAGACCTGATGTATACCATGTTAGCAATATAACATAATATGACAGTGTTATACAGTCCGGGGGAAAAACGGAACCTTCTGCTTATTGTCAGCCACCTGCCACAAAGTTCCGGTGCTGGCTCTGATCTTAAAGCAGACAGAAAGTTCTCTGTCTCTGACCTGTTCCATTCAGCCATTGAAACACTAAGAGAGTTGGGGATGGAGTGAATGAACACCAGACAAAAGGGACACTAGTGGGAGAGAGGAAGCAGTTCAAATGAAGATGTAATACTGCAGATGAATGACAGCCAGTAGCTGAAGGGAAGCTATTAAAAGGCTGGATTGAGAAAAAAAAAAAAAAAAAAAAGTAGCATGTTATGGGGAGGTTCCACTGATTTGGGATTAAGCTAATGAAATGCTGCTTCAGCAACAGCTGAACCTGTCACTTTGGCTGCCTAAATTCTTGCTGTGGTGCAAAAGTTCACAACAGCAATAACAGGAGTCTCCTTATTCCAAGCAGAATAAGGGTCATAGCTATGCCTGACTGAAAGATGCGAGAACACTGGAAAGAGTGTGGCCTGGACTCTGCCTCTAGGAGTTGTCTCATTTGAGGCTTTCTAAAACCCTCTCGGTGCAGAGATTTTTTTCCAGATGTGCAGGGCAAACTCAGTGCACAGTGCTTTTACTTTCTCATTTCTACCAGCTGGAAGATAGCCCCCAGACATTTTACATTATTTTTTAGTGTTATTTTCCCAGAGAAAAGATTCTTTGAGTGGCAATAGGGAGGTTATGTGACTGCCAGTGGAAAAGGGACCTTTCTAAAATTCTAGTGAGTTGCCATGGTTATACCATGTTATACTTGTTCAAACTTGTTATACAAGTTTTATCAGCTGACCTGTTGTCATTGTCCATCCCATGCTCCTAACCTGCAGTACATGCAAGGTAGTAACACAACTGTAGCATCCAGTGAAAGACTTCATGCTGTCACAGGTGGTGACCTTGAGCCTTACCTCTGTCATCATATATGTTCCTTAGCAAGAACATTTTCTCTCCTGATTGTTTGCATTGCTGCCATCAGCCTGGCTGGTCCCAATATTACACTCTCTGATGCAGATTCAGGATCGGTTTGTGCAGCTGATATTGTAGGACTTCCTTCATTCCCCAAAGGGTATTCTGCAGCTAAATAAAACCCACGGTCAGGAAACTTGTCCTCATATTGAAACCAGAGGGTGTTATTTTTGAAACCCTTGGCTAAAGATATCCCCTTACTGTTTTATGACATGCACCCCAGGAGAAGGTTTCTCTTCCTGTACCAGCACAAAGATGGACAAAATGTATTTTCTGATTTAAAAAGCTATTAAGCTTTTGTCCTCATGACTGAACTCCTGCCCAAAGAGTGACAGATTAAAAAGCAAGTAAGAACAGAGCAAAATATCCCCTTAGTGTTTCACAGTGTGGGGTCTAGAAAAGAAAACTTGGGGTCAGTATTGAAGACTGTGCTTATCCGGGTCCAGCCTGTCACTTGGCCAGTTTTAAAGCTGTCTTTGATTGGCTTCTCCTTCTCTCCCAGCTCTACATGTTGCTTCACAACCCTGGCACCGATTCCTGCTCTTCACACTACTCGATGGGAGCCAGAAGTCCTTTCTGCAGCCAGAAGTTCTCAGGCTGATGACTTTGGTGAGCAGGGAAAGGGCAGGCTGTTCTCCATTTTTTCCAGTATGTCAGTACAGTGCATGTAGGTCAGTTACTGGAACTTAAACCCTACGCACACACAATCTTAGATGCTTCTGTGACTTTGTCTGGCACTATATTCGTGCCCTATAATAATGGTACTTTCAAGTGAACTTCCCTTCCACACCCTGCAGAAACTGACCTCGCTGTTAGTGAGCACATCCTGTTCTTCTGGTGTTTGTAGCATTTATTTATATCATCTAGGACCCCTGGGGAGGAGAGGGGAAACCTACAGAGAACATGCAACTGCTGTTACCAGTCAGAGAGCGTGCTGTGGCTCTTGGGAGAACAGAGCTCTGCTCTGTATCACAGCTTGTCTCCCCATGTCCAACCTCACAGACCTGACTTTTCAGGGCAGGGAGTTACCGCAGTCAACTACGCTGCTGTATGTGGGGCCTGGGAGCAGGAGGGGGAATGTGGGCCTACCCAGCAGAAATGCTGAAGATAAGGCCCCGAGGAAGGGGTTGTTAATATGAACCTGCCTCCTCCAAATACAAGATGAGTCTGTGAATATTTGCTATTCTTATTTCACTTTTAAAAGGTTACCTGGTTTATTTCAGTTCCTTCCTGACCTGAACCAAAATAAGTCTGATTATAAATCAGAGCACTGTCAACACAGATATTTGCACTGGTTCTGTTAGAAGTGGTATAAAAATCAGGCCTGTGCTTAAGGTGCTGCAGCATCCCGTTACACAGAAGAGGTCTTTTCAGGAGATGAGTCACTGTTGGAGTCGGTGGGTCTTTCACTGTTTAATGCCTCTCTGTTTTCCTTTGTTCAAGTTTCTGAGATATCAGAGCAGCAACGTTATTTCTCAAAAAGAAATTAGCCAGGTTCTCCAGCAAGCAACAGAAGTCAACTTAGCAGAGCTGCCTGAGGCCACAGCTCGTGCTTTTCACCTCTTCCTTTGTCAGGTAAGAGAGCAGTGACTGCATAGGAAAATGAGAATGTAATCCCTAGGGGTTTGCTTTAGCCTGTGGTGGGGAGCCATAAACTTCCTTTGAGGAGGCTGTAGTAAGATGAAGAAGAATCCTGCGGTTGCTAGCTTGGCCTACTGCCTTGAGGGGTGTACAGTGAAATCAGAAAGGGAGTGATGCCAGCAGCTGCCTAAAGTGTGTCATCATATTGCGTGGCCTCTTGGTTCCTGGCTCAAAATCTGAAGGTCTCATTGCTCTATGTGGAGATGAGGGAGGGAGGTATGAAGGAACAAGCCCAACAGTTTCCTGTTGGTCTGGAAATCATTCTTTCTTCTGGCTGCTCAGATTCAGAGCAGTCATTGCCAGGTGGAGCCAGTGCAGTCAGGGACCATTCAAAACTTGCTGGATCGCCTCGTGGGCCAGAGGACCTCATCTGTAAAACGTCAGGACATTGTGTATCCTTTGCTGGGCAAATGCCTTTGATAGGGGATGTGAGAGTGGTAGGTGTAACAGAGATGGAAAGAATACTTAACCTGCTGCTCCTTCCTTTGTTCCAGCTGAAGGCGAAGAGAATTGGAGAAATTCTGAGTGGTTCTACACTTGGCTAACTTTGGGGTGAAAGACTTCATCATCCCCCAAATTTGAGAAGACATTTGGGAAATGAGGAGACATTTGGGATGAAAGATGGGTCTGTGTGCTAGGATTGCATTCATCTATATGGCAGAGGTAGTCTGATGAAACGGGAGCAGGTGGGGGAGCCTGTGACTTCAAAGCAGTAACGATCCCTAGAGGATGAGCAATCACTTAACCTCTGTCTGCATGCTAGCTGGTGCCGGTATGCCCATGAAGTTGTAGAAACCCAAAGATGGTTCGAGTGCTTTCAAAGTACAGCGAGCATTCAGAAACCACTGAATGGAGTTACCGAGTGTTGTTCTGCTTGGCATTGGAGTCCCCTGCTGAGAAATGAGCCCTCCTCTTCTCCAGGGATGGAGGCAGGGCTTGCTCCCAGATCACTGGTGGAGGAGGGAGCCTGAAGCAGTATTTGTTTATTTCTCAAACTGTCTGCTTTTGCCTTCCTGTTTTCATCATGCCGCATTGCCTCAGACAGGTAGCGGTGATGGAAGTGGCCGTGGGCAGTGATTTCCTGTTGGGGTGGGGACTTCCTCCTTTGTGGGATGCTGTCATCAGCCACGTGCAGGGTATGTGGTAGGTGAGGTGTTTGCTGCCTGTGAGGAGTAGCTTGTCCTCGTGTTTACACCCAGTGTGAAACAACCACTCCATGATGGGATGCTCGGAGCATAAGTTGTTCAGGTGGAGACCATCCAGCCCCACGAAGTTTGTCTCCACTGCCTTTGCTTGTCTGTACAGGGGTGAGGGAAGGTGGACAGGAGGCCTCATTACGTTGCTAAAGTTGCTTCTCATTTCTGGCTTTTCCACATAGGAAGAAGCCTTCGAATCCTGGTTGTTAGGAAAAATTTTGGATGTGTTTGAAGTGCAGCAGTGGTGGCTACTTGAATAAGATAGTCATGAACATGGAAACAAAATCCTCTGATCAAAACCAAGCTTTGACCTAAGTTTTGTCAAGAAAGGACTTTCTTCAGGTTCACTTACACTGGCATTTCTCACACGTGTTGGGGGGAAGGGGTCCATGGCTTGGGGGAGGGTTGGTTTAGTAATGAAAGCCTCCTGTCAGCAATGTGTCAAATGTGGGAATTCCCGTAGCATGCTGGAGTTTCAGCCATGCCTTCCAATCATTTTCCTCTCATGCTTTCAACGACAGATGTCTGGGAAGTGTGGCAGTGTCTCTCTCACACATCGGAGACTGAAATAAGAAGAAACAGTGCACTCAGCAGAGGAACAAGGCAAGAATGGAACAGGAGACCTCATCCTGCCATTTATTACTAGAGAGAAGATGGACAAAGGAAGGAATTTTTAGCTCGTTTTCAGGAAAAGTTTTGTTGAAAGTCATTGATAAAGCCCAGTTACTGAATTGGGCTCTTTGTTATCTGCTCTGTGTGGGATGAGGCTTGGTTGATGCTCTTCAGTTACCAAGATACCGAACTGCCTGGTGGAAACAGCGTGGCAGAGGGGTGGCGGGTGTGACGGAGGCGCTGGGCTCACCTGCCTCGGTGTAGCTGGCGGTGCTGCGGGCTGGCCCCCTCCCCCGGGCCGGCGGGGGTGGCCGAGACACAGCCAGGAGCCCTGGGGAAGCAGATGTGCTGCTCGTCCCGCCGGGAAGGGGAGACTTCTCCCAGGTCACGGATGGTCCCTCAGGCTGCCTGTTGCCTCCAAGCCCTGCAAGCGCCCCGCTCCCGCTGGGGCCGTAACTAACGAGGCTCCTTCCCCGGCGGAGCCGGGGGGACCCGCTCGCAACGGGAGCGGCCGCGGGGGGGCGCGGGGCCCGGCTGCCCCCAGCCCCGGCGGGGCCGGTGCGGGACCGGGGCCGGTGGCGGGGCGGGGCGGGAGCTCAGGAAGTGACACGGCGGGGCGGGGCGGCGGCAGCGGCATGGCAGCGCGGCGGCCGTGAGCGCCGATCCCGGTACCGGCCCCGGTTCCCGGCCTGCAGGTGAGGGGACGCGGCCGCGCCGCCCCGCCCGGCGGGGGAGGGCCGGGGGGAGCCGGGAGCCCTCCCCTCCCCTCCCCTTCCCGGTGGGGCTCAGCGGGACCGGCGCGGGCTGCCCGGCCACGGCGGGGCGGGAGGGAAGGGCGGAGATGGGGCAGCCCGCGGCACGGGCGGGCGGGGCGGGGGTGGCCGCTGCCGGAGGGAGCCCCGGGCGGGAGGGGAGCCGTGCGGCCGGGGCGGCCCCGGGGACCCTCGGTGCAGCGGCTTTGCCCTTGCCCGAAGGGCTCTGCTACCGCCGCCGGCTCCCCCCTCTCCGCCCTCGCCGGAGCCCCGCGCAGGGGCTGTGCGAGGAGCCCACCGCCGGCAGCACCGGGGGAGCCGGCCCACCCCGCCCCGCCGGTTCCCATCCGCTCCGTGCCGCCTGCTGCGGCCCCTTGGCGCGGCCCCGGGTGGGCTTCCCGCGGCGCGGCCAGCCTGGGCTCGGCTGATCCGATTTCCACGCCTCCGTCCCCGTGTGATTGCCGCTGCTTTCAGCGGTGCTTGAAAGGGGACCGCGGCCGCCCGGGCCCCTCGGGGTGCTGCTGAGCCCCTCCAGCGGGACGGGAGGCACGGAGGCGGGCTGGGACGGATCCGCTCCGCGCAGCAGCTCGCTGGCTTCGGCCGGGGCTGCCTGATCCCGGCTGGCGGCCATCCCTGTGATGCACAAGTGCAGGGTTTGGTGGTTAAGGGACTTTGGAGGCAAGCAGGTGTAAAGGGCCGTCGTGTTATGGAAGCAGCTGGTCCTGTAAGCCCTAGAGAGGAACATCCTAGCAGAACTCTGAGCAGCTTGTGTTTCACATCCAGAGCTTTTGGTTCGGCTGTGACAAGAGATTAATTCTCATCTGGTTGACGGAGGAGCGGCTTGGAGATGAATTTGTGGGGCGGGGAGCTTTCATTCCTTGTTTTGCCACGGTGTGCTCCAGGGGCAAGCTGCCTTATGATGCTTTTCCCCCTGCGTTTCAGTGCCCTGCAAAGGGGATCGGGGGGATGCTGGAAAAGTCCCTCCTGGGAACCGAAGTGTGCCAGCGTGGCTTTCCCTTGCGAGCTCATTAAGTGAATAAATCCCAGGGATGCTCAGTTCAGATGGGGCTCCTGCAGGAGAATTTATAAAGTCATTAAAAACACGTTAATGGAAAGTACTAACCATCTATAACACAGCGTCTGTTGTCATGTCTTTGGAAAAACACGTCTAAATTAAGAGGATGGGAGACAGCGAGACAGACTGGTGGGCTTTCTGCTGAAACAACCAGCTGGCCGGGGCTGTGAGGGTATATTGATGGAAACTCCTTCCCATCTGTAGCATCAGGCTAGACGCTGGCTCCCTGGGCTGCTCTGGGAGCACTGGGCAGAGCCAGCTTTAGCAGGGATCTCTTCAGGGAAGAGCAAGAGGGAAGCGTGGAGCAGATTTATGGTGTTTCTGTCTTATCTCATCCCTCAGCAGGTGTGAAGACATGAGGGAGGGTTCATGGGGAAAGCATGGAGGAACATCTTCAAGAAGTTTTGGCATCTTCGTGCTTACGCAGTCCAGCCTGGAGAGGAGGGAATGTTCTCTGTTATTAAAATGGGGTGAAATGGGCAGGGCAGCAAAGGGAAACTGAAGCTGGTGCCACATGGCACGAGCAGCCTCACTTTCCCTGCAGGTGTGGGCAACAACTGGATCCTGCTTTGTTTTCACTGGGGTGTTTCAGCCCTGATGGACTATGGCAGTCAGTAGCTTTGGTGTGAGAATAAGTATCAGCAGGGAAGGGGTCAGATGAAAAGGTGATGGGCTTCTGATATGGTGTGGTCTTCCAGTCCTCTTCCAGCCTTGTTCTGTGACACAATCTGTAGGGCTGCTGCAGGAGGATTTGTAAAGTCATTAAAAACATTTTCATTGTAAACACTAACCATCTATACTGTAGCACCTGATGTCATGTTTCTGGAAAAGCCTGTCTCTGTTCTGAGACCCAGAGGCAGCCAGGCAGACTGGTGGGCTTTCTGCTGCAGTAACCAGCTGGTCAGCAACCACCTCAGCTGAGAGCCATGCTTTGCTCTTCTGCTGCCTGAGCAGGTTTTTTTTGCAGCTCAACACCTTCTTCCTCAGAGCGGCCTCAGGGCCTCCTCTGGCCACCTGTCTCCCAGGTTGGAAGGCGTGGATGCGGGGAGCCCTGCCCAGGCGCTGGGACTGCTGCAGGCAGCGTGGTGGAGCTGTTGCAGGTAGCGGTTTTGCTGTTTGCTGAAAGCCTGGTCTGGAGGCCGCCAGCTGCCTCCAAGGTCTCTCTCTGGTTCTCCACGAGCATGGCAAATAGCCAGCCTGGTCCTTATGGCCGTGTGTCTGATCTGAGGGGCAGTCACGTTTTGTGCTTTCGAGTTGCTGCTCTTACTCCTCCCCAAGAGCCTGGAGAGAGTGAGCAGCCGGGGGGGCTCTGCAGAGGGAGGACCCATACCCCCTCGCTGGGCTAGGCCTCGGGCCCTTGGGTCGTGGGTTTTGGCAGGGTGAAGCAACCTGTTGGAAGCCAACCAGGCTGGTGGGTCCAGCAGAGCATCTGTTTGCCCAGACTGGGGTACTTCACCTTACATCCTCGGCTTGTTGGTGTGCTTCACGGTGGCTGGAATAAGCCTGAAGCCTCACACCACAGCGGGCAGGGGGGACAGACCCCAGGCCTGGCGTGGGAGGCTTGTGCTGCCATCCTGGCTCTGCATCACATCCAAAACACGTGATGCTGAGCCCACACCTGTGGACAGCTGTGTCTTCCTCTGCAACGCAGATTGTAGTTACACCGATCTGTTCCTTTCCAGGAGTGCTGCCTTTTGCAAAGCACAATAGCAAAATAATGCAGAGGGTTTCTTGTGTTCGACACTGTTTCCCTGGCTGTGCTGCGAAGGCGCTTGGCTCAGCCTCGGCGGGAGGTGCCTGGCGAGAGCTGCCGCTGCTCCTCGCTGGGCTGGAAGAGCTGCCAGTGCTGCCTGCTTTGCCTCGCTCCTGGGCCCGAGGTTGAACAACCCGTATTTGTTTAAAAAAGAAAAACAAGAGGAAAAGAAAGTATCTAGATTTGTTGCAAAGAAGGGATTTGTTTCTGTCCCAGTGTTAGGGCATCACAGAGACAGGTTCAGCTGGGCAGGCGAGCTCGGGCTTGGGAGGGGAGAGGGGTGGCAGGGTGAGGGCAGCTGTCATGGCCTTACACACCTGCCTTTCCCTCAGGAGCAGGAGGCAGGTCAAGGGATGCCTCTGAAGGAGCTGCTGCTTCTGTAATTGCTGGTGGCCACTGCTCGCCTCTGCAGAAACCTCATCCCTGTGGACAGGCTGCCTCAAGTCCTGCCTGGAGGCTGAGGTATCGCTCTCCTTTTCAAGGTCTAAGCTGTCTCAGGGACCAGGGTCCTCATTCTCAAGGACCTTCTCCTCTAGCCTCTCTTCTGCAAGCTGGCTCTCTCTGACGGGCTCTTGTGGCCCAGAGCAGCGGAGAGAGACGTGCCTGGGGCAAAGGGTGGGAGTTACCAGGTCACCCAACTGCTGCTTTTCTGCATGGGGCCCGCAGCTGGCACCTGGCTTGTAGCGAGGGGAAGGGTGCAGGTACCAGCACCCCAAGAGGTGAAGTGAGATGGCTAAGCTGGTCAGGCCTGGTGCTTGAAGGAGAGGTGGACTTCAGCCCCTTGGTGATCCTCCTCCTCCCTTTGGCCCTGCTGCTTTGGTGACTGGGCTGCTCTAACTCGCAAACCCAGCAAAAAGGTAGCTGTTATTTTTGGGAGAAGGGGTAGGACTTAATTTTTCTGCTGGGTCAGCGCTCAGTCAGATCTCTGGGGGCCCAGCCGGCAGCAGAAGCAGGTAGAGAGGAGGGGGAGACCGGGGCTTCCCCTGTAGGGGAGGGCGGGCTGGCTGCAGCATCACCCCGTGGGCCTGCTCTGGCCACTGTCTCTCTCAAACCCCTTGTGGGGGCAAGGGAGAGGCGGGCCAGGACCCTGGCGCTAAGGGCAATGTGGTCCTGAGAGGCTCGTGTGACTTCTCCCTTTGGTAAGTCTCCTCACTGGCCATTGATTTTGTTGGTTCATTTTGTTCCAGGCTGCAGCGGCTGACATGGATTTTCTCTTCATCTGCCCCTTTGTGCTGCCACTGCTGCTGTCCCGGGGCAGCTTCGCAGACCTGGAGAAACAGAGGGTGGACTCTGGCTTGGAAATCTGTATCCTCTGCAGCCTGCCCCTCGTGCCCTGCATACGTGCTCGTGCCTGCTGAGGCCAGAGGGAGCTTGTGCACAGGGAAAGAAAGGGTCGGAGACCATGGAAAGAGGCACAGGGGAATGGAAGAGAGAGGACCCAGAACTGCTGGGCAGTTGCCTGTTTGCCCTTCTGTGGAAGAGCTTTAGCTGAGCTCCTGAGTTTACTAACCAAGCGCCTGGCTCAGGGCAGAAGCAGAGATGAGTTTTTTGGTGGTGCCTGGTGTTCCCCCGAGCGCAGCACTTTTCCTTTCTGCTCCAGCATGCTGGGCACATTTCCCAGTCCGTGCTTGGGAGCATGCCTGCGGGTCCCAGTGCTTTGGGGTCACCGGCTGGGATGACGGAACAGGGCTCCTGGGTTTGTGACACTTGGTCTCCTCTGTGCCGTGAGCGTTATTGCCTATTAGGAGGTGGGATAATGCAGGCTCTTCTTAGCACACAGCAACATCCCTTGGAGAACAGGCAAAGTATGAAAAGATATTAAATATGCGTGCTTATGGAGACATGTATGGGGAAGGTGGGAGTTTGTGGTCCTCCCCCAGCCCATCAGCCAGAGCAGGAGCTGGCAAGTAGGAAGCTCCCCAGTGAGCGCCCAGCGTTAAGTGCCCCGCTGGGGTGTCTGGGCAAAGGGGCTCACTGGAAACCATTGTTTCATCCTGGCTTAGGTGCTGCCCCCAGCCCTCAGGCACCCCGTGGAGAACCTGGGGGGGCTGGGATGGTGCTGGGTGCTCAGTGGAGGGGGCGAGCAGGAGCATGGTGGGATCATGCTGGCAGTGCCCTTGACGGTGGTGCAGATAAGAAGCTGTTTGAGGTAAAGCGCAAGGACCAGATGAACGCACTGAAGAACCTGATTGAGCTCAATGACGTCAACCAGCAGTACAAAATCATTGACATCATGCTCAAGGGACTCTTCAAAGTGAGCCGCAGTGCTGGATGCTCTCTGGGCTCGGTGTGCTGTGGGGCCATGGAGGGTGGGCAGGAAAAGCAGGGAGAGCCAGGGAGCCTCTGCGGGTTCAAAGGGAAGAGATGGGTGGGCAGGTGGGCTCTAGGACCTGAAGGGAGGATTCCATGGGGCTTCCAAGCGGAGTGGCTGGAGCAGCACCTCTGGGGTACAGGTAAGGGCTGGCTGGCTGGGTCAGTAATCAAGGGCTCTGGCAGGTGCTGGAGGACTCCCGGGCTGTGCTCATCGCTGCTGATGTACCTCCCGACGGGCCTTTCCCTCAGGATGAGAAGATAAAGGATGGTAGGTCCTCTCCAGTCCTTGCCCCACTCCCTTTTCTAGTGCTCTGGTGCATTGCTGACATTCTTTCTGGGACCCCTGTGTACCCGACCAGACCTGGACTGGTACGTCTCTCTCGGGCCCCTCTTGCTGTCTCTCTGACCAGTTCATATGGGGGAACCTGCCCACTTGCCCTCAGCCTCCCCATCTCCCAGTGGGGATGTAGGCACCAGCAGGACAGGGCATGTGTGCTGATGGCGCTGGTGGCTGTCCCCACAGCGTACTCCCACGTGGTGGAGAACACCGCCTTCTTCGGGGACGTCGTCCTGCGCTTCCCCAAGATCGTGCACCACTACTTCGACCGCAACTCCAACTGGAACAGCCTCATCCGCTGGGGCATCGGCTTCTGCAACCTGACGGGCGTGTTTGAACAGGGACCCCACTCCCAGGTCCTGGGGCTGGTACGGCTCCTGGTCCCCCCCTGCCGCGTCCCCTCTCTGCTGCTGGGGCTGTGGGGTGAGGTTTTTGGGGTAAAAGGAGGGCAGGGGGAGTGTGCTCCGTGTCTGATGGTTGTCCTTGGGCTGAGGGATGGGGGAAGAGCATGGAGGGGGCTGGTGGGGAGGAGGAGACCCTGGTTGCAGGGGGGTGTGGGTGGGAGGTACCACTCCCCGACGCGGTCTCCGCTTTGCTCTGCAGATGGCTCAGGAGCTGGGAATCAGTGAGAAATCGCCTGATTACCGTAATCCCTTTAAAACGGACCACTCTGAGGTAAGACAGCAATGCCACTGGCTTGCCCCATGGGCTTGCCTGGTCACATCACAACTCCAGGCAGCTGGCTGGGGAAGGGAACGGGTGGTTTGGTGGGGAATGACCAAAAACCCCCGGCATGGAAGAAGTGTGACTGAAACACGCATGTCAAATTTCCCAGCTGGGCTGCAGCTGGCTTTGGGCCTCTGGTGCCATCTCCCCACTGCTATGGCCATCATGCCCAAGGGGAACATCAGGACCCATTTGCTTTGTGCTGTGTCTGACCTCAAACCCCCTGGCACCGTGGGGCTTGTGTGTGAGCTTCGGTGGGTTTGCTGGGGGGTTGTGCCTCTGGGAGGCTGTGGGCACTCCCCCATGATGACCCCCCGCTGTCACCCCACAGTTTTTCCCCAGTGCGGACACCTTCCAGAAGGCGCTACGGGAGGAGGAGAAGCGGAGGAAGAAGGAGGAGAAGCGGAAGGAGATCCGCAAGGGCCCACGCATCTCCCGCTCGCAGTCGGAGCTGTAGCACACGGGGGCTTGCACCTCGTGGCGGGGGCGATGCCACTGGGATGTGGAGCGGCTTGCTCCCTCTTGGCAGCCTCGAGCTGGTGCCCAGCGGTCCCCTTTCCGTTTGTGCCGTGGGTTTTATTTTGTTGCCTTTCCCTTTCGTTTGGCGGGGGCCGAGTGGTGGTGCTGGCGGGTTGCCCCAGTGGGGCTGAAGCAGGGTACCCCTTCCCCAGAGCCAAAGCACAGATGGGAAGGCAGCGGGGCCATGCCGTGGGCTCACGGAGGGTGCTGCTGCCTGTGGGGAAGTAGGGCAAGGGGGACATGGTGCACCTGAGCCCTGCGGGGAGCCCAGGGACCCCTCCCCGCCTCAGCACGCCCCGCGCTGAATGTGCCTCCTCCGTCGTGGGTGGGCTGGGGAACGCGTCATGCCAAACAGCCTCATAAGCGATGCTGCTTCTCTCAGTTTTGGGATTTTTGTTGTTAAACCGGTGATCTCATTGGCACCCCCCACCTGGTTACACCTGGTCTGCCCAGCCGCTACCTCTGCCAGCTCAGCTCTGCACGCTTCCCAGCAGCTGTTTTACCGCATTTCATCAGCCAGCCGTAGCTGAGAAGGCCAACGGCATCCCACTCTCCCACGGGGCTACTGCAGGGCATCCCAGCAGGGAGGCGAACATGCGGTGAATTTTTGGGGAGGTGGGATTTCGGTTCTTGGTCCTCTTTGCAGCTGGCAGATGCCTGTAGCGCAAGCCGAAGGTGCTGGGGAGCCCACCCTGAGCCGCCCCGAGCCCTGCGTCCCGCTCCTGGCCCCGCCAGCGGCACGGCCACCGGCATCGTCCATGGCCGCTGGTGGCTCTTGCAGAGGAACCGTCCCTGAGCAGCAGGTGCGCCGTGCCGTGCCGGGGGCACCGTGGCCGTGGGGAAAGGGGAAATGTCCAGGATTTATAACCACGGAGCCGGGGCCGTCTGGCGGGGGGTGGCAATGGGTGCGCGTTTTGTTTTTTCTTGAATAAAATTAACATTTTTTTTTTTTTTTTTAAGTAAAAGAAGCCCGCTCTTGCTCCCGTTACTGGTGGGCGTCGGGTGTGGCGCCTCGGGGGGTGAGGGTCCGTGGGGAGCTGAGGGGGGAAGGAGGCGCCAGCGCGGAGGGACAAACCCGGGTCTCCAGCCGCCACCTTCCACCTGGCCTTTCGGCCCCCCAGCCCGCCCGGGAGCGTGGGGGTGCGACCCCTGCCCCAGCCGGGTCTTCCGTGGGCAGAGGAGGAGCCGGCGCCTCTCGCCCGGCTCCCACGCGTGTCCGGGCCGGCCCCGCCCCCTCATGAATATTCCGAGAAGGGGGCGGGGTGCCGGGGCGGGGCGGCCTATGCTAATCGCAGCTGCTGATCGCTGACGTGCCATCACACCACGCGCCGCCGCGGCCGCCGATTGGCCGGGGCCGACCTGGTCTCATTGACAACAAACCGCGGGGCGCGCGCGCGCCGCTGCCGTGGCGGCGGGCAGGTGGGGGCGGGGCCGCCGGCCGGCCGGGGCGGCCCAAGATGGCGCGGGGTCGGCGGCGCTCGCCGGCAGCCTCCGCCTGAGCGCCCGGGGCGGCGGCGGCGGCGGTTCATGCGGCGGAGCGCCCGGCCGCGGCGGGCCCCTGCGCGATGGAGGGCGGCGAGCTGGGCGTGGAGAACATGGAGACCCTGACCGAGCTGGGCGACGAGCTCACCCTGGGCGACATCGACGGTGGGCGCCGCGGAGGGGGAGGGGGCAGGCGGCGCGCGCGGGCTGCCCCACGCAGCGTGGGGGGAGCTTGTGTGCCTTCCCGCGTGTGCGCGCCCGTCGGGGGCTGCTGGTGTTGCCCGGGGGGGCCGGGGGTGCGTGGGTGGGGGTCGTCCCCCCCACCCCCCGAGCGGGAGCGCAGGGCGGCCTCACCGGCTTGGCCCCCGCGCGTGGGGTGCGCTGCCCACGCGGTGCGGGCCGCCCGCGACGGGGGGGTGGCGCGGGCAGCGCGCCGTGCCGGGCGGGGTGCGGGGTGCGGGGCCCGTCCCGCCGGGCAGCGCCTGGCGAGCGGCCACGCGTGTCCGTGTCCCCCCCTGCCGCGTGGCGTGGGCGGCCGGTGGCCAGCTCCGCCCGGGCAGCGCTTTTGGGCGACTTCCACGGCGCTGACCCACGCGGGGGGGGCCTCGCGGCAGGCGCTGCGAGAAGCCGCGTGGGGGGCTGAGCCCCCGCAGCCGCCGAGCCCTTTTTCCCACCCGCGGTCCCCGTGGGAGTGGGTTGGCGTAGGTGACCGTCTCGTTCCTCTCCGGCAGCCCCAGGCACACGGGGCGGTGGTGCTGCCCAGGCTCCCCTCGTGTTTCCTCGTGGCTCTCTCGAAGTGCGTGCGAAGCACTTACCGGAGCTGTGCCGCCACGAGTGCCCGTGGGAGGCTGGGCCGCCTCGCCCTCCTCCGCTGAAACTGCTTAAATTTCCCTTTTTTTGCTCCACTGTCTCGTCATAAAACTTCACCGCATCAATGGCAGAGCTCCAATGTGCAAGAAAATGCCCTTTTCCCACCGGAGTGCAGCAAAATGAGGTGCCGGTGTGCGATGCCTTATGTGGTGTTTCCCAAACAGCTCCCGAACACCCATGAAAACTGATTCCTGGGTGACCCTCTGCACGGGGCTGGAGCCGGGGACCTGGCTCGGCTCCTCTGCTCTGTTCGGCTGTAATCCTAAACAGAGCTCGGCTTTGGGGGGGTGGGGGGTGACTGAAGCATCCGTGTTTAGCAGCTGGGAGATGAAATTGAACGAGTGCTTTTAAGTTTCTAATTGCAATTGATTTGCAGTGTAGCTAGGAGCAAAATTTATACCTTTTTTTTTTTTTCCCCTTTATGATAAGTAAAAGAAGAGTATACCTTATGAGAATATAAGGGGCTTAGTTATCACTTATGAAGTTGGTGGTGCAAATCGAAGGTGCTGTTTGCTCTTGTTTAAGCACCACATAATGACTTCTCGGGTTCCATATGGAAACACGTGAATTCCCATGAACCCGGAGCCGCCTCTGAGCCATGGTGTGCCCAGGGAGGTGTGATTCAGACCGATGAGTAACTCAGGGGTGGGAGAAGCGAGCTTCACCTTCCTCCCAGGGTGGGTTTTTCGGGGGGTGGGGGATGGGGGGGGTGGGGGCAGGTGGAGTTATATGACAGTCCTGCTTTTTTTGTGCTCTGACAGGGATTCATCTTGTGGTTTGAAATTTTCCAAGGGTTTTGATGTGGTTTTTAAGTTGTCTTGCTGCCGGGTCTCATAGTTCCTTTCCCGTTCAGGCTGAGGGACCTTCACCGCCTGCCACAGAGGTTCTGATTTTGTGCGGTAGAGGAGGAATGACGCTGGTCTGGCGGATGCGCCCACTGTTCTGGGATGTTGGCACTCACTGGGGTGGTGCTCCAGGTCTGGGTGCAAGGCTGGCTGGGGGGTCCCAGTGCTGAGCTGAAGGCATCTGGCTCTGCTGCCGGCAGGGCATGGCCAGGTGATGCCGGAGAGTAAGGTCCGAGTTGGTCGTGGGTTCGAAGCCTGTCTGGGTTCGGGGTGGAGGGCTTGTTTCTCTCGAG
Source organism: Falco naumanni (assembly GCF_017639655.2). NCBI lineage: Eukaryota > Metazoa > Chordata > Aves > Falconiformes > Falconidae > Falco > Falco naumanni. The sequence goes on from NC_054058.1 coordinate 36,772,271, forward strand.
GTTGGGATCTTCACTGGTTTCTGTTTCTTAAAGTGCGGCATCTCTGGGGGTGTCAGGAAGAGCAGCTGGCGTGTGGGAGAGCTGAGCCGTGGCCGGGGAGGGTCACCTAAAGCTCAGCTCTTGCCTTTCGGCCAGGTATTTGGGTGCTGGGCTAATGAAAGCAGCAGAAGTCTTCGGTGGGCTCGGTTTCATTGTGGACATTTTTTGATGGTTTTGTTTCTGCAGTAGCATCTCACGGCGCATTAGGGTCTGAGACCTCTTCAGGCAGGGGGTGCAGGTGATCTGTTGCCGATGGGTTTATCACTGATAGCTGTCCTGTCAAAGCACCCAAGCTTTCTAACAGTTAATGTAAACACTTGCTCTGTTCTCGGTGTAGGCAAAGGTGTTTTTAAAAGGCAAGAGATTTGGGTCTTGGATGTTGCTGTATCTCTTGCTTTCTATTTTTCTTGTGTTGCTACTAGGAAAGCTCTTGGGTGCTTTAAAAAAGATGGGTTTGATCCCCTGGCAGTTTCTTTAAAATTAATCTTCAGACTTTTTGTATTTAGCCAAAGTTGAGTCCATGATAAAGATGTGATTTAACTTGTGAGAGCAAGAGTAGTTTTTCTAATAAGATACTAAATCTGCTGTGTTGAACACAATGTTCTTTAAAACACAGTACTTGGAATTTGGCTCTTACATCGGAGTTTACTTTTCCAGAGGAAGTCTCATCTGATTTATTTTATCCTCTACTTGCAGTAGTGCTGTCTGATGGTGAAATAGCAGTGCCATCAAATGAAGAATTTGAAAGTACGTAGAGTTGGGGTTATCAAGTGTATCATGTTGAGGGTTATTTGGGATGGTCTTAGCTCCAGTCAGTTTGAGGGTGAAAAGCTGTTTAATATCCATCTAGATGTTGTGCAGAAGTGTTAATCTTTAAACAGCCCCTCCTTGCTCTGGTAATGTGTTGTGAAAGTTTACCGAGGAATTGCATGAAAAACCCCTTTCATTCATCTAGTTAAAAGTGGAGACAAAGGTTTGGTCCAGCTGGTCCCCAAGGGCGGCTGGTGCTCCTTGCCGGGGAACAGCGTGTCCCCACTTAGTGTCAGGTTATAAATAGGTTAGGAGGACACATCTCCCAAGCTCCTTCATCCAGCATTCAAGTTCTTAGGAGCAATGGTCATGGTCACTGCTTAAATGTGTGTAAGGATGTGGAGGGATTGCAGTCAAAAGGGAAGAAGAGTCATATTATAGAAACACAGCAAAACGTTTGTTGAGGGAGCAAGAAGCTTGGAGAACGATCCCTTTTCTCTGTCTCAGGAGTGGCAGACACATTAATTGGATAACATGTGGGTGGCATTTCAGAGAAGCAAATTAATAGCCCTCTTGTTGCTGGGACAATTTCCATAGAAACGTTTCGTGAAAAGTTTGGTTCTTTGAACCCCCTTCATAAAGCACAGCAGCAACATCCTTCGGGTTTGTGGATGAGAACGCTCCTGGTGTAAGGAGCCCTTTGCCTTGTTTTTTCCCATAAACCAGAAATTTATTTTCTACTGTCTAAACTTGAATTTATTATTTAGTTATAAACCTTCTGTTATGTTTGTGGGTCCTCTTCCTTTTTTCCTACTTCAGAGAAAAAAATAAAATAAGACTTCCAGAAAACTGTGGAAGAGCCAGTGCAGCATGGGCAGGTCCTGGGGTGGGGAAGGATGTCTGACTGCTCACACCACTGCCCACACACAGATCAGGGGAAGCATCCAGGTAGCTTAAGGATCATAATTGGATTAAATTGGATTAGATGGAGGGAAGAGGAAGCTTTGCTTATGAACAATGATCTCTCAGTTGCAAAATTTTTTAGTCTGTAGGGGAGAGCTATAGCGTTGTGGTGGGAACCTCTTGATGTGGGCTGGTAAAATCCTGGAGAAGGTGGGATGGAGAGAAGCTGCTGTGCAGTGATTGCAGGCAGGGGATAAATAGGCAAAAAAACCCAACAAAAAAAAAAGTTATTCTGGTGGTTAAACACAAGCATGGATTTCTCCTGCTGTAGTTCTATAAAGTGTTGTTTCCTTTAGTCTTTTTTTCCCCAGTTTCTGTTACGCTTGAAAGTAAAACAAAGTTAAGATGAATTCTTACCCTGTTTCTTCATTTTCCAGATACTCAGTGGGACAGGAGGGACAGGGGGCTTGAAAGCACCCTAAAAGTTGGGTGCGAGAACAGTTAATGCTGGAATTGCATGGGTGGTTGGTTTCTCCCTTCTGCAGGGGTTAGACTGGAGCAGTGATGGAATGAGACTAATATTTTAGATATATCGGAGATGGCTTTAAATTCTAGTCTGTGCTTGGATCATTTAGTCTGGGAAGGTGTTGTAGGAGAGTCCTGCCTTTCTCCCTGAACAGCGGCAGCAGTGCCTTGCCGCTTGCCACCTCTCTGTTTCTCTCTGGAGATGTTAGGCTGGTGTGATATGTTCTCTGGAGGTTTTGAAGGACCCAGAGCTCACTTCTGTGCATGCACGCCATCATTTGAGCCCTGACATAATGGCAGGTGTCAAAGCATGTGGGCAATAAAATAGTATTGAATGCGTTTTCTTCTGTTTTACAGAGATGCTGCAGTTCGTCAGTAACCAGGCAGGAGACTTTCCAGACCTATTTTCAGATCACTTGTGTGGCACCTTTCAGGGCAGCGGTAGCAGCAGCAGTGGGACCCTGGAGCCGCAGGTGCAGCGGCCGTACAGCCAAGTGCAGCTCCAGCCCTTCCCAGCGCCCCCCGCCTCCCCCCAGCTCCAGAGCCTGCCAGTCAAAGCGGCGCAGGCAGCACCTCCGGCCCCTCCGCGGTCAGCCCCTCTGCTCCAGCCCCGGCCCCCGCTCCAGCCTCAGCTCCAGCAGCAGGCCGTCATGATTACGCCGACGTTCAGCTCTGCTCCCCAGACCAGGATTATTCAGCAGCCGGTGATCTACCAGAATGCAGCCACCAGTTTCCAAGGTAGCGGCTGGAGTGCTCAGGATACAGCTGTGCCTGGGACACTTGTGATTTCGGGGCGCTCAGGCTGCGGGAGTGCTTGGTGCACTCACAATAAATGGTGTCTGTCAGCATTCAAACTCCAGAAGCATCCTTGGCCACAACAAGGCTGACCATCTTTTTCTTGCGATGCTGCCTATGGGGCATCCCTTCTCCTGCTTCCGTGGCTTTGGACTTGGGGGAGCATGAGGAACTGTCATAAATTAGATCTTAAGTCTTTTTGTGTGACCTTTTGTGACAGTTGTCATCTGGATGCTCTCTTCTGTTATGGGCTTCTCTCCTGTGGCTCGTGGGAGTTTTGACAACAGTATGTCTAAAAAATGGTTGTTGCAACCCTGTCCTCCCGCTGATGGGTGCAGCAGGCAGATCCAGTCCTGAAGCTCTGGTCTGTCCCATGTGGCAGTCCAGAATGAAGGCACGTTTTTAGCTACCAAACTCTCAAGTGCAGTGCTTGCGTTGAGCAGAGACACTTGTAGGGATATTTAATGATGATGAGTGCCAGTTATCTTGATTCTCTTCAGTAGGTGTTGATAAATGATAACTTTTCATGGTAAATAGGATCCTATGGTCCACTGAGATCAGCAGGAGTGGGCAGGTGCTGGGTACTGTGTAATGTCACTCAAGTAATGAGTCCTGTGCTATCAGACCAAAGGTTTTTGACTTTAATTTCTCCTAGCTGATCTTCTGTGCCTCCTGGAAGGCTGCTATTCTAAGTACAGTGTCCTCTTGCAGGAGGCATCAAAGGAGCTGGAAGCTTCCCACTGTGTGGGATGTTAGATGGATGCTGCTTACTGAGAAGCTCTGGGAAGGAGGGGAATGAAGCTAGGAGCATTTGCAGGCTCCAGAACGGAGACCTGTGTCTCTGGACTCTTCCTGACATCTCTTTTGCTTTTCAGTTCTCCAGCCTCAAGTCCAGAGCCTGGTGACATCCTCCCAGGTTCAGCCGGTTGCCATCCAGCAGCAGGTGCAGACGGTGCAGGCCCAGCGCGTGCTAACGCAGGCTGCCAATGGCACCATCCAGACCTTAACGCCAGCCACGGTCCAGACAGTAGCTGCACCACAGGTCCAGCAGGTTCCAGTGAGTAAAACCACGGAGTGATAGGAGGGTACAGCAGAAAAAAGAAACTGCTTTTGCGGGTCTGGTCCCCTGGCTTGCCAGGGGAAAGGTGGCAAAGCTTGTAGGGTTGGTGACCCTGGGTAGCATTGCTTTTGCGCAAACGTCTTTACGTGTGAGACTATTTCTAGCCAGCCTGTGTTCTGGAAGTGTTTTACTTTGTGCAAATCGTGTGTGAGTCCCCGTTGTGAGCTGTGATGTGACTGCAAGTAGCAGGCCACCATTTTCACTAGAACACCTGCATAACTGAGTATGATGTAAAATATTTTGTAACTTGGTGCTGCCAAACTGGATTGGAAACCTTACTTGAACAAGCCTTCTTTGACTTTTGCCTACTTCATTGCAAGTCTGCCACCTCTACCGTGTCTTGTAACGGTTGGCTGATGTTGGAATGTTTTCTTCCAATTCTTCTGCCACACTTTCTTTGATCTTTTTGCTGCTACGGTGTCATGTGATTTTGTTTCAAAACATACACAAGGCTTTTTTGCCTTTGTGTGTCTTTGTATCGCGTAAAAACGTTTATGGCTAGGGGACTCTCTCAATATGACCAAGTTGCTCTGGTTCAGTTGTACTGTGCCGTCTACAGTGCTCCCTGTATTTAAGAGTCAACAAGGTACTTGAAGAAATAAAAGCAAGCTGTGTTATGGCAAAATAACTCTACAGTTGGGGTTGATCTGCTTGTACATTAATGGTGCAGATCCTTTCAGTTAGATTGGAGGGGTGGAAAGCTACTACAGGTATTTGCAGGCTGTCCTAGCCATGTTAGGCTCTTGAGTACTCAACGAGTTAACGGAGAGAGCTAACTATAGGTGTAATTGGAGAGGGGAAGGGAGCTTTTCAATCAGCTCTTTTGTGGTTTTACATACTTGTTTACTTCTGGTGACTGATTTGAAAACCAGTGTCCTGGTGGTTCCTCTGCTCCCCTCCGTCCAGTACTGTTCAGACTGTGTCCTCGTCAGAGTTTGTATGAGGGGCTGACAAAAGCCATCCAGATGATGCAGAGCGCAAGGTGAAAGAAAAACTCGCCCTGCTCTTTTGCCATTCACTGAGATGTAAAGTGATAATTCTTGTTGCTTACCTCTGGCTATTGAGATCAGCAGAGGAGTATGTGCCTCCTCTCCCCTTCACCTGTAACTCTTTTCAACCTAGGTTCTGGTCCAACCTCAGATCATAAAAACAGACTCCCTTGTCTTGACAACCCTGAAAACAGATGGTAATCCCGTTATGGCTGCAGTACAGAACCCAGCACTGACAGCACTCACTGCTCCCATTCAGACCACAGCTCTGCAGGTACCGTATGGATGTTCTTCTTCCTTCCCTCTCCTCGTTGACATCCTTTCATCTTAATGCAAGGGAGAGATTTGGGCTTTAGTATTCTGCAGTGGTACAAACGAGAGGGGTTTTGAGGGCTGCTCTAGACATGTCCAGAGTGAGTAATACCCTGTTTCTGCCAAGGCTAAACACACAAATTGTAATTTTTTGGCAGCCTCCCATGGCCAGTAAGCAAAGACCAAGGGCATGCTTCTGTTTACTTTTTTCTGGTGTTACAAGGAGAGGAATATGACCTAAAAATTCCATCCAGTTTTTATCCTCTGGAAGATACTTGAAACTGAAAGCTAACTCGCTCAGAATACCTGTGGAACTTTCTTTTCCCCTTCAGTAGTGTCTAATAGCAGTATGTTGAAAGTGAAAACTAATTAAGCTACTTCTCAGAGGGCATTTGCAGTGAAGATTCAGTATAATCATTGGAGATAGCAGCTGTGCTTCATGGCCTCCACTTCTTATCAACTCTGAGAAACTTATGCCCCTAAAGACGCATTTATTAGTCCTGTACATTCTGAACAGATATCTTTGTTCAGATATGTACTGGGGGAGATAAACTTACAAGTCTGGACTTAAGTTTTGACTTCTTTTGCATAGCATGGTAGGCTTCTTACGTACTTGTTAGTAGCCAGGCTAAAGTCTTCAATTAACCTGCTTGCCTTTAAGTGACGTTCTCACACAGAGGTGAGGTGTATGTGATTGTGTCTGTCTGAGATGCAATCAGTAAAGCATTTTGAATGCATTGAAATTTGGTGGAAATAGCCAAGGAAAGGGGTAGGACTTAAATTCACTTATTTGTCAAGTTCCAGCTTGAAATGAAACTAAATTAATTTCTAATATCTTATTTAGAAGATTTGGAGTCAGAATTGTTCCTGAAGTTGCTCATGGCTAGTTTATTCTCATTTTAGTCTGTCATTTGACAGAAATAACTCTTCCTCTCCATAACCACTTCCATGATCTTTCGTGTACTTTAGAGAACATGTATACTGTTCTCAATCTTGTTTTGCAGGGTTAAGCAGTCTAAACTTTCTTTACTCCAGCTGACCTAGAAGCCCCTCTGTGCAACTGTTCTGGTGGGATTCATCATCGTTTATTGCAGAGTACATACTGCTTTATTGTGGTTTGGGTGGTCTGTCCTACATCTAGATGCCCAAGTTTGAGCTTTTCACACCAATGTATATCACTCATTGCCTTAGTTCCCCATCTTAAGGCATTTTTATGCCTTAAGGACCTGGTTTGTTTTCCATTTAATTGAATTCAAATCAACTGCATTGCTCAAGCCGCCATTTGTTTTTCCGTAGTCAGGTCCTTTCTAACATTGTTGTCACCGGTTTGGAAGTAGCATTACCTGTTGCTGATTTGATGACTTTATTTGTCCACAGAAAAACTGAATTTTGAGACTTAGGGTGTAAGGATTGTAGGAGCAAGGAGGAGCCTTGGTCTTTTTCTCTATTTAGTGGATGAACAGAGCAAGAGTGTTGATGCCCTTGAAGAACAAGAGATGTTCTTACTCCCCAGTGACCGATGTGAGAGGCAGTGGCAGCTTTTTCCTGTGCTGCTGTGCCAATGGGCATGCTGGCTAAGAAGGACGGGGCAAATTGTCATATCTCTTCTTTTCTGAGCTGTACAAACTTTTCCTGATTCTTCTTTTGTTTACTCCTTTTTCTTCTACCGTCATAAACATTACCTGAATTGCCTGATTGCTCGTGACACTTGTTACACACGGCCTTTGTAGACCCTTGTTGGGAGCAATGGGACCATTTTGACCACAATGCCAGTGATGGTGGGACAAGAAAAGGTGCCTATCAAACAAGTTCCTGGGGGCGTCAAACAACCAGAACCACCTAAAGAAGGAGAGAGGAGAACAACTCACAACATCATTGAAAAACGTTACCGGTCATCCATAAACGACAAGATCATTGAGCTGAAGGACCTTGTCATGGGGACAGATGCCAAGGTAAAGATATGGAATAAGAGCAAGTCTAGTGTCATAAATACTTTGTCTTCAGGTGCTCGTTGTTCTACCAAATGAAGCAGATGGGTACCTGCAACTGTTAGTATGCACACATGTATTGGGATAAGACTGGTGAGAAGCACTTGTGTGACGGGAAGCTTGATAATAGTATTCAAGAAAGGTCACTTGTAAAATGTTTATTTTACTATGCCAGTGGTATGTTTCTTGAAAATAAGCTATAACTTAATGCATTTCTTCTTTTGTTAGGTCTAACTTAGATAGGCCCTCTAGGTAGAATATCCAAGTGGATGTTTTGATAACTGCCAAACCAGAGCTTGCTTAATTTAAGTTTCCTTTTCTGTGTGACTGCAGTAGGGACAAGGATTTACAGAGCTTTCCATTTTGTTTCCTTTAGATATCGAGTTGTAAAAACTCCTGCTCTCTCAAATATTAGAAGCTTTCTCACACGGTGTATTCAGGGTTGTCCTATTCACTTTACTTCATGCTGGCAGAGCAGGGAGGTAGTGTTCTTGATACCTTGTGTGGTGCCTGTACAAATACGTGCAGTAGTGAAGTTACCTCCTATTGCTGAGTGGAATTGGAAACTTAAGTTTTAAAAACACTAGTAATGTACAGTGGCTTCGTAGTACTTGAGGCTTGTGTTTACATGCTGAACTTGTCCGCTGCTGCTGGAAGCAATTGTTTTCAGAGGGATGGCCAAGGCAGTGACTCAAGGACATGACAACCACTTATCTCAGAATTAAACAGTGAACTATGGCTAACAGACAGCAGCTTGTTCCATCCCAGAAGAGAGCTACTTCATTTCAAACCTATGGTACTTTCGAAGGACTATTTCAGTTTGAAGCCTAGATGTGAACTCTATGTGTAATTAAGATGTTAATCAGTTTCCGTTTTACTATTTTTGTAAGATCTTTGAGGGACCTCAGGCCCTGTGTGTCTTTCAAAGTCTGATACCTTGCCCACAGGGTGTGCCCTGTTATTGGTGTCCTTGCAGCAGCTGATACACTCTTCTTTCTATCACCACATGATATAAAGGGTTGTGGTACCCCTAGAAGCAGGAGTGACCTTTTGACACCCTTAATATAAACTGATTTTTCTACATCTTAATTCCTTACAGATGCACAAGTCTGGAGTCCTGAGAAAAGCCATTGATTACATTAAATACCTACAGCAGGCCAACCATAAGCTGAGACAGGAGAACATGGTTCTGAAGCTGGCTAACCAGAAAAACAGTAAGTTGTGGAGGCTGTGCAGCACGGGGGAGGCAGTCAGCATGAACGTAGGGTGCCTCTTTGCAGTTTCTTATCCTTTGCTGAGGTTGCGTTGGTAGTGGCCGATGTTACTCTGGGTGATGGAGCCAATCGGAGCAACACTGGCAGGATGTATGATCAAGAAACATGTGTATAATGCAGTCTTGATTTTTGCAGAGCTGTTGAAGGGCATTGACTTAAGCAGTTTGGTTGACAACGATGTGGATCTGAAGATAGATGACTTCAACCAGAACGTGCTGCTGATGTCTCCTCCAGCCTCTGACTCGGGATCCCAGGCTGGCTTCTCTCCCTATTCCATTGATTCAGAGCCAGGAAGCCCACTCCTTGATGATGCAAAGGTACTTGAGACTTCAGCTGTCAAATTCAAGGCACCTACTTCAGGGTTACATGAGGGCCAGAATTTAAATTCTCATTCTCAAGAGTGAAACCAGCGGACATCTGGCAAGCAGATCTGTAGGGGTCAGAGATCCTTTGTAAGGATGAAGGTGGTGCATGGGTGTGATTTATCTTTCCTTAAATGATTGAGACTGCTTCCTCAGCTGTGTTATCTGAGCCATACATTAGCTGCTAGAAGAACTGTACTTAGCCTTCAGCCCCTGTAGAGTCTCTGTGGACTTACAGTGCATGTTCATGACCCAAAGAGCCCATGGCTTTCCAGGGATATATATGTCCAGTGAATAAAGCAGGAGAACTTGGATAACATCAGCTGTGGTTAATGAGATCATAAACAGACAGTAACGGAAAGCTGTTGGCTGTCTTCTGATGACAGGTTTGTTTTGTGGATATGACAGAAAAAGTGGGTCTTCTGACAGATCCTCAAAAGAGTAAGGGCAGCAAAGGTTAGTCCTAGCCTATGCCAGGGAATCCAGTTAAGGGTAAGTGAAATGACTGGGAGCAGAACGAAGGTGAAGGCACTCAGATACCTCAGCCTTATCTTACTAAGCTAGGAAAGGCTTCACTGGGGTTCTTGCTAATTTTGATCTTAAAAGCAAATTTTAGAATGTATTCTGTTTCTCCTTCTTCCCTACCCCTCCCTTGGCATAAGCATTTTATTGTTCTACAGAATGGTAAGTAGGTTTGGGGGGTTATTTTTCCTTCTCTTACTTTGCTTTCCATTCCTGTTCCTTTGAAGGTTAAAGATGAGCCTGACTCTCCTCCTGTGGCCCTTGGTATGGTGGATCGCTCTCGAATACTCCTCTGTGCTCTCACGTTCCTTTGCCTTTCCTTCAATCCTCTGACATCCCTCCTGGACGCCCGAGGAACCCCGGAGTCTGACAGCCTGGTGCGCCACAGCTCTGGCAGGAACGTGCTGACCATTGAGTCAGGTAATGAGCTAGAATAGTTTGGACCACAGAAACTGGCCAGGCTTACGCGGTCTCCCTAAACACCATCTCCAGCTGTGACGGCTGCAGGTCATGAGATGGACTGTCAGTGTGATGCAGCAGGATGGTTTTGTGTCCTCAGGGAGCTGTGTGACCTTTGCTTAATGGTTGGGGAGGGGTAGTAACCGCAGGGCTGGGTGTGAGAGGAGATCCAGTCAAGAGTGCTTGGACATGGTTCCAGTTTACATCCACATGCAGCTTTCTTCTTGCACAAAACCACCTGTTGCTCAGCGTGGTGAGGTAGAGGGGGAAGTCTGTGAGACATGTTCATTTTTCTATTTGTTTTTAAAGTAACTGACTGATTTTTATAACTTAATAATAAAGTAGTAGCTGAAGAATGACTTCAGCAACACTGTTGCTATGTAGGGTCTTGCAACTGGCTTGTTCAACACATTTATTCTATAATAATAATGGTTTAATGTACGGTAGCTTAGGGGAGGGCAGGGGTTTCTGTAGGCATGCTGTCATTTTCCCGACTGGTAAATATGCTTCCTCAGTGTTGCTTTGTAAACTTAATTAAGACCAGAAAATGATACTGAAGTACTGAGTAGCCATGGGTGTAGCTGGCTCTGATTTATTATAAATAAGTCTTGTAAAAATAACTATATTTATTTAGTTGGGTATGTTCTAGCTTGGAGGTTGGATGAAGAGTTGTTGATACAGGTGTTTCCTGATTAAATTGCAGTCTTTGCAAAAGTTGATACCATGTGTGGCAAGCGTAGCAAGACATGCTTCTGGGTCTGTGCTCATGCTGTTGCTATGCTTTTGGTGTCCAGATTAACTTTTAACTTTCCTTTTGGCATGATGATGGCAGATGCAGGCGGTTGGTTTGGCTGGATGATGCCCACGCTGATCCTGTGGCTTGTGAATGGAGTGATTGTGCTGAGCGTGTTCATAAAGCTCCTTGTGCATGGAGAGCCAGTGACCCGGCTGCACTCAAGGTCGTCGGTCACGTTCTGGAGGCATCGCAAGCAAGCAGACCTGGATTTGGCACGGGTAAAGTTGACTTGTGATTTTGCATCAAATGCATCTTCTAGGAGGGGGTGTGGGTAGATATTGCCAAGTGAGGCAGTGGCTTGGCACTTGCAAGAGCATGGTGTTCTTGGAGTGAATTATCCTGTCTGATTTCAGAGCAGGTGGTGCTAGGTTGTCTTGAGCAGATTGCTGTCCTCCTTCAGCCTAAACTAGTGCTGCATGGATGTCAGCATAGCTTCTGTCCTTGTTCCTTGCTGCTACATCTTGTAGCAATCTTTGGCAGCAAGGTCCTGGGTTTTGTCCAGAATCTGGCCTCTGCTGTGTCTTTTTTTTTTTCTACTGTCCTCCAGCCTCTTGGAAGTCCTCTCCATTGTTGAGGCAACATTTGACTTTTCATGTGGGGACCTTGAAACTTCCACGTTGTTTGAGAAGGCAGGAGCTCCTTTCACCTAGTGCCAGTGTCTCACAAGCAGTGCAGGATCAGAGCCGTGTGTGGAAACATATGTATAGGGCCAGATTTGAAGGTGGTGTAAATTGTCTTCATGTTCACTGGGGCTGTGTTGACTTCTCACAGCTAAATCTTGTCCCACCTTGCACATCAGTCTGTCTTGCTCCTGATGCCAAGGAGGTCCCGAAGTGTTTCTGTGATGGTGCTTTTTGTTATTGGACTTTTTGTCACATTATTTGCAGGGGGATTTTGCTGCAGCTGCATCAAACCTGCAGACTTGCCTGTCGGTACTCGGCCGAGCACTGCCGGCTTCCCGTCTGGACTTGGCCTGCAGCCTGTCCTGGAACGTGATCCGCTATAGCCTGCAGAAGCTGGCGCTGGTGCGGTGGCTGCTGAAGAGGACTTCTCATCAGTGGCGGGCAAGGGAGGCCACTGCAGGCTTTGAGGATGAGGCCAAGACTAGCGCTCGGGATGCAGCTCTAGCATATCACAAGCTCCATCAGCTCCACATAACAGGTGGGAGCAGAGGTGACAGATCTGCTGTCCTTGTTTTGCCAAAGGAGGAGGCTCAGAGCTGATCCTGGGGGATACAGGGAGAGGACTACCGCCTCCCTCCTCTGGGAGGGTTGCTGTTGGAAATCAGCCTGACAGATTTCAGGAGCCGTTTTCTAAAACACAGCAGGTTCATGCAATAAAAGGGCTCTGTAAGAACGGCCAAAGCCACACAGTGTCTCTAGTTACATGTTCCTGAGTCTGCAGAGGTGGCTGAGAGTCTTTCCCAACCAGCAGTTGATTGAGTCCAGTTGCTTTTTGCTGCTGTTAAGTGCTTGTTTCATCCCTGTCACTTGGGAACGTAATGTGGAAGCAGGAGCTGGGGTTAATTGCTGGAAGCACTTAAATCTCCAAAACTGTGTAGAGTGCAGATTGCCAGTTGGTGTTGATATGCTTTGAAAACCTGGGTGTGTGCACATGTCCTAAGGAAGTGCTTGAATGTTCCTTGTGAATGGTTGTTTTTGCTGTCCTTGGCAAGCCAATTTGCCATGTTAATAGGCTCCAAGCACATCAGAAATCCAAGCTAAACTTCCTTCTGCCTAATCATGCCGTGTGAATTACAGCCATGCCACCAGGGATAAGTACTTGTTCTTAATGTTATCTGTGTAGGTACAGGTGTGGACTGCAAAGGCAGTGATGAATATAGCAAGACAAAATTTGCTGGTGACTTTATCCTGACTGGTTTAGCTGTACAGGGCTTTCTGGCAGAAGTGGAGCTGTGGATGCCAACCTTGGTATCTGTGGAGGGAAGACTCAATTACAATTGTCCTGTTGCCTGAATACAAAGTAGGCATATGATGTAATCTTCTCTTGTCAACAGGTTCTCATTGTCTCTATAGGATAGTAGCCCTGCAAATCACAGTAGTATTTAGTAGCCGGTATTACTGCATTAAAAGTTAACACTTCTCCTTTCCCTCCTGGTGCAGGTAAACTTCCCTCCAGCTCAGCTTACTCGGGCTTGCACATGGCCCTGTGTGCTGTGAATCTGGCCGAGTGTGCAGAAGAAAAGATCCCACCCAGCACAATGGCAGAAATCCACCTGACAGCTGCGGTTGGCCTGAAAACTCGCTGTGGAGGCAAGCTTGGTTTCCTGGCGGTGAGTTATCTCCTCTCCCATCACACCTCTAAGTGGAGCTCTAGGAAGGCCTGCAAGCTGGCACTGCCATAGCTCGAGGCATCTGCTAGCACTACAATTACAACATGGCCTGTGGTTGTGATACAAGCTGTAATTATGATAAGACCTTTGTCCTTGGTGGTGTCTCTTTCCCTGGATGCTGTTCTCAATCGTAGCATCTCCTTTCCGCAGAGCTACTTTCTAAGCCAGGCTCAAAGCCTGTGCAGCTCAGAGCGGAGTGCTATCCCTGACTCGTTGCGTTGGCTGTGCCACCCCCTGGGACAGAAGTTTTTTGTGGAGCGAAGCTGGACAGTGAAGTCTGCTGCGAAGGAGAGCCTGTACTGCACCCAGAGGAACCCTGGTGAGAGTCGCTTGTGTCCCAAGTGTGTGGCCTCCCAGCGCTTTAAGCCTGGCAGTCTCTCCACTTCTGGGACAAAAGCAGGTGTCTTGTTTGAAAGTGTGCTCTTGTATGTTTGCCCTGCTTGTGGTCTTGACGGGCAAGAGGGGCTGTGCAGCTGAGAGACACCACCCCAGCCTGCAGGAGCTGGCTTTCCTCCCTTTGTATGCTGTGCTGTGTCATCCTGCTTGTGTCTTCATGTGCTGGAGCACAACCTGCATGTGGCCCTGAATGTCTGCGGGGTGACTTCGGGGTTGCTAAGGTTTATCCTTTCTAGAACAGTGTCATCACTGTTTTGTTGAGTGGCTGAAGTTCCATGGGGATGTTTGGCCAAGGGCTACAGCTTTATAAATGGATTAAAGGGTTAAAAAGGCCCTGAAAACTTAGTCTTTAGAAATTGTTGCCTTAATTCCTGAAGGATTTCCCTCTACTGCTCCTCCTCTTGCTCCTACATTTTGGTGATTGTTTTTAGTTGTATCGAGAGGTGGCTATCACAGGATCCAAGTGGAATGGTTCGGTTGTTGTTTTCTTCCTCTAGCGGATCCTATTGCTCAAGTTCATCAGGCATTTTGTGAGAATCTGCTAGAGCGAGCAGTGGATTCACTTGTGAAGCCTGAGACTAGGAAGGAGATAGCAGGACAAGAGGAGGAAGAGCCATGGTAAGTTTATGTCCTGGGCTGGGGACTGCTGCCCGCAGCGGCAGGCTCTGAGGCAGACCTCAGAACCATTGACCTTTGGGGCAAACTGAATGGTTAGTCCTTATTAAAGACTTGAAATGACCATGTAAGTTTGGCCACCACAACTGATTAGAAGAGCAAGCTCTTCCTCTTCATATTAAAATTTCTGAAGCCAAAGGTGAACCTGGGTGTGGTAAGGATTTCTGGTATCAGCTGGCGTAGTACTGTTTGATTCCTGAACTGGATGAATCACACTTTCTCTGCTGTAACAAAGCCTAGTGTTCAGGAACACTAAAATCAGTGTGCACCTACCACTTCTGTGGACCAGAACACATGTCCAGGCCTCTAAGAGCATGATGGTCTGTCTGGCCTGTCAGAGAGTGACCCCACCAGCTCGCTGCCTTATGCATGTGTATTCTCCTAACTGAAGTGCTGCGTTGACCACCAGTGAAAAATCAAACTGATGCGTGCAAGAGATGATGTTGGCCGAAATTGTCATTGCCTCTAAGCTCTGTCACCAGCTGAAAGGGGCTGATAGGTGGGATTGGAGCAGCTTTTTGTACTGAACCCTGTCCAGCTCTCTCCTGGACTCCCCAGGAAGCAGAACCCCAGCCTTTGCCAGCAGTTTGGCACTGTTGCTACTGATCTCCAGATATGCTGGTGCCAGGCAAATGCTATGTAAATATATGGGAAGGCTCTGTAAGAATGCTCTCCCCAAGAAGTGTGGGTAAAAGCCTCAGATGGGAAGATAACCCAGTTTCCCTGCCTGTCAAGGGAAAATAATGCACATTTAGCTTTTTTTTTCCCCCCCCCAATCTTATGTCTGTTTTCTAGCCACGTTGCAGAGAATGAGCAGCAGTTTGGTCTAATTGCTTGCACAGTTCAAATGCTTATGCTCAGGTGCTGCTGTTGATGATAGAAGGTAGCAGGATTTGTATGGGTGAGGTGTGTTGTCAGTATACTTGTGGGAGTCCTGTCTCCTCTTAGGAAGCACCAGCTTTAGTAATACAGCAAGCCTTTTTGTCCCCCTCTAGGGGGAGGAGCTCAAGATCTTCCTGTGTAGCATGTCCCAGGAAATTAGATCGTTGCTGCATATGCTACTTTCTCTGACCAACGCTATAAATGTGTTTTCACTTGCATTCATACATATTTGCATATATGCAAATAGTCACTTCCAGAAGTGTAATGCAGCCTCCTTTGGAGGCAGTGATTGAAAAGGAGCCTGTAATCAGCTAGTAACATATGTCATGCCCAGCATTTCTGTAGCTGAGGTGAGACTCCCAGGGCTGACTCTAGTTCTATGCTGGTGGTCCTGCATGGGGAGGTGTGAGGGTAGTCCTCCCTGAGCATCTGTGCACTTCTGCTCTCGGGGTGGTCTCTTCGGTCTGGCAGTCTTGTGTTGCTTATAGAGCTTGGACTTTCTGCTGACTTAATGGATCAGCGTTGTTTAAAAATGCCTTGTGACTGATGAGAAACACCTTCAGGCTTTGGTGTCTCCTGTTTGACAACATAGTGAAGGTCTGCCTTGCTTCTTGTTTCAGCGAGTTCTCTAGTGCCATGGAGTACCTGAAATTGCTCAACTCGTTCTTGGACTCAATGGGAAGTGGAGCCCCACCCTTTGCCAGCAATTCTGTACTCAAGTCCGCCCTGGGTGAGTCTGGCAGAACTGAAGCTCTCTCAGCTCCAGGAACTCTTGCTGATACGCGTTCCCTCTCTGCCACCTCTCAAACTCCAGACAAGGAGAGATGCAGTCCTTGGAATGAGACTTGACTGCTGAGCAGCGGCACACCACAGTGTTGTACAGCAGCTCAGACTGGAAGGTGGTGGTTGGGAAAGCCTGGATGTTCAGCTGTGTGTTGTAATGCTGGGTGCCCAGGTGGGGCTGCTGTTATTTGTATTGCTGGGCACATTCCAAGCTGAACCCTGTGCCCTCACCTGGGAGCTTGCTTCTGGCAATGCGAAGCGAGAGGAAGGGTGTAGCATGTAAACAAGCATAGCAGTGTTGCAGTTGAGATACAGGAAGGTTTTTTCCCACTTAATTACCTGTTGGACCAAATACAGTGAGGTTGACCTCACTTTCACAACAGCTGTCACTTATATTCCTCAATTTCCAGAGGCCTGCTGCCCCTACTGTAGGGAAGCTCTGGGCTTATATTGAGAGGTGCTTGGTTTGGTCCCTTAATGCATATCTAGTGGGACAGTGAGAGCTGTAGGCTCCTCCTGAGCCATGCGCTTATCTGGGCTTGGCTGGCAGCAGGCTGCTGGAGGCTTCGTCTTGCTTGGTGTTGGTACAGACAGCATCTGGCAGCTCACCAGGGTGCTGCTGGAGCTTTAGAAACAAACTAACTGTGCTGTACCTAAAATGTGTAGAGCAAACATAGAAGGAAAAGAGGATACTTCTTTTTCTCAAGATTATTTTTTGGTATAAAGGGAAGTCTGTATTTGGGTCAATATTGTCATAGAATCTAAAAGCAGGTCAGAGTAGCAGAGCCTATTTCCTTTGTCCCTAGGCAGGCTTTGAGACGTTTCTGAGGGGATGTTAAATAATGGAGGGAAATTATGTAGGGAACCTGATTAACTGGCTTGATGGTGATTAGTGCCAAGGCATGGTATATACAAGTGGAGTTGTTATTTTGGGATGGTGAGTGGAGATCCTTGTCAGGAAGGAAGTCAGCAGATTTCTAGACAAGTAGGCAGGGTAAGTTCTTATTGACAAGATGCAAACTTAGCATCTAGAACTCTGCATGCAGTCAGGTGTAGGGTGTTTGCCTGCTACAAAGTTCCTTTGGGTTCCTGCAGCATGTTTCACCATTTACCTGGGTGGCTGTTTTCTCATGGGATCAGTTTGGGCTCATTAGTATCAATCTCAGTGGAAGGCACTGGCAAGGGCACATGACACCTGCCTGCTTTTCCAAGCAAGGAGGAGCCAGGTGTCCTTTACTGGGCTGCAGCTTATGATTCTGTTTTACAGGCCCTGATGTGGTGTGCAGATGGTGGTCAGCAGCGGTGGCTATGGCAATCGGTTGGCTCAGGGGGGACGATGTGGCTGTGAGGTCGCATTTTGCAGAAGTGGAACGCATGCCGAAATCCCTGGAGATGTCAGAGTGCGTAGGCCTTGGACAACTTTCAAACCCCTGCTCCTTTCAAATGGGGGGCGGCTCTTCCCTAATGCTGTCCTGTAGGGCTACCTCTACCTGTGCTCTGGAGTTGGCGTGCCTCTTGTGCTCTGGGATGTAATAATATGACATGTGATGTGCTCAGCAGCTTCTGTATAGTCAAGGCTTACAGGCTGATATTAGAGTTGTGGACTGGAAGTGTCAGAATTGCTTTTTTAGGGGTGTCTCTTGGCTTTGTTCTAATTGCATAGCCTCCTGCCTTCCAAAATCGGACAATAAAACTTGATGGAAAGGCTGCTGTCACCATCTTGGTTCTTTTGCACTAAAGCATCTTTGCCACTTTCTTTCCGTTTCTCTGTGCAGTCTGTGTAGGGAGGAACAATTTCCATTTTTTTTTCTGAGAAATTATCTCTGCTCTTGAAGATGGAGGGTAAAAGCTGATGCTGGTTGCTGCTTGGGCTCAGCTCCTGGGACTGCCCTGTGGCAGCGTGCCACGATACTGCTTGAAAGCAGTGCTCTCTTTCTTTCAGGAATGCCCTGGTGAAAGCCACCTTCTATGTGTGTAAAGCCATGCAGGCCTCGCTGTCTGGGAAGGCAGATGGACAGCAGAGCTCCCTGAGTCACTGTGAGAGGGCCAGCAGTCACTTATGGAACAGCCTCAACATGAGCAGTGGCGTCTCCAGCACCGTCCTCAACAGCGTAAGAGCTATAAGCCCCAGGGTAACATATGGTCTGTCCCTGTTGTAAGGCTGGTCTTGCTGCAGGTGTATCGCTTCACCGTTGTATCTGCATTCCCCATCCATCCTGTGTCTCCTGGGAGTAGAGGGCAAATTTCTTCACTTTCCTTGCAAAGGGCATTGACGTCTTTCTGCCTCTGCTGTATGGAGGAGCAGAGCTGCAAGTACAACATTGTTTCCCTGGGCATGGTCTCAGGTAGCTGAGCTCTCACTTCTCCCCTACTAGTAGCTATCACCCCTTTCTGGTGCTTTGACCACTTTGACTTTGGCCTGCAGAAAGCATCCATCTCTGTCCTCCAAAGGAAGTTGCTGGCACCTGTAAAGCAGGACCTCATTAAGTCAAGCCAGCTCGGTTTCAGGCAGCACTCATGAGTGTTTGAACCCTCTTCCACGAAAGTGGGACTGTGCCATGCTATTCCTGAGTTTGTGTGGGGCTTGTTTCTCTTCTTTCCAGGATTACCTAAAGCCAGAGCTTCCCTTCATGGCATATGGGACACAGTTCTAGTCCCTTCTGTCACTCCTGGGTGGCAGCTGTAGTGCATTGTAGTTGCATTGCATGTTGTGGCAGTAACTGTGCAATGTTTCTGCAGTGCAGTACAGAGGCACTCTCCACTTCGGCAGCACGGTTAGAGTCCCCTAAGAGCAAGCAGGACAGCAAGCAGTGCGAGGGGGCAGAGCAGATGGGGAAAAGGGATTTGGGCAGCCACTTCGGGCTATGTCAAGACTGCTTTTTCTTTTTTGTGGTGGTTTTTTTTTGGGGTGGTTTTTTTTTGTCTCCAGTAGCAAGGCTGCCTTTGCTGTTTCCCACTATTGCCGTTTGGATGGGAAAGCCTTTGCAGAAGGCTGGGGTGTTGCTGCTGCCATATCCACTTGGCACGTCTTGTCTGGGGTGGGCTTGGGAGGCAGCCTCGCAGAGGTGTTGGCCCTCCTGGAGGGGACAGCTGCTGCTTGGGCACAGCCTGGTGCTTGTTCCTTAGGCTGGACCTCTCAGGGCCAAGCCTCAGAGATGCTGCTAGGCAAAAGTACAAAGTCCTGCTCCCTTCAGTGCGTTGTGGTGGGGTGACTTGGCTGAGGGGGCTGGGGTGGCCCCCTGAGTGGGCAGGAGGTGCTGCAGCCACCCTCCCGTGGGCCACGACAGCAGCTGTGTAGCAAACAGCCTGTTACTCACCTGGTGAGTTTTGTTAATAAGCGTGTGTGCCTGGTCCCCCTGGCTCTTGCAGATGATCCAGCTGCTGGCCTGTGACTTGCTGCTCTCTCTCCGCACCAGCCTATGGCAGAAGCAGGCGAACACCAGCCAGGCCCTGGGTGAGACCTACCATGCCTCGGCCCCCGAGCTGACGGGCTTCCAGCGTGACCTTGGCAGCCTGCGCAAGCTGGCCCACAGCTTCAGGCCCGCCTATCGCAAGGTGACAGCTTGCCTTCCCTGCCTGCTCCACCGCCAGCTTAGCTGTTGTCCGAGGGGCGACAGGGAAGCTGTGGCCCTTGGAAGAGTGTAGGGTGTATGTGGGCTTGAGTGGTTTGGGCGCTTGGGGTGGGATGGTCTGCCACCAGCAGGCTCCAGGCTCTCTTGGTGGATGATGAAGGAGGTTCCTGTGGGAGTCTGGTGCACGTGTGGAGGTGGCCACCTTAGTTTCTACCTAGGAAACAATCAGGACATCTGTGTTGCCAAATAAATACCATGGCATCCTGTCCTTTAATGTGGCTTCAGAGTGGGTCAGTCCCCCAAGGGGGTGTGAAAGGGGGCTGCCTCGGCCATGTTGGCTCTGCGGGTGACTGTGGGGTCAGATGCCTTCTGCACCTGTAGAGCATCAGGTGCTTCTCTGGGGGCTTTCCCCCACTTCTGTTTAGTCTATCTAGTTTGAAGCCTCTGTACAGGAAGTGTAGTCTAATACTTGGACAAAAGTGTTGTCCTGATGTTGTCCAAACTCTGGATTTCAAAGTTTGGTGCGGTTATCGGAGCACTGTGCTAGCAGTGTGGGGTGAGACACCCACCTAGGCCACAGTGGCAGGGTTTGCTCTCCCATTTTTCTGCCCTGTTCCGTGCTCTTGTTCCTCCCCTTTCTAGGCCACTCAGGTGTTGAAAGCAGGTGTTTGGGTTTTTTTTCCCTTCTCGCAGTTGCCTTGACCTGCAGATTTCCTAGAGATAGGTGGGAAGGTGAGGGAGGACTATGGAAGTGGGTCTCTGTTGTTGTCAAGGCATCAGCGCTCTGCGCTCGCAGTGCGGTGGCTGAGGGATGATGTGAGTTCAGCCGCAGCATCACCCCTATGCCAGCCTGCCTCTCACCCTCCGTCCTGCCTTCCCTTCCAGGTCTTCCTCCACGAGGCAACTGTGCGCCTGATGGCGGGTGCCAGCCCTACCCGCACCCACCAGCTGCTGGAGCACAGCCTGAGGCGACGCACACCCCAGAGCAGCAAGCAAGGTCAGCCCTGGGGCCGGGGCAGTGACCTGCTGCTTGTAGGGCTGGGAGGGGGCAAGCGCTGAGGCAAGGTGTAGGGGAGTAGCTGTAGCCTGCAGTGTCATCCCCGTGTGAGAGGCTCAGGGTGACGAGCTCCTGTTAGTCTGTGGCTCATGAAGATGCTTCTGCCATGCTCTCTACAAGCCAGCTAACGTGAGCTGCCAGCCCTGGACTGGAGATGTTGGTAGACAGGCTGGAAAACATTTGCCTTTGTGCAACCACACATGCACAAAATTTGGCAATTTTTTGGCTGGAGTTTGGGGTGGTCAGTGCAAAGGCAGAAGCCAGGAATCCTAAAGGGGGAGAGCCAAGAGATGTGATGCTGGTTATAAAATTCCTTGGGGGTTTAAGGAAATGGGCAGATGTGCATGCTGGTGCTGGGATGCGCCCTAGGAAGTGAAGTGAAAGGAACTGTCTCTGTAGAAGATGAGATTGTCAGTCCCTGGCTGATTCCAGCTGTGACTGTTCTCTCTTAGCTTAAAGTCACTGCTTGGGGGTCCGCAGGGTGCCCCCAGTTCTTGGCACAGCTGGGGGATGCTAGCCAGAGATGCTAGTGCCCGTTGAGGGCCCACATGGAGGAATTTTGTCAGCACAGGTGGTACCTTCATCATGAGGTTTTTCTCTCCTCTTTGCACGTAGGTGAACTGGACACCCTGCCGGGCCAAAGGGAGCGAGCCACAGCCATCCTGTTGGCCTGCCGCCATCTCCCCCTCTCCTTCCTGTCCTCCCCGGGCCAGCGAGCAGTCCTGCTGGCTGAGGCTGCCCGCACGCTGGAGAAGGTGGGGGACAAGCGCTCCTGCAATGATTGCCAGCAGATGATTGTCAAGCTGAGTGGGGGCACAGCCATTGCTGCCTCCTAATGCCAGCATGGGGCCACCTTGTGCAAAGACAGCCTGGTGGACTGTCAGCCTGGACTTCCCTTCTGGAGCTTAAAAAGAAAAAAAAAAAAAAAAAAGTGCTAGGTTAGGGCTGTGCCGGTGGGAGAGGGAGGGAGGGTTTTGTTTTTGTTTTGTTTAGCTTTATTAGCCCCCTTGCTTGTTCTCAGGCGCTGCAGCAGGATTCTGTCTCATTGTGGATTTTGTGACCATGCCTGGGGCTGTTGGTGTTGGGAAGTGCTGCCCTGACCTGGAACCCCCATCCCTATGGGGGGGGAGAAGGCCATGAGCCCAAGGCACAGAGAAGTGGCACGTTCTCTGTCTGTTCTCAGGGGCATCTTGCTCTCTTCCCAAACACCTCCGTGGAAAGAAACCTTTAGGGAGGGCAGAAGATCTGCTCAAGTCCTGTGGGGCTGCTGGGGGCTGGGGCTGTTCCCAAGAGAGAGGGGGAAGGCACCAGCTTTCCTTTAGCTGCGTGTCAGGAAGCTGAAGCCTCCTTAGACCCAGCGTAGAGGTGCTCTGGGAGTATTGCTTGGGGCCAGTACTGCTGGGCAAATTTCTCTACAGTTTTTATACAGTTTTTTTAATAGGAGTGTTTGTGGCTTTACAAAAATGTAGGGAATGATGCAGCAGATTTCCCTTCCTCTCCACTTTGTGCATCTCCTTCCTGTGATGGCTGCCTCTGGCCTTTGGCAGGGAGCTGGGTTTGTGGCAGCCTACAACAGGCAGAGCCTTGTAGAAGGCCGGGGTGTCCCTGGTCAGCTGGTGCTGGGTGGCAGCAGAGGTGGACATACAGCACCCTACACTCAGTGTGAAGGGTGAATGCTTCTCTGGTGCCTTTTTGTTGATGCAGAAACAATTTTTAGAAAGAGGTTTTTATTTTGCTCAACTCCCAGTCCCAGAACTTGTCTTCAGGTGTTTCTCCTTCCCTTCGCCAACTGCTCAACAGCTCTGGAGCTCCTGCAGGGACTGGGAGGCACTGGTTCAGGGTATGAGTCTCCCAGCTGTTACCATAGCCATTCAGAGCAGTTTGACTTGCAGGTGTTGAATCACCTGTGACTTTCCAAGAGGAGGAGATGGACTAGGGACGGGGAGGGAACGTTGCCCTCTTTCTGCCTTTCCTGTTGCATCTCTCCAAAGTGAAGTGCAAAGCAGTTGCCCTGTCACATGTGCAAATGTGGAAATCAGCCTTTGGCAGGTGAACATCGCTGTTTCTCCCTGTGCATATCCGGTATGTGCTCCATGTTGGCAGCTAGAAGCACTTGGATGTGGGCAGCAGCCCAATCCTGTCCTGTCCCAGTCTGGTTTGTACAGGCTTGGCTCCTGCACAGTCATAATTTGGGGTCTTTTGCAAGAAGCTTCTACAGGTATCCAGTTTTTATAGAGGGGTGTGAGAGCTTGATCTCCTTCCAAAATGAGGGGAAAAAGATGGGGACTTGTTTTCACACTTTGCTTGGGGTCCTTGGGCATCTGGGAGGGGGATTTCATGTGCTGCAGGAATTGAACATGAGTAATGCTAGTCCTGGAATTGCCCAGCTTCAGCAAGGTGGAAGCAGGGGGTCAGGAGAAGCCTGTCTCTCAGCCAAGCCTGTTCCCAGTGACCCTGGGCTATAGCTGCAAGCAAAAGCATGAGGACCAGGAGATGCTTCCCATTCTCCCCCGCTTTATTTGGGGAATAGCTGGTGGACACCCAGCTGCAATAACTGGCAGTCTGTGCTCCTCACCTTCCTGGCAGGCAGGGGGGTCCTTTGTTGTGTCAGCAGTTGGAGAGGAGCTCATCTGTGGGGGAGAGGTTGCTCTCGGTGTGTCTTCAGTCTGTGTTAGAGGATGCTCTGGTGACAGCAACTTCTGCTCTGAGCAGGTATCATAAGTATGCAGAACAGCTCTTGGTTTTGGGTAGGTTTTGATTGCCTGTTCCCAAGTTTCGTGTCTTACCAGTGATCCTATTTTGGGGGTTGGATCGTATCCTTCTACTTTTTCTCTTAAGTGGCTGTTATGCTGTCTTCCTGGTCGTGGGTTTTTCCTAAAATACAGAAACTCCTTACCTGTGGGAGCCTTTGAGTTGTTTTGCATTTCCCCAGGTCATGTGCAACACTGTGAAGTTCGTGCTTTAGTAAAAAGGGGAAGTGATGCTTCGGGAAAACAGTGATGTTGAGGCTTCATTTTGGTAACTTAACGGTGGACTGAGCCCTGGGGGCTGGGCTGCAGGGAGTACCCGCTGGGCCAGGGGCTGGGAGGCTGCTGGGCTGAAACCCTGGTAGCTAATTGCGTGATCCACAGAGGGTCCTAGCACTGCTGGTACTTCTTTCCCCTCCAGGGTGAGGGATCTTTGCCGTGTTTTTTCTATACCGTTCATAAATTTGCTGCCCCTCTGTCCCTACAACTTTTTTATATGTGTGTGTATATACTGTAACTTTTTTTGTTTGCGGTTGGGAGGAAATTGTTTTATGGATTATGTGAAGAAAGTCTATTTATCCACATGGAGTTCAGAGTAGGGATGCTTTGTGGTAAGAGATGAAACTGGTGGTGGGGAGGTTCCCCAGGGAACATATCTTCTGTCTGAAAACCCTGTTCCAGGGCTCCTGAGCATCTGTTACCTAATAAAGGTGAACGTTACCACCACCTCCTGTCTGCCCTCTTTCTCTTAGCCCTCCTTATCCCACCCAGCAGCTGCTCTTAAGCATAGGTGAACCTGAAACATCCTTCAGAGACATCCAGCCACACAAGCTCCTCAGGAAGCTGTCATTCCTTTGTTGAGATAATCTGGAAAATGGAGCTGTACAGCTTGCAGTGAAAGATGGTCCCTTGGTGGAGCAAGTGTGGTGTCTCCGTGCTCCTTTGGAAGCAACCCATGAGGCCGGGGACTAGGGCAGAGCCAAGCAAGATAGAGCTGGGCTAGAAGCCCGCAATTTTAGGAGATCTATATGGGAGGGAAAGCTTTTACCTGACCTTGCTTGGAACAATGTCCTTTCGCTCCATCTATTTGTTTCTCTGCTCCCCCTGGTAAAGCTCTGTCAGAACCATTAAACTTCAGAGATCTGGTTTTCATGTAGCTGCTCAAAGGGTTTTGCAGTTGGCCCTGACAACTGTATTCCCACCATGTCCCCCATCGGGGGGCTTCCCTAGGTCCTGTGCAAGTGGGCTTTGCAGCCTGCTGCCCGTGGGGAAGGGGCTGGGGTTTTGGGAGCAGCGCAGAGTTCCCCAGCCGATCCATACCAAGGCTGTACAGTTTAATGGTTTATTTATTGACAAGGTGGAGGCTGGGACAGTGGGGAATGGGAGGCTGGGGAGGGAAGGAGGCTGCTTGGGCTCTGCCGGCAGCACCGGGACGGTGCTTTGAGTCCATTGCTCTTCTCCTACCCGGTCGCAGGAGCTAGGTGGGGGTACCTGGCCCCAGCAGGACGTCCCCCCGCATCCCTGGGGGCTGGCATCGGACCCCCATCCCCTGAGCAGCGCACTGCTCTGCCAGCGTGCCCCCGGCTCAGCCTCTTCATGGGACAGGCTGAGGATGGCTGAGACTTGTTGCCTGGGTGAGAGGGACAGCCTGGCCCACAGTGTCTCCTCGGGGCGAAGCGCAGCTGGCAGCCCCCATCCCCAGGAGAGGGAAGACACGACGGCGCTGGTCCCGCCGCGGCCCGCTGGGTAGGACCTGGATGCTCTGCCGTCAGCATGCTCGGGTGAGGGGCAGCCCCGGCCCGGTCCCCGATGGTGCCAGCTGTCAGACGGTGACTTCGGTCTTGCTGTTGGTGGCGAGGTGCCGGGGGGGCTGCCCGTACAGCGGGGCGCTGGGGCCGAAGGCCTCGGGCGGCCCCTCAGGGCACAGGGTGGCCAGGCCGGGCCGGCGGGGGCCACGGGGGGGGCCCCCCTCCCAGCCCCCCGGGAAGGCCGGGCCCCCCGGCAGCTTGGAGCCCTTGGCCTTGGCTGTGGGGCAGCTCTCGGGCAGCAGCGGGCCCTCGGTGGGCAAGAAGGGCAGGGTGCTGGTGGGGGGCACCTCCGGCCCCCCGAACCGCCTGTAGAAGTCCTCGGGGGCGCTCTCTGTGGGGACAGGGGTGCGGTGTCACCCCACGGGTACAGCCCTCCACCGGCCCTTGGGACTGGGGGGAGGCCGGGGTGGGGGTGGGGGTGGGCTCTGGGTGGGATCCTGGGTGCGGGGGGATCTTGGCCATGGATTGCTGAGGGGTGCTGTGGGGTTTGGGAGGTCCTGGGCACCGATTCATTCGACACCGTAGCGTGTGCATGCGAGATCCTGAGCTCTGGCTGGGTGGGCAGTGCTGCGCATCTGTTGGGGGTCCTGGGTGCTGACTGCGTGGGGAGCGCAGCGGGTCCATAAAATCATTTAGGTTGGAAAAGACCTTTAAGATCATTGAGTCCAACCGTAAACTGAACGCTGCCAAGGCCACCGCTGAGCCGCGTCCCCAGCTCTGACTGGCTGGGGTGGGCAGCGGGTCCATGAGGGATCCAAGGCGCTGCCTGCCTGGGGCAGGGGGGAGCTGCAGAGCCCCCCCCACGAGCAGCCGCCTCGGCAGCCCTGGGGGACAGGCGTGCTCATCCTGCCTGTGCCCCTCGGTGAGCCCCCCACCCCTCCCACCCCGTCTGCAGGGTCCCTGGGGTGCATCCCCCCCAGCTGCTACCCCAGCCGGCGGCAGCGGCACTCACCTCCAGCCTTGAGGGTGGTGTAGGCGGTGTAGGCAGGGGCCGGCGTGCCCAGGCTGCTGCCCAGGGGCAGGCTCTTGCCATGGCCGTGGGGCCGCCCCAGCGGGGGGGCGATGGCCACTGCGTTGTTCAAGGGCGGCTTGTCTGGGGGGGCAAAGGCAGGCGGGCGGGGGGGTCAGCCGCAGGCAGTGCCTGCCCACTGCCTTTACTCACCCAAGGGAACTTGCTTTCCCCCACCGTGCTAGTGCTTACCTGTGCTGTTCCTGGGGGAACCTCGGGCCAGACCCTCGCCCAGTGGGACCTGCATGCCCCCCATGAGACCGTCCACATGCTCAGAGGGGCCAAGGCCCGGCTGCTTCAGCAGGTCTGTCAGTGTCCTGGGAAGAGGGGTGAAGGGCTGTTAGGGCGATACCCCACTCCCCTGGCCCCACTAATGAATCCCAGCCCCGACACCCCCCCCTCTTTGGAGGCAGAGCCGGGTAGTCTGGGGCTAGGAAATGTCTGCTGGGAGCAAGTAGTGCACCCAGGCTTCTGACCTAGCTTTTGCATGGAGGCTGGCGAGCCCCCCACCAGTGAATTGGGGTCTGGCTGGGGCTGAGCCCTCCTGGAGCCGGGAGCATCAGCAGGTGAGGGCAGGGAGGGAAAAATGTGACTTGGAGTGGGCTGCAAGGGTACTACGAACAGAGTCGGAGGAAGCCAAACTGACAGTGGCTAGAACAACGCCTCAGGGATGCTACCCCAGAGCTGAGAGCCTGGTGGAGGAGGGAGGGGACAAGGGAGGGGACGCTTTGTCCCCTCAAAGTCCCTTCAAAGTGGAGAAGAGCCCGAGGAAAGGATTAGAGAGGCCACTTGTGCCTCTTCAGGGAGGAGGACAAACTAGTGGCAGCTTAACGCTCTCCTTATAAGTAACGGCATTAAACATTAAACACCATTACGTAAGATAAAGCCCTATTTCTTTTAACATTTGTGGACAGAGATGCTGCAGATGTGGCCCACTGGCAGTGCCAGAGCAGGGCATACTGGCAATGCCAGACTGGGGCATGCCAGCAGTGCCAGAGCAGGGCACATCGACCATGCCGGAGCGGGGCACACTGGCAGTGCCAGAGCAGGGCACATCGGCAATGCCAGACCAGGGCATGCCCAAGTAGTGTTGCAGCCTTTGGCAGCAAGTTGTGGCGCTGGCCAGGATGCTGCTGTTGGCATGGGGCTTCACAATGAGGAGACATGTCATTCCCCCTGTAGAGACCGGTCCTGTGTGACTGCAAGGGCACAGCAGTGTCCAGTCGGGGCTTTTCTTGGCTCCCTAATCCCCAGCTCACTGTCAGCATGCCTTGCACCTCGAAGGCTCTGGCTGTCTCATAGACACACACCAGGAGCTGCGGCAGGAGCTCACAGTTAGCAAGTGGCTGGACGATAAACAGCAGATTAAATTCAACGTTCATAAATGCAAATTGGAGTGGAAGGGGGGAATAATCCTGACTATGGATGTGTCAGCTCATGGCGCTGGAGCGCTCATTTTAGTGAACCCGGTGTGGGGAATTGCCAGGGAAGGCAGTGAGATCAACAGGGAAAGCAGTGGGTTATGCCCACAGGTGCAGATGCTCAAGAGGCCCTGAGGGCTGTTCCTGGGATGTTTTCCTGCCCAGTTTGGATCCAGTCAACATCATAGGATGAAGGCAAGAGCAAAGCTACAAGGGAGACTTGCTTGCCCTTTGGGTTAATTTCACATCATTCTTGGGGAGCTTTGGATAACACCCCCCTGGGATCACTTAATTTCCAAATGGGCCAACAGGACACTCATGGAGCCGAACAAATTGAAATGAGGGAAGAACAATAACCCCTGGCACCAGTATATACTAGGGGCTGACCAGTTGGAAGGCAGCTTGGCAGAAAAGGGCCTGAGGATGCTGGTGGACACCAAGCTGGCCATGAGCCAGCAGTGTGCCCTTGGGCCAAAGGCGGTGAATGGTCAGTCCCTGAGGCTGCGTTAGGCAAAGCGTGCCAGCAGGTGTGCTGGCTCCGTCTCTGGGCTCCCCTGTACAGGAGAGACATGGACATACTGGAGAAAGTCCAGCAAAGGGACACAAAGATGATGAAGGGACTGAAACATCTCTCTCTTGAGGAGAGGCTGGGAGAGCTGGGACTGTTCAGTTTTGGGAAGAGAAGGCTCAGGGGGATCTTAATCAATCTGTGTGAATATCTGAAGGGAAGGTGCAACAAGGACAGTGACAGGCTGACAAGAGGTGACTAGCACAAACTGAAACACAGGAAATTCTGTTTAAACAGAACAAACAACCTTTTTTCCTGCGAGTGTAGTCAAATTCTGGATCAAGCTGCCCAGAGAGGCCATGGCATCTCCATCCTGCAGCTATTCAAACCCCACACCTCCCCAGGAGCCCTCCTGCAGCTGACTGGCCCAGCTCTGAGCCCAGCCAGGCTCCTTTGGCCAGGGGTGCTGCACCCTGAGAAGCTCTGGGCACAAGCCTGGGTGGGTGGTGGGCTGTGCCCTGGCAGGGCAGGGGGAAGGCAGGTCCCCTGAGACTGTGGGCGCTGACTGTGAACCTGGGGAGCTGCTGTGCCATCAGCTACCACCTTCCCTGAGGTGCACTGCTTGCCTGCCCCCTCCCCACTGGCCACTGCCTGCTCTCGCCTGTCCCTGGGGCCCAGCACTCAAACAGGCTTGTTTCACCAGGAAGTTCAACGTGATTTGACCTATTTTTTTAAGTTGTGGTGGGGGTTTTTTTGTTGGTTTTTTTTTTTTTCCCCTCGGGTCTATTTTGAAGCTTCAGCAATCCTTTATCTGTGACTTCCTCTCCAGATAAATCCATCAGTGCTCTTTCTCTTAAGCCTGCCCTCCACATGTGGACAATAACAATTAACAATAATGGCACAAGCAGCTCTTAGTGAGCTATTTTGCTAAGGTGAGAAGCATGCACGAGCCCTCAGTGCCGGCAACACCCGGATTCACCCCCTCGACTTGCACCAAGATGTGCAATCAGCCAGGGCTGCACCCCCCCCTCCCCATCCTCAGGGAGCCTGGTGCAAAGAGGTGGACCTGGAGGGTGACGCGGTGTTAAGGACCTGCTGTCTCACCGTACGTACTTTTGGGGGTCTTATGAGTCCTAGCCTAGTCCCATAGCTAGGGGCCCTGGGGAAGGTCAGGCCACATCTCCCTAAGTCACTTGTCAGTCTGTGGCTCCAAGGTAGTTTCAGGCTGCAGATGGAGGTAGGGAACACAGGGCAGATGCGGCTTTAAACCTACACTGCTTGTCTGCAACAAAACACTAATGATCAGCACCACCGAGGCCTCCATCCACCAGCACGGCCACAGATGCTGAGCATACAAGGCCATGTGGGAAGGTTGCTTGCTACCCAGCTTGCCTGAGCACAGTCATGCAGCCACCTCCCTGGCAAGCCTGCTTGTGCCAACAGGTGCAACCAAGGTCCCCCAAACCAGCCTGGCATGAGCCCTGAGACCAAGTGACGTGGGAGATCCAGGAGCAGCGACAGAAGCCAAGTCAGCTCCCCAGCAGCAACTGGCATGCAGTGCTTGGTCTTCCCGAGCCATCCCCAGGGAAGCCGCCAGTGCATGAAACAGAGGTGCCCATGTGGGAGCAGGGCCCAGGGCCTGGCAAAGCACCCCGGCCCAGGGTCTGACTTGCTTTTGGGAGGTCTGAGCTCCACACCCCACAAGCCCAACAGGAGAGCAGCTGCAAGTCCTAGGCAAGGGGACAGTGATGGGAGGAGATGGGAGTGCAGCCTCCAGAGGAAAGGAGAGATGGAGTGACAGGTGAAGTGACATTGCCCCGAGCTGGACTGAACCCTTGGAGGGGATACAGAAGGTGGCAGTGAGGTTTGGAGTAGAGGCACAGTGGTGGAAAAAACACATGGCATGCTGCAGCTGCGGATGGGCTGCCACCCCAGCCGGCCACACTGTTTCTGTGCTCAGCAAGAGCATCAGGTTCACCTCCCAGGGTGGGGACGTTTCCCATGTCCCACAGTGCATCTGCTCGGGGCAGGGGGTGCCCGTCCGTGAAACCGAGCAGCGCAGGCACCGTGGGACACCTGCCCACCAGGGCCAGGACACTCAGGGATGCTCAGGAAGGCTTGGGGGTAGCAAGGCGCCTTTGCAAAACTGGAGTTGCAGCTGGGGGTAACGGAGCTTAGGCAAAGCACTGGGTGGTGGGAGTAAGCCCACCTGGCTGGACATCGTGTCCAGTCTGAGGACAGCAATCCAGGTCTCCCTCCCTGCCAGAGCTGGGTCCCCTCTCTCATCCCCCGGAGAGCCAGGGTGGAATGTGACGACTTGCCACACTGCCTGCAAACACCTTTTCTAGGTCTTTGCTGCCACCTGCTACCATGGGCATTGACTGCAGTCATGTCTGTGGACTGGAGCATTGCCAGAGAAACACCTGGCACGGTTGGATGCACAGTGGTGCTGGGTTTTGGGACCCCAAATAGCACAAGGGGACCCAGAGAGTAAAAAGCCAGCACTGGGGTCTCAGCTACTGTGGCTGCCAGGGCACTGGCTCCCACCAACTGTTTTGCCCCTCTCCAGTATCCCTGCTGCCCCCCAGGATGCTGCTCCTCACCCAGCTCTTCCCATAGGGATGTTCACCCCAGCCATAACCTGCAATCCCTCCCCAGGAGGTTTTGGGGAAAGGTCCAGGGCACGTGCCTGCTCTTGTGCAACGGGCACAGCCAGATCACAGCATCCCCAAGGACCTGATGTCCCCGGAGATCGGAGGCCTGAAGAAAAACACAGGCAGGTGTCCCTGACTCAATGCGGGGTTTGGCCAGGCTGAGCAAGTACCGGGGACGGGTGCCAAGCGTGAGCCAAGCAGGAAGGAGAGGGGTTTGCGGGAGCTATCATAAAGTCCTGCGGGAGGAAGGCAGATGGGGAGGGGAGGACACACCAGGTAGCTGCAGCTGCTCAGGCACCCACTTCCCTAGGTGAACCAGCAGGCAAAGCCAGGAGGAGAAGCTGTGCTGGAGGCGGCTGAGGCATGGGGGTCTCAGGAGAAGCTGGATCAGGGCACAGGTGTCACCATCTGGGAGGAGCTAGTGGGGTTTCTGCACCTGGTCACTCTTCCTGGGCTCAGATCAGGACCAGGACCATGACAAAAGATGTCTGGAGGCGCAGAAGTGGTTGACCTTGCCCCCACAAGTGGGAAGCCTGCAAGCAGTGGCAGCGTGAGCTGTCCTGGGTCAGCAGTCAATGCTCCCCAGGAGCGGAAAAAGCCCAGCAGGAGGGAGGGATGGGAACGGAAACCAAGCCAGCAGTGCAACAGGGAGCTGGCCCGAGGCCACAATGCGGTGCCCAAGGAGCAAATGAGAATCTCCTACCTTAGGCGCTGGGAGGGAGGCGAGGTAGTACTGCCGTGCCTTGGGCCACACATGGGTACAGGGGCAAGGCAGCTAGAAATAGCCCTGCTCCCTTGGAGGCGTCAAGACAAAATGTATTGCCCAGGCTGAGCGGGCACACAGCAGGATGGAGGTGACAGCATCCCTTTTTGGATGCCTGTGCCATATACCCAGCCTGTGGCACTGTCTCCATCAGCCCAGCACCCAGGAGGCCATGCCAGCCCAGAGCCCTGCCTTGGTGCCCAGGTCTGTACCTGATGCACTGCTATGACTTGTCAGTCACTGTTCCAGTGGAACTGGAGCTGCTTGTGGCTTATGCGGAAGGACATAGGGCACAGGAGATGGTGAGACTTCACCTGACTTCTGCGGTGATGGAAGTGCCTTTCTGATTTTGTGCCACAAAAGTGGGCGAGAAAAACTCGCCTTCTTCCAGTCCATGTGCCAGTGCCTGAAAAATCTGTGGCTTTGGGAAGAAAAGGCACCAATCTCCCCAAACTAATCAGGAAAGTTTGGATTTGCACGGGCAAGAGGGAGGGAGGACTTCGGGAAACACATGGCTCCAGCAGCACAGAACTGAGGCTACCCACAGAAAACACTCCCCAGTGAGTGGCAGCAGTCCTGCTGGCAGCTGGTGATGGAAGAAGGCAAGAGCCACTGGCAGGGAACGAGGACCCAGATCCTGGGAGCCGACCCCTCCCCAAGCACAGTATCTCCTTCCCAGGAGGTCGGTGGGGGAGACAAAAAAAAGACACGATGGCGGGCAAGTGGAAGGGGAGTCGGGAGGCAGGGAGGCTGGCAGAGGCCGTATTGATCTTGTCAAGATGCCAGAGCTTCCTCAGGTGACGTGGGGGGGGAGGTGTGCAGCAGCACCCTGCCAGGCTCCCTGCCAAGGGGGACCGCAGCATGGATCCCCTAAAACTGCTTTGCACTGCTCAGGAGGGCCCTGCGGCCCCCATCCATGCCTAGATACGACCCTCTTCCAAGCAGGGGGGCAGGGGGGTCAGCCTCTGCTCCCCTGGGTGGGTGCAAGGAGTGAGGTGGGTCTGACTATGGGGTGCAGTGGGTCTGGAGTCAGGGTGTGGAACCCAGTGGCTGCCCAAGCCCCAGGCAGGCAGGGGGACATGGGCACCCCAGGGGAAGGAGAGAGGGTGTCTGTGCTGGGGGGTGCAATGCGGGTGGCTCCCTGATCATCCCAGTGAAATAATTTCCTCCAGCCCTGTTGTTTTTGTTTTTTTTTTTAAGCTAAAATCCATGAACAAAATGGCATAAAAATGGATTTCTTGCCAGGCTCAACGTTCTCACCGGGAAGATGCAGAGTAGACCCCTGAAATGGGGTGAGAAGCATGTATCTGGAGCCAGGACTGGTGCAGGAGGGAGAGGGGAAGACGCACCGATGGCCACAGGAGCCGAGCAGGAGCTGGGGGAGGCGCAGGGGGTCTCCAGTGCCAATCTGTGCCTGGCACCCTGACCTTCCCCACCACCAGCCCTGTGCTCAGCCCCAGGAGTGGGCTGAAAAGCCAGTGGCAGGAGCTATAGGGTGTGGGGGCCAGGGTGAGGCTGTCCAACTTTCCGTTGGAGACTGAGCCCCAGGAGGTGCCCAGCCTGGTACCCCCTTGAAAAGGCAATGTCCCACCCCAGTGACCAGAGGCAGGCACCTGTGCACACCCATGCACACACATACACACACACACGCGCGCGAGCGCATGTGCATACGCGTGCACACACACACCGAGGAGGCGCAGCAGCCACAGCAGAGCTGTCTTTGCCATCTCATCTCCCCCCACACTGCAAGCGATGCTGAGCCCAAAGGGACTGTGGTCCCGAGTTGCCCCACACGCAGTCAGACCTGCTCTTGCCTTCTCCACATATCGGGAACCACAGCTTGGTTTGCGGGTGGGAGCAGGGGAAAAGCCATGTCCTATAGCTCACATGTCACCCACCCCACTGGCCGATGGGGATAGCTCTCCTGAGCCAGGGACAGGCCTCCTCAAGGGACAGAGCAGGTCATTTTGAGAGGTGACAGGATCACCCCTTCTCGTGGAGGCTGTCCTAGCTAGCAGCCCTCCACGCTGGGACAGGATGGGGGGGCTGCAGCCAACCCACCCCCGTGGTGTCTCAGCATGCCGGGATGGGGGGTTTGGGTGTCACCTCACCCTCCTGGCAGCCCCAGGGTGAAGCCAGGGTTAAGCCTACACAAGGGGCTAGGGACTTGGGCTGCCACCCATGGGGGAATTGAGTGGGGTGGGTGGGGGGACTGGACCCCTTTACCTGGAGACGGTCATCTCTGTCTGGGGACCCTGTGCCTTCTCCAGGCCCAGCTTGGTGAAGATGCCCACCAGCACCATGATGGCCACCACGCCGCAGATGATGTAGACGATCATGTTGGTCTTGTCACGAGTGGGGTCCTCGGGGGTCTCGTCCACCCGGGTGGGTGGCTGGCCCGTGTTGACCCAGTTGGGGGTGTCGTAGTTGGAGCAGCCGCTCTGGTCCAGCCGCCCGGGCTTGAACTGGCAGCAGAAGCGGTACCCGCAGGTCCCGCAGCAGTACTGGTAGATGCCGGCGTTGCAGTTGAACGGCGGGTCCCACTGCCCCATCACGTCGTAGTAACCGCGGCAGCGGTCCCCGCCCGGCGGTGCTGCCCCGGTGGGCGCGGGAGCCGCGGTCTCCGCCGCCGGTGCCTGGCTGCCGTTCCCGCTCTCACCGGGCCCCCCGGTGCTGGGCTCGCCGCTCCACACCCGGCCCGGTTCCAGCAGCACCAGGCAGCAGATACCCACGACGTAGCTCGGCTCCATCCGCCCGCGGCTCCGGGGGGCCATCCGGGCGAGGGGGCGAGTTAAAGCCGCTCGCCCGGGACCGGCCGCATGGCCGCCGAAGAGCCCCCGTGGAGGAGAAATGGGCTGGCGGTGGGGGTGATGGGGGGAAGGCAAAAAAAAGGGGGGGGGGGGGGGGGAAGAAGTGGGGGCGGGGGGGAAAGTGCGAGGGGACGTACCCCCTCCCCGCCTCTGCCCAGGCCGGCCGACGGGCAGCAATTCAGAGCGGGAGGCGCGGCGGGCGGCGGGGGAGAGCCGCCCTCTCCCGCCGGCCGGGGAGGGGGCGCGGCGGCGGGCGGCGGCGGCGGCGGGCGGGCGGGCTGGGGGCCGGTGGCCGACCCATCCCCGCGCCTCTGCCCGCTCCTCCCGGCACCGCGCTCCGCGGAGGGGAGAGGGAGGAACGAGCGGGGAAAAGCAGCGAAAGCCCTTCGCACCGGGGCGGGAGGAGCGGGAGGAGGAGGAGGAGGAGGGGGAGGGCGGGGGGAGGGAGCCGGCGCGGCCAGCGAGGCGCGGGGGGCTCGGCTCCCCCGCCGCCTGACAGCCTCCCGAGGAAACCGGAGAAGGTCCTTCACCGAGTCCTCTGCCAGGCTCCCCGCCGCCACCGGGCGGCAGGACGCCCGCCCTCCCCGTCGGACTGCCGCCGCGGGCGGCCGGGCACGCGTGGCACCCGCCCCACGCTGCCCCCTGAGCACCCCTCACCCCCGCTGCCAGACCCCCGCTCTCCCGGGCGGGAGCGGCGGGGCGCCAGGCTGGCACTTTGGGGTGCCGGCGGGGTGTGTGCTGGAGGGCGCAGCCCCTGGGGCGGTGGGGTGCCCTCCTGCAGCCCCGCGGCTGGGGCCATGCCGGGATGGGGGAAGAGCAGCAGCCCCAGCCCTGGGTGAGTATCAAAGCATCCCCTCAAGGGGAGCTGTGCACGGGGGGGGCTGCAGGACGGGTAAAGTGGGGGGCTACGGGGACACCCTCAGAGAGGCATCGTTCCCAGACCTGTGAAGATTTTTAGCAAGGCACTGGTGGGCCCCGTGTTTGTGCTTCAAAGTCTGGGCCTCTCTGGGTGATACGCACCCGCTGCTCTGTTCTCTGGCTGGTGCTGCCCATGAAAGTGGTGTTACTCCTCACTACCAGGTCCTCTTCCCAGAAGCGTGGGTTTGCTTTCCCTGCTCTGGGGCTGTTGTGGCAAAGGCAGGGTGGGGGAAACGGAGGTGCCATCGATCCCCTTGCCCAGCACTGGCATGTTATGCAGCCTAGGACAAGGGTGACCCGGAATGAGGGGCAGCAACACGTGGGAGCTGTGGCTGCAGCCTTGTCATCTCCAGACATTCCTGCATCCTGCCCCAGGAAAGACAGCAAATTCAGCATCACTAGCTCCTTGGGCAAATCATTGCCTCCGTGCTCCAGGAGAGAGAGGCTGGGTACTGCCTCATCCTGCCTTGTCCTGTCGGTACCCTAACCTGGGGGACAGGGCTGCCTCTGGGCTGCACAGGGCCGGCATGGGAGACCCCAGCCCCCAAGCAAGCAGTGATGCAAAAAGACATTGTAATGATGGAGGTGGGATTAAATGGATTGGGGAGGCTCTTCTCCCTCTGACAGGTGCCTCCTTTGGGCCAATGCTGAGGCCCCATGGACCAGCCTGTCCTCAGGACGTATCCCTGACCTGCCCCACCACAGGTGGCAGGCTGAGGGTCTCATAATGACACAGAGCTCCTGCAGACAATCACCCTGGCTACAGACTTGGGCAGCTTCCCGTGGGTGTGTGGGGCTGGAGCTGGCTGTTGTGAGTGGCTTGGGTAGGAGAGAGATGCACCATGTGCTGCACAGGGGGAAGAAATGCACCACCATCCTCCTCCCCGAGCATCATGGTGAAAGGATGTTTCAGGCCAGAGCTTTGCACAAACAACTCCCCCCTCCAGTGAGTATGAAATGCTACCATGTTTTGCTGCAGGAGGGATTTAGGGGATAAAGTATCCTCTCCCCAGTCACCAAGCCTGGGCCCTGCAGCCCCCCGACCGCTTCCCATCTGGAGGCTGGCAAAAGCCAAAGACATGGAAAACGGATAAAGAGAGCAGCTGGAGGCTGGGACATGTCCGATCGGCCCCCAGTGCCGCAACCTGATAGAGATCCATTAGGTAAGGTAGCTTGTAGCCTCCAGAGCTTCCCAAAAGAGATAAAAAGCCAGTGAGGTGGAAGAAAAGCATGCGTCTCCAAAAGCCATGCTTTCCCCTAATCTCAGAGGGGCTCTCTGATGAAAAGCCCCATTGGCTGGAAGTTACAGACATGGGGGTCGTTAGCACTAATAACCCACATCAATGTTGGCCTTGAGAACAGCTGCACAAGCAAAGTTTGCCAGCCGGCCAGGTAATGCCAGTAATGATTTCCCAGGCGCCTGGCAATAGCTGCCGACGTATGTGAGCATAGCCGCCCCGGGGGCCCAGAGGGTTTAGCAGGCTGTTAGCAGGCAAAGCGAAAAACTGGCCAAAATCGGGGAGTTTGCTGGAAAATGGTTGCCTGGCATGACCTGGGAGAAAGGGGATGGTTTTAAAGGGGAGAGGATGTTCACTGAGTGTGAAGCAGCTGATTTAAAGGGTCTCTGGGAGCGAGAGGGAGGGAGGGAGAGCCGCTCACAGACATTAGCTGCATGCATCAACCCAGAAGGAAACCAAACCCAAGGGCATGGCATGGAGGAGCATGTCCCCTGCAAGTCCCCGGTGTGCAAGGCAGGACCTGGCAGGGGCTGGCTCCACATGGTGCTGGCACCAGGGGCTGCAGGCAACCTGAGCCACCAGCTTGTCTTCCTCAAATAAGTGCCCCAGCCACTAGCTGCATCCCACAAAGGAGGGGGCTGTGTGAGGGGAATCCTGTATCCTGGCACCCACGCTTCTCACATCCCCGGGAATCAGCAGCAGGACCCATAGGAAAATTCAGGTCAGCAGGGTCCTCCAGAGAAAAAGCAAAGGACATGCTTGCAACATCCGCGGGCAGTTCTGGGGATGGGAATTTGGGAGAGGAGCTCTGCTAGTCTTTGGCCACCAGCCTTGAAGGATGTCATGGAAATATCCCCTGCAGTGACAATGCCACCCAGACTACAGAAGGGTGTCTCTGTGCCTGCAGAAATAGGATATGGGCGGTTCAGCACCAAGCAGGGAAGGATACACTGAGCGCTGACACTATAAACAGATTGTTTCTGGCAGGGCATGGCGATCTGGAGGAGATCCTCTCTGTCACAGCCAGAGAGCCTGACAGAACCAGATCCCTGCCGATCGCAGCGGTGCAAGCCACGCAGAGCTGCTAGGCCCCTGGCTGAAGAGGAGGAGAGAGCCATCACTGTATCACCAATGCAAAGCAAAGCCCTGGGAGACTCCCTGAGCATGGGAGGCTTTGGGGTGCAATCAGCTCCTGGGGAAAGCCAGCAGCAGGTGGTTGGAGCCCCTAAGCTACCCAGGAATCCCCTCCTAGAGCCAGAGAATCCGAGACATTTGCCCCAAAAAGTGATTTTTGCCGTGCAGGATCAAGCTGGCCTCTGGGCTGAGGGGTGAACAGAGGAAAGGATGCTGCCGTGGGGTGAATGCCCCATGTCGAAGGGCTGTGCCAGGACAGGAGGGCTCCTGCCAGCCAGCACCTCCTGCCGCAGAGCGCTGTGGAGCGGGTTTTGCAGCTTGCAAATCAGCAGCTAATGTTCGACATTGTCAGCTGAGAAGAGCTGAAGGCGAAGGAAGGCTGTCAGGAAGAGCTTCCAGCACGCGCTGTGATGCTATCTCCTGCCTGGAGGCA
Organism: Falco naumanni; assembly: GCF_017639655.2. NCBI lineage: Eukaryota > Metazoa > Chordata > Aves > Falconiformes > Falconidae > Falco > Falco naumanni. The sequence continues at coordinate 36,810,266 of NC_054058.1, forward strand.
GAGGAGAGGCAGAGCTCCTGTCACAGTCCCTGGGGGTACATGGGGCACTGGCATCTCCGGCACTTCCTGCCATCCCCCAGGAGACCTGCTCCCCTCCAAAACTTCGGCTACTGAAGCTGGTGCTGTTTCAGCCAAGGGTAGAGCTGGGGAAGAGGCTCTCCTTGCATTTGTCTTCACTATGGGGGAATTTTCTTTGGCCATCAGCGTTCTTCTGGGAAGTCCTCGGTTTTCCCAGACCTAGGACTGGCATGAGGGATCCCCAAGGTCACGTGCTGGGCTAACACACAGTAAGGTTTTGTTCCGCTCTACACATCCCCATGGGCTCAACGGATGAGGGAACCCAAAGGAGCTCTTGAGCTTCTGATGGTGGTGATGGAGAGCTAGAACAGGGCAAAGTTCAATGCACTGGGTGGGGCTGCACAGGGATGCAGTGGCAGAGCATGGAGCAGCCCCCAGCCACCTTATTTCCAGCCCAATGTGCACAAGGATTTTATTCCCCTGCCTGCGCTTGATGCTCTGGCTGTAAAACGGCTGTAAAAGAGCAACTGTGCCTCATAATGGCTTATAGAGAACACAAGCATATGTGCCTTTACCATTACAATCATAATTGCAAACATTCAAAAGTCAAGATTTGCAAGCTCCCAGCTTCCCAAAGGTGGTTGGATTCAAACCCAAATGACATCCAGAGGAATCAGGAGAAAATCAGCTCAAAGCAAGGGTTTATTTTTAATTTATGCCGCAGTATGGGCAAGCATGATCTGGGCTGGCAGCCCGAGTTCCCCCAGCTGCCACTGTTAAAGAGCAGCCATGCCCCCAGATGCAGCTGCAGAGGCCTCCAAGCACTGACTGCGACCCCCAGGATCCTGTCAGGGCTGGCTGTGTATGGACTTTGCAGTTAGGATTAATCCCGGAGACTGTGCTGGTGACGGGGGCTGAGCTGGTAAATGTACCCCCTGTGCAGGCACTCAGTACCCAGCAGCTCTCTGGTCCCAGGGCCTTTGCTGACGTGGCCTGCAGATTGTGTTGTGGATGGGTGTGGGGTCTTTGCAGCCCCCTTTACACTCATCTGAGCTTTGGGGTGGCTGGTGGGAAGTTGGACCCCAAGCTGTCCCCTCACCGGTGCCTGTGAGCGGAGCAAGAACAGCCCAGCCCCAAACCTCCCTCCAATGCTGGGCTTGTGCGGGGCCGGTCCCTGCCACTATCCTGGGAGGACCCCCACCATCCTCTGCTTTCCTGTTTAAATCAAGTTTCCACCAGCTTTTTCAAGCATTAAAAAGCCATATAAGCACACCTGGAGGTGGTGGTGCACAGCCCAGCTCACCCGGCAGTGCTGCAGCATCCCTGGCTGTGCTGCCCCTCCCAACCCCTGGCCGCTCCTACCCCCGACCACTCCTCACGCAAGGCGCTGATTCAAACTGCAATCATTTAGGGCAAAAATGCACCCAAATGGAGAAAAGATGAGAAAGCAGCTGTCCCCATGCAGGGCATACCCAGGGCTGGGGGAAGCCACTGTGTGTGAAGGGTGGTCTGCTGCAGAACAGACAGGAGACAGCAGGGCCAGCCCCGGATGCTTTTGCCAACTATGGAGCAATAAAAACCAGGCTGTGGCAGCAAAAGGGACCCAACAATTCCCCCCCATGCTTCAGGGCCCAGGATGGCAGTGGCAGTAGAGTGAGCTCTTGGTGTTTGTGGGGGGTGGGGAGCAGGGTGTGTGTGTGGATTTAGGGCACCTGTTCCGGTGGCTGAGGCAGAGTCGGCAGGAGGAGGCCATATGGCTGGGAGCAGCGTGTGGTGTGCCATCCCGGCAGCAGACCGGCAGCAGCAGGCAGAGCCTCTCCTCGGGAAGGGCGGCCGTGCCAAGCTCAGGCTCTGGCACAGGCGCCAGCCGGCTGCCAGGTACGCTCAGGTGCCATGGGACGCTCAGCTTAGAGCCTGTGAGGCAGCACTGCATGGCCGGCACAGTGGGATGCCTCCACGCAAACCAGCTGCTCCTCCTCATCCCCAGGCACCAGGGGATGTGCGGGGGCTTGTCACCCCTACTCTGGTCTGGGCCAGGTGGGTATAACTGCGTGTGCGGTTGTAGCAGGGTCTAAGTGCCGATGAGCACAGGGAATAGGGTGTATGGAATGGGACACAGCCATGTAAATGTGTGTGTGCATGGGATGTGTGTGTCTGAGTGTATGGCAGGGGTTGTGGTTGCACATGCATGTAGGGGGGTGCACGCAGGTGCATGTCTATGTGTGTAAATACGTGGGGGGGGGCTGCATGTGTGTGGGCATGCACATGCATATAAGCACCTGGTGCAGTGGTGCATGTGTGTGTCAGTGTACGGCAGAGGGGTGCAGGCATGTGCTGCATGGCTCTGTGCTGGTGGTCATCTCAGGGAGGGATCGGGTGGACATGCTGTGGCTGGGAGAGCCCCAGGGAGTGGCCAGAATGGCTGGAGCAGCAGATCTGCCCGTGTGTCGGGGAGGCTGGCCAGGGCAGCCGGCGGGCAGCCGAACAGGGCTGCCCAGTGCTTGCAAACCTCCCAGCAAGCAAATGAAATCTTTTCTTCGACAAGGACAGCATTTCAGTGTGGAAACAGAGGGTAGCTAGTGGGACATCGGCAGGAGGAGTCCATCCACCTCCTCCCTCTGTTCTGCCCCACGCCAGGGGGATGGGCTCCTCCAGCAGGGGAGGGGCTCAGCACTCCACTCTTCTCACATAACCCTTTTCCAGCAAAGGCTGGTCCCAGACTTCCTGCTCCTGCCCTTGCTTGAGATGCAAAGGGGTGAAAAAGCAATCAGGGGTGTGTGCTGAGAAAAAGGGGCTTTGGGCAGTCATTGGGGAAGGCTCGTGAGCAGAAGCTGGCAGGAGAGGTCCTTAACTAATATGGGAAGGGGAGGGGGCCCTCAGTAGATCAGACTTGCTTTTTGCATGGCAGAGGATGAGGGTGAGCAAGAAGGTAAAGAAAACACAGAGATGCGGACATGTCACCCACATGCACCACCTCTGCACGGAGCAGCATGCTGCCTTTGGGACCATCACCTTCCTCTGGCCACCCTTCCTGGGTACTGACATGTGCCAAGCTGCCTCTTCCCCTCTCCAGCAGTGGACCATGTGCTCATCCTTGGTTTCCCAAGAGCAGTCCCAGGATGGATGTGCTTGCCCTTTGATGTCTCTTTTCCCCGGATTAGAGAGGAGGAAGAGGGCTTTGCTGTCAGGGCTGGCTGTGGGCAGAGCTCCCTTGCCCACTGGGAGCCTATGGGCTCTCGAGCCAGTTTTGTTTTGGCATGATCCGTCTTTGTGAGTGAGATCTGCTGCAGATGCTAATGCTATTAGCATCAGGGATTTCCTTCAGGTCTCCTGTCATCAACCTGGTGACATTTCGCTGTGCAATAAGCCTCTATCTTTTGGGAGACTAAAAATCAAGTGTGCTGCTTCCATCCTGTAGGAACCGTCCCTGTGCCATGCCAGCAGGAGCCTTGCTGCAGCAACCAGGAGTCACCTTGGTGCTCCCACTGGATATGGCATTTTCATTCCATCTCCCAAATACCAGACCAGGGACAGGGCAGATGCCACCAGCAGCAGGGCTCTGGGTGAAACCAGTCCTATGTTTGTCACCCAGGGACACCAGCCGAAGCCCTTGTGACTTTGAGCCCCTCAGAAGGAGCAAGAGGTTGTCGAGCCCCAGGAAGCATCTCTGACAGTGACCAAATGGAGATGCCGAGGAGCCAGTAGGAGGGCAAGTGCTTAATGAGACTTTTCCCAAGCCATCTCCTTGCCTCCAGCCACCTGGAGCTGGAGGACTCCTGACCCAGGGGTTGCTTCTTGGCCTTGGTACCTCTCAAAGAGTATCTCCTTCCTGAGCTAGTCTGGGCTTCCTTTGAACCCAAGTAAGTGCTCATCACTTGCAATAACCAGGAGTGTAAAGACTCTTCTGTCGAGACTCAGCCACCCGCTCCGTCCCACTCCTCAGCAGTGCAGCCCAGGAAAATGCAAAATAGTCACTGTACCTTTCTGAAACTAATTTTGAAATGCAATTTGTTTGCTGCTAGTGTTGCCACCATCTCTAATGACAGCAGAAGAGCTTTGGTATTGGGGTTGGGTTGTCTCTGCACCTTGGAGATCTCACATCCCTCCTGCCTCCCTGTCTTGTCAGGGGGCAATGGGCCATCCCTTGACACGTGTCAGCCACTGCATAGAGCAAAAGGCCATTACAAGCTGGCAGGGTGAGATTTAGCTTAAGCAAATATTCCTGGGGATAAAAAAAATCCCTTATAATGTGAGGAAGGGGGAAGGCTGGCATGGCTTGGTACAGTCTATAGGTAAGAGGACAGCAGATTAGTGAGCAGCTTTGAGACAAACGGAAGGGCATCAGGTGGGTACACCTACCCCAGGGATGCAAGGTACCAGAGGACAGATGACAGCAGAAGCTCCTGGCACCAGGGATACAGGGATTTGTGGATAATCTTGGGGAAAAGAAGGGAAGGAAAAAACGGCTAGATACTGACTCCCAACAAATTGTTTCTGAAGATTTACGTGAGGTTTGTAAAGTGTCAAGGCTGGACAAGGGGCTCAGTAACTGCCTGCAGCTCCACAAAAGACAAGGTAAGACGGAAAATGTGCAATGGGAGGAACAGGACTAAATTAAGAAGAACAGGAGAAAACCTGAAAATCCAGGCAGAGAGACATATATAGCTATAGGAGCATGTCAGGCTGGACCAAGCCAAGCAGCATTAAAAACATGCCAAAAGCAGCAGAATGGGCTCAGGGCGGAGGATGTGACAGGTCTGCTCTCACTTCTGCAGCCTCCCGAGCGTGGCGGCAGGGTGTGGGTGGATGGGACGGTGAAGCCTCCTGTGTGCTGGCTCACGTACTGCGGGCAAGGAAGGGGTGCAGCCTGGTGGGGACAGCTGTGTTCGTGCCTCCCAGGCCCTGTGCAGGGCAGATGTCACTCCTCTTGGAGGACTAGTTCACAGTCTGATAGTTGTTGCAGAGAGAGATGTCCCAGTCATCCTCCCAAATGGGGCTCTCACTGATGGACGTTCATCTTGGGGCGAGAGCCCATGACCAGCCTGTGCAGTCGCCTGCTGGTGCTGCCATTTGTCTTGCCCTTTGCTTTCTGCTCTCCGTGTTGTTCCTCAGCATGAGCTGCTGGCCTTTTGTGGGCAGAGCATGATGATGCTCATAACCTGGCTGGTGATGGGCTTAAATGCAGGGTGGCTGCCCTGCTAATTTTTAAAGCTTGCCAATATTTGTCACAACCAGCAGAGGTAATTGCAAAAGCAAGGAGAAAAATAAGCACTTGGCGTACACCAGCAGTGAGTTTCCCTTCTACTGCCAGCAGCACAGAGAACCCAGCAGTCCTGGGTCAGGTCCAAAATAGGTGTAAAAACTCCCGGCCACCATCCTTTTTAAGGATGGAGCAGCTGACCCTGGCACTGCTGGGGAAGAGGAGGCTGCATGCTGAGCTGGGTCCTGGGAGAGGAGCTTGGCCAAGAGGGTCCCTTCGTCAGGGTCTTGCCTGGGCCATGAGGAGGGGGAACCGGACCCTGGGGCAGAGCAAAGCTGGCTCAGGAAACCACTCCCTGGTGTGCCCCAGAGCTGCCGTGTTACCACAGGCACGATTCCTGCTCCCTTGGTGATTGGAAGCCTGAGATAAGACCTTGGGCCCCTGATTTTGGAAGGCATGGAGGACACAAGGCATTAAGCATTTAAAAATGTGGGAGCTCTCTTGCCCCAGTTTTACCCTCTTGAATGAAGGCTGGAGCCCCCATTTCGTGGGGAGGGTTGGCTGCTTGGGGCTGCTCTAGCTAAATTATTTCCAGTGCTTTAGGTGAAGGAGAAAACACCAGACACTTGCACCATCCTGCAGCAGGGAAGTGGTGTGTGCATCAGAGATGGCTCGTACCAGAGGGCTCTTCGGAGGGTCAGGGAATGTTTTAGCATTGAGCTCATATTTAGATGCTTAGCTCACATTTCCAGGTTGTCTTTCAGCCCTGTTTGCTGGCTGCATGGTGACAGCGGCCACCACCAGCCCACCCTCAGCAGGCGGCAGGGCCGGTGGGAGAAGGGGCAGCTGGGATGGTGGCAGTGGGGAAATGTCATGCCTTGCCAAGCAGCCGAATTGCAAAGACGAAAAAGGCTCAGTCTTAACAATTAGCAACACCTGAGTGGCCCTTCTGCCGTCTTCCGTCTTCCACATCATCGCCAGAGACATTTCCCCATTGCACCAGCTTTGCCTCAGGGGATGGATGCCTCTGCAAGCCGTGCTGCCATCACCGGCTGCTCTTGTGCCACTTCCCCCTCCCTGTCCATATGAGGGAGCTCAGTGGCTTTAGAAATCGAAGGGTCTGGAGCCCCAAAAGCCCTGCCAGGTTCCCCACACGCATAAGTGCCTGTGGGGCTCTGCCTTCATTAGCAAGACATATGCTTCTAGTCCTCCTGCTCACAAAGTCTTGCAAAGGTAAAATGAATGTAGCCTGAAGGCTCAGGAGCTGCAGATGAAATAAGATAAGTCCTAAGACTTCGCTTTTTTCCTTTTCTTTCTTTCAGACTCACCATCTTTATGCCAGCTTTTGGCTTTCCACAGGCCTGGCTCCCGCCTCAAGGTGCCCGAGGATGGCACTGTGCCAGGGCCCCATGGGATGGCTGGGAGGACTTTGCAGTCTCCTCCTGCAGCAAAGATGCTTTCCCACCCAAGTGGGAAAGACAGGCTGCTGACACCCATCCCACTCCCCCTGCCCGCGGTGGGGGTCTCCAGCAGGCTGCTGGCCCCCCACTCTCCATCTGGCTCACACTGGGGAACGCATCCCCACCCGCACAGTGTGCCTGGAGCTGTGGCTCCTCTCCAGGATGTCTCACAACGAGCTGGTCCCCCTCCCCTCAATTGTTCCCCGGGGCAGCTGTGCAGCGTGGCTCCGTGCAAGCAGAGCGGGAGGACAGATCTGAGGAGACAGGAGGAAAACGAACTCCCTTAAATATGATGGAGGCCACTGCCTGGTTCTGTCAGCCATTGCATCCCCTGCACCCAGCTTGTCTCCTGATGTCTTTTTCTCTCTCTGGGTGTAAAATGTCACAAGGATTAGGCCCAAATCTCCCCTGGGTGCTGCAGCTCACCCCATGCTTATCTCTTGAGGTCACCTTGGGAGCTAGCTTTGTCCCCTCCAAACTGAGTGTCAGCCACAGAAGTGACCACAGCGGAAACTGCTGCCTCAAAGCACCAGATGCAGGCAGATGTGAGGCTCCGTTGCCACCCTTCATGAGCAAACCCTTTAACATGTCCTGACGCTGTGACCAGCTAGCATCACCACTGGAACAGCAATGCACCGCTTGCAGAGCCAGCTAAGTTGTGCCAGGGCAGTGGGGCTGAAGCCGGGGCAGGGGCAGGTGCTCAGGCAGAGCCCTGGCTCCAAACCCTCCGATGTTTCCTGCGGTTCCCAGGGGTGGTCACCAAACGCAAGTCCATGAAACGTGGTGCTGGCACCACAGTCACAAGGTGCACAGATGCGTGTGGCAGAGTGCACTGGGACTCACGGCAGTGAGTGGCACCATGCCCTGGGAAGACCACCATCGTTTTGGGGCTGTTGATGTCAAACACTGTTGCAGTGTGTTACATCTGCTCTGCAGCCTCACTGGTAGCAGATGCAAATCTCGTGGGCTCTCATGGTGCACATCATCCCCTTCCCAAAATGGCTCAGAGGGGCCATACCTGCCCCCAGTGCCCTAGAGCCAACCCTACCACCTTGTGCTCATGTATTTGGATGCAGTTTTCTGCTGCCCCTTTCCCCCATGCAACCATTTGCCCCAGCACACTGCCTCTGTCCCCATAAGGGCGGCCACCTTCCTCCCCATCCTCCCAAGAGAGACCCTTGTTGTCCTGACACATGGCACCTCTATAGCGGGGCTGATTCGTCACCAGGCTTTTAATGAGAAGGTAATTGCAGCTACCACTGCCCCAGCAGGGGAGATCTCTCCTGGGTCTCCGGGTCCATGGCAGCACTTGGCTGGGACAGAGTGTGAGAGCAAGGCGAGTCAGTGCTGCTGATAAAAGTGCTCCGAGATAGGGAGTGAGGGACCAAGGGCTGCAGCATCTTTATTCCCTCTTGACCCACTTAAAGCAAGCACCGGTGACTAAGGGAGCCGGCAGGAGGATAAAAATACCTCCAACATGTTCCCTAGGAGGCCGGGACAGAAATAGGGGTGCCATCAACTCTCCAGTGAACAGTTGGGGTCACCCAGTATTTTGCAATCCCAAAGGTGGAGTCCCCCAGTGTCTCTCACAGCAAACATGGTGACATCAGGGCTCCTCTGCTTAGATCCTCCTGCCATACATGATCCCAAGAGCTGGCTCCCTGGAACCCTCCCTTTCCCTCCTTGGCACCAAAGCAATCAGAAAATCCCCCCCAAAAGCAATGGCTCTCCCTTACTGCCAGCAAAGGAGAAAAGCATCATGCAAGGACATGTACCCCACAAGCCTCAGCCACACGGGCCACTGCACAGCTGCCAAAGTGTCTGTGTTGCTGCAGTGTGACCTGCTGGGGTCACATCCCTTCGTGGGCTGTGGTGGCTGGAGGGATTGACCCTGAGGCCATGCTCATCTCCCTGGCCTGAGCTGCTCCAGACACAATGTTGTCTTCTCATGGGAAAACCCACCCAAATTTCCAGGTTGGTGGCAGGGTTCTGGTGTTGCCTTGCCAGCCCCTCCACGCTGGCATACCTGAGAGCTTTTGCACTCTCAGCACACTGAGGCTTTGCAAGCATGATGCTGGAGACCAGCAGCCGGACTTGGCACCTGGTAGTTTGTTTGCTCTTCTGCAGGTCACACACTGGCTGCCGCTTTATTAAACCTTGGAAAACATCTTTCGCAGGCAGCCACAATGATCCTGGTTTCTTAGCAAACCAAAAGATCTTGAATCAAGCAAGGAGGCTGCAGCACATACCCCGGCCACTTGACCACAGCCAGCAGTCCAGGGGGGTGGAAAAACCAGTGCAGGAGGATGCTGTGGCCTTCAGGCAGGCTGCCCAGGCTCACGGATGGCAGAAGGTCTCCTCACATGGGGTAGTGCAGAGCCTTGTCGCAGGGAGACATCAGCCGCTTTCGCTCTCTGGGGGGTGCAGAGCTCACTGGCCAGGCACAAGGACGAGAGCTGGCATCGGGCCGGGCATGGTTTCTGAGACACCTGGGTTCAAGAAGTCAGCACTCAGCCCTTGTGGGATTTGTTAACAATTTGTCCACAAGAAGCCGGGGGCTTGGGAAAAGGGGTGAGTTACAGCAAGGAGCCGGCAAGCTCGAGGTTTCTCCCTCTTCCCCCTTGGCACAGGCTCCCTGCCAAGGATGGAGGAGGTTTGTAAAGCAGAGAGCAAACAAGTCTCTCCTGCCTACAGCTTTCATGGACCAATATATCTCCAAAATCTGGGTGAGTGTTAGCAGGAGGCTGAATGTTGAGGCAGAGGTTTACGGGTACTGGTCGGTTGCACGGTGTGCTGAGCAGCACCACCAGGAACCCAAATGTTGCCATCCTTGAAGGACTTGCTTGTTTAATATATCCACCCAGATGTGTATAAGCAGACGGTGTAGGACAATGCCTTGATGCTAGTGAGGGTGTAAGTTGGTCTCCTGGAGCGTTAGAGTTATTGGGAGAAGCAGTATATGCTGAAATAGGCAGTCCTGCTTACTAAATCTGTAATTCCAGCTCTGACTATATTTTCATCTTTCTAATAATAAGTGCAAATATAGTAAGGATGAGTCACAGGCTGCAGGCTTCAGGGTTTTTTTCCCCCTCCTTTCTCTCTGAATCCATCATGTAGGGGAGAGGGGCTGGCAGAGAAAAGGAGCTCAGGCCCAGGGGAGATCCTGTCCCAACCAGCTCTAAACCCATCCCCTTGCACCTCTGCACACTGTCGATCCCAGTCAGGAGCCCGCGGTTCCTCCAGCCTCCAATTGCCTCCACCATTTCATCCCACCTGTGTAACACTCCTGCCCAGGGACCTTTCCTTCCTGGGACACTCCTGGACCATTCCCAAACCAGTGCACCTGTCCCACCCCTGTCTGCATCCTGTGGCTTGTACAACCTCACATTGGATTTGCCTACTGGGAATTTTTTGCTTTGTTGCAAGGACCTTTTGCAAATGTTAATGCTTTCCTTTCGCTGGAGAGCTCTTCGGCTGATCTGCCAGAACACATTTCACACGCTTCTCCTAAAATTATGCCCTTTGCTTTTCCCAGCATTCAAGCTGAAGCGGAGCCCGGTGTGCCGGCGGCATGCGAGGAGAGCAGCTTGCTGGCTGCTCCCAGCTCCAGGGGTGGCAGATCGAGGGGTTAAGTGCTGCCCAAGTGAGCATTCTGTGGCTCCGGGGCAGAGGACTGGAGAGGTGGGAGGGCTGGGAAGGGCAGAGCTGGGGAGCTGCAGGGCTCTGCATGGACCCACCCTGTTGCTCGGGCTTTGTGGGTGCCCTCAGCGGGGACAGCAGGACGGATCAGAGCATCCCTTGAAACAAGACAGTTTCAGCACTTCCCCCACTGCGGTGCACATAAACCTGAGTTCAAAGGACATCACAATTTAGGCACGAGCATTTTAGCTGCGGATGGCTCTGGATTTGGGCTGAAAGCAAGGGATGAGCTAAAGATAAGCTGCTCTTAACAACCCCCAGGCCAGCAGTTCTGCCCCAGTTTCTCTCTACTGGAGCCCACCCATACTGGGCTGTACACACTCCCTGCGCAGCCTTTAGCCATCTCCTGCATCGCCACTGCCCCTCCCTGGGTTGGGAGCAGGGACACAGGATGTGTCCCAGCGGGTCCCTGCAGCTGAGGGAGCAGAGAGGTGCAAGAGGCAGCAGGTTGCAGGGGCAGGGGATTCTCACAGAAAGTGAGTCCCAGGGGCAGGGTGGTCTCTCCTGAGCAGGGGGTCAGTGCCCAGTTGGTTGTGGTGGATGCACGGTCATGGGGAGCTGGCGTTTAGGGGGGCCTTTCACTGCTACCCCCATGGCCATTCAGCATCAGAGCTGGGATGGGGTTCAGGTGGGCAGGGGAGTGCTGGGGACAGGTCAGCAGGGCTCCTGAGGAACTGGCCTGGCACACACCCCACTGCTCTCCAAGTCCCTGCAAAGGGCTCTCAGCAGCCCCTTGGCACAATGTGCCCATGCACATAGGCATCCCCCACACATCCCCTGTATCCCCTGCATCCCCCAATCCCCTCCATCTGCATCCCTGCATCCACTGCATTTTCTGCATCCCCCACATCCCTCTGCACCCCTTGGCACCCCCTGAATCCCCTGCATCCTTCCATCCCCTCATCCCACTACAGTCTCTATAACCTCTCACATCCCCTACATCCCTGCATTCTCCCACCTCAGACACCTTCCTTGTTACGGGGAGTTTACAATTACACTCCAACCATTCTAAACTGTAAAGGAGGACATTCCGGGTTTACCCTTCACCAGCAGGACTCCCCACAAATATCCCCATTGGGAAATGCCACAGAGGAATCCGGATTCAGCCCTGCCACTGGCCCTCCCCAGCCAATGCTGGCAGTAAGCAGCTAGTCATGACTATTGCCTCTATGGTTAGAGCTGATTAAATACATCTTAAATGACTCATTGGGGATTTTTTATTATTTTTTTTAATAACTCACGGTGTCACTACAAGGCACAAAGTTTGCTTCGTTGAGTTTGTTTCCCTGTTTCCTTGCTGAGATAAATAATTGAGGAGCTGAATAGCAAACCAGAAACCCAGAGAGACTTTACTGGGAATATGCTGTGATATGTGTCACCCCAACAGCATTTATAGATTTAATTTTGATATTAGCAGTGAGGTTGGGGAGCAGAGACAGGAAGGAATTTGTCAGGAGGGGATTGAGGATTGAGGGGGCAGGGCTGGAGGGATCTGTGGGGGGCTTGGGAGGGGGGTGATGGGTCTTTCCCTCCCCCTCATCCCAACCTACTGCTCCAGCCCTTTCTGACCCTCCACAACAGGATTGCCCAGTGTCAAAACAATGCTCTTTCTCATTTGGAACGGGAAATACTTTCAGCATCTCCCACTGCAAATAAGCCAGGACCACCCTCAGGGGAGGGCAATAGTGGCCATGAGAGGCCAGCAAGGGTGACCAGCCACAGCCATCCCCGCTGCGCACATCCTTTGCCCCTGACCTTCTCCAGGGAAGAAGACTGGGCCCCCTCCGAGAGGGCTGTGGTCCTTGACAGACACCCTTGGGAATGCTCACAGAGAAGGCAAACATCTTAGCTAGGGAAAACAGAATCAAAAAAATTTGAAAAATTATCAAAATATGTGTGATTTTACCCATGCTGCACTTAAAGCACCTGCTCTGAAATTACCTTAACTTTGCAAAGGAATTAATAGCCTTACCAGAAATATTGTTATTGTCAAAGAATAAGAATGACAATTATTTTTGGTCAAGGAATGTGATGCTTTTTTGCGTGTCATCCTCACCATAACCCCTATTTAAATTGCCATCCTGAGCTTGGTCTCAGCCACAACATTTGGCTGCAGGTGCCTTCATCCTGGAGTTTCGCCATTCTGCGAAATACCGGCGCTTCTCAGATCAAGGAGCAGCATCTGGGTAGCAGGACCCAGTCAGACTGCAACCCTTGTAGGGAAGGAAATGAGAAAGACATCTGCATCATTGAAACCTTTCAAGACCTGGGGGGGGGAAAGGGGGGGGGGTGGGGGGTTGGGGGTGGGGGGGGGTGGGGTGTGTGAGGTGGGGGAGAAGGATGGGGGAATTTCCTGAAAATTCCCACCTGCTTTTCCCTGCCCACAGTCCTTCACCCAACATGTTTCCCGTGGCTGTCACCCAAACCCCTGCACTTGCCCATTGATCCGGGCTCAGAATAGCTCCCGCCAGCAGCCAGCGATCTGCAGGCAGCTGACACTGGAGTCGACGGATGAAGGACATGGGGCCTCACCCCCACGGCACCCTGCTGTCGGTGACTCCTCTCCCTCTGCACCCCTCCAGCTGTACCCTGGGATCCCAGCACAGCCCCACGCTCAGAAAAAAGGGAAAAAAAGGGAAATAACATAAAGTGAGTTAAAGAGGGGAGGATACAACACCGGCTTGTAGCAGGGCAGGCTGTGCCATGTGCCCTAGCTCAGCCACCTTGCCACCTGGCTGATCCCTTTTGGGGGGGCCCAAAAATGGACCCTCATTTTTGGGGGTCTTTCACATCCCATGTTCACTTCCACAGCCCTTCGGGAACGGCAGGATGGGGCAGCCAGCCTCCCTGCAGGAGGAGAGCCCTGCATCCCTTGGAGGTGTCCTTGGCAAGGCAGAGGGGGTCAGTCCCTGTCACAGCAGCACCTCAAAAGGAGGGCAGAGGCTCTCCCCGCACAATCTGCCTGTCAGGGCCAACCATTTCAGGTGTCAGACAGGGTTTGTGTTGCTTGACGAGGCTCTTCCCCTCACTGGCTGGGACTGTGATGAAGACTGGGTTTAAAATGACCCCACTTGCTGTGGGAAGCGGGGGAAGTCACCCCCCAAAGCCCAGGGGAAGTGTAGGTTTGCTGTGTGCTTGCCTTGGGGCCTCCTCTTTGAGCATCCCCTGAGCGGGGCCATGCTGAGGCTGTGGCATGGGGCTGAGCATCCTCCTTCATGAGGCTGAACAGCCTCCCTGCCTGGTGTGTCCCTGTGCCGGCATCCCTGAGGCGCGATAGGTGACAAAGGCCTGGGCATCCTAAGAGCACTGGGGGCAGCTGCTGGGGACAGGAAGGGGATATCCCTTGCACCCCGTCTGTCAGTACCCCCTTACCCCCTAGCCCCAGCTGCACCCGCAGCCTGGCAGGTGGCTCTGGAGGCAGGTGGCATCTCTCTGGAGCTTGGGGAAGGGGCTGGGTGAGAGGGTTTGGAGGGATTTGGCTGCGGGTGGGGTTTCCCCAGGGAGGTGAAGCTGAGAGCATTACAGTCCTTGTCCAGCTGCTTTGGTCTCTGAGGTCAGGTTTTGGGTGCTCCCCTGCAAACACCAGCGCGGTGGCCTTGCTCTGTGGTGCTGGGGAAACTGTGGGGCTGTCCCTTGGCCAGCTCCTTCTGCCAGGGGAGCTGCTGCCCACTCACCGCAGCCCCTCAGATGGTTTTTGGCTGTGCCCCCCCATCTTATCCCCCTGGGAAACCTCTTGCTAAGCACGGCCAGCAAAGCAGGGAGCAGCGGGGGGCGGCCCCCAGGGAGAGCATTGGCCCACAAAGGCAGTAAGGAAACCCCCTCCACACCAGGCGCCTGGGCAGGCACCATGCCCCCTCCCACCACTCCCCCATCACCCTAAAACACCTGGAGATGGTGGGGAGAAGGTGGCCAGTGCCACATCTCCCTGGCGTGCCCATGGACCAAAGTGATTCTGACACTAAGCGAAGGAAAGCAAGGCTGATCAAAGCTGAGTGGTATTTTTTTCTTTTTTTTCTTTTTTATCTTTCCTTAAGTGCGAACACCATCTGGCTCCCCCAACTCTGTCAGCGCTTCCAGTCCCCAGGCAGCTTCACTTTTCCTAATTACTGTCATTAGGCAGTGAGTAGCGATTAGGGAGGGATGCTGATGAGCAGCATCAGGAAGGCTGTGGTCCCCCAACAGCCTCTCGGAGGGGGCCTGGTGGCCTCTTCTCCCCATCCCGGGGCCTTTTCCAGCTGGGGAGCTTGGTGGGTAGTACTGTAATTTCTTTCTTAGTAGAGGCTGGCAGGGAGGGGATGGGGAAGGGACCTGCTGGCAGGTCCGAGTCCCAGGGAGTCCCCAGGGAGGCCTGACACCACTGGATGGGAGCAGGGCAATGGTAGAGGTGTTCGGTGCTGCTGGGGGAAGGAGAAGCAGCTTGCTGCAACCCACTGTGCCTCTGGCTGTCCCACCACTCTGTGCCTGCTCTGCCTACAGCAGAGGTCTGGCCAACAATGACCGCTTCTCCTGGGCAGTCCAGAGGCCATGGTGATGTGCCCCACATCCAGACCCACCAGTAGGGCAGCCTGGAGTCCATGGTGATGGGCTGCATGGCTGGATGGAGTCAGGCTCAGCTGTCACCCTTCTGTCTGGCCAAAGCAGGACGGGCCACCAGCTTGCCTGGCCCTCCCTGGCTCCCCTTGCTGCACTTGGGCATTCACCCTCCCATGCAGCTGCCCGGCTGCACCGCAGCCATGCGGGCCAGCATGCGGTGTCAGTGCCACCTCGTGGCAGGTGCCCCGGGCCCGCTGGCTGCTTTTCTTCACCCACGGCCCCCCACGGGTGTCCCCTAGGGACTGCAGGAGCACCCACGTGTCCCTCTGCCATGGCTGGCACTGGGAAGTGCGTGGTGGGGAAGGCTCCGTGGGGCAGGATGAGGTCCGTGCCCCGCAAGCAGTGATGGGGTGGCCACCCAGCCCCAGTCTCCTTGCAGCAAGTGGAGGGGCTGGCGGCTGTACCTGGAGGTGGGCATCCCTGTTGGACGTTGACCATCGGAGTATGGGGTAAAATGCTGCCCACCTTACCCTGCCTGCCCTGCCTGCTATCAAGGTCCAGCACCCAGAGAAAGCCCATGGAGGGGCAGGCTGGGCCTGTGGGGGTCTGTGGGGGTGCTTTGGGCTGGAGTAGCTGGGCCCATGGGTGCTGTCAGGAGAATGAAGTGGGTGAACTGACAATGGGAGGAGAAAGTGAGGGAGAAGGACCCAGGTGGGGAGGCTGGCAGAGGAAAGCTGAGAACTTTGGAGGCTGGGGGACCTGTGGGGTTGAGAGGGGTTTGGCAGACGTGACCAGTGGCTACAGAAGAAGACCCCTGGCCAAAGTGCCTCTCCTCCCTGCGCTGCCATGCTCTGTTGGCCAGCTGGCTCCTGTCTCTAGGACCAGGGATCAATACCACCCCCCAGTCCCTAGGAACACCAAGGCTTCCGTCTGTTTCCACCAGCATCATTGGTGGGACTTGCAGGAGCTCAAATACCCCCATGACCTCCATCATAGTGGAGCTGGTGGGGTTGAAATGGGTAGGGATATGCCTGAGGTGGTTTTGCAGTGAGGGTTTTAGCCTTGGCTCCTTCCTCCTGCCCTGGGGTGTCCTCAGACTTTCCCCTGGCTGCCTCCAAAATCCCGCACCCCTGCAGCCAGGTAAGCCCGGCCTCGCCAGCCTTTCTAGGCACTTGTGAAGGCAGCAGGGCGGGCGCCAGGCCAGGGAGGAAGCACAGCTCCTGCCTCGCAGGGGGAAGTGAGAAACTGCTGTGGAAAGTGAAAGACAGGCAACATCCGCCCCCCCAAACCCACTTGCCCCGCTCCTTGTCCTGTCAGCCAGCTCCCGGCGTGGCCATGGGGGTTTGGAGGTGGCCAGGCCTGGCTGATTCCCAGCCATGCAGGTGGTTGTGAGCAGGGGATGCGCTAGTGAAGCTGGTGCAGAGGGAGCCCCTCAGCTCAAGGTCCTGCTGTACCTCTGGGACCACCATGCTGGAAACCCCTGAAGCCAGAGGAATGGGCACCCCCATACAGACCCCTGAGCATGCATTGGCAATGGGTTCACTTTATTCTTTAATTTTTACAACCATATTTTTCACCTCTGTCCCTTCTGCTCTCCATGCAGACAAAACAGACAGCCCTCTGTCCTGTACATAAGGATGGAGAAGCAGATACAGAAGGGGTTGCAAATCCCTCCCAGGTCCAGGCAGGCAGGCTGGGCAGGAGGGGAGCACTGCCCCACCACGGCTAGCAGCTGGGCAGGCAGGATGCAGGGAAGACACCCCACGTGCCATATAACAGAGAAGAGATCCGAGGGGCACTTGCTGGCTGAGGAATCCAATGTGGATCGAAATGCCTCTTCTGCAAACTGCAGATGCTGGCAGCAACCCATAGAGGAGACACCGGGCTGAAGCTCTAGCAGAAATGAGAGCAGAAGCCCTTACCTGGGCAGCAGGAGGAGCTTTTTCATCAGGATTTGTATGGGACTTTCTTTTACAAATTGCCACACCAGCTGGGATGGGCAGCACATCCACAGAGCTGAGCTGCAGCAGTCACCAGGCGGGAAGCAGGAGATGCTCCTGACAATCCTGCTCCATTTCCCTCTCATCCTTGTCTCTCATGAATGAGGTTGCTCTGCGTCCCATGAGCAGTCCTTCCAGTGCCAAAACGTCTCTTGGCCTGGCTTTAGCTCATTTCCCCAGTCTGGATGCACAAAGATTGCTCGAAGTCACTTCACAGGGCTGGGTAAGGAGCATGGGGATGAGGGGATGCCTGATTCGTGCTGCAGGGATACGCCTCCTGCGATGGCCAGCATGGCTGCTGTGGATAACTGGCAGCTCAGCACTGGAGCCTTCACAGCCCCTGCTAGTGAATGACACATGCCTGGAACCCCAGGAGACAGTCACCGGGCACATGGACCAACCCCTCCACCATCCAAGGCTGAGACAGGACCCATCCCATCCTGGGACATCCTCAGCCGGATGAAGGCTCACCTCTGCCAGCCTGCTTAGGCCTGGGAAAGGAGTTGTGGTGAGGAATATGGGCCTTGGCACCTGTGACAGTGCCTGTGGTCGTCCTTATGGGATGGATATCATTAATCCGGCTCCAGTGCTACAGGCAGGGGAGAAGAGGAAGAGTCACCCTTCAATAGTAGTGCCTGGTCCTGCAGCCCCAAAAGAGAGTTCAGGCTTGGGTAGGGGGTCACCATCAGGGGGACATGCCCTCTGCAAAGTGCCACCAGGTGACCCTACCGTGAGCTGTGGCTCTGGGTGGCCCATTGGCACTTGGCAGCAGTGCTCCCACACCCTGCTTGGCCACCTCTGCTCAGTCCCCGAAGCCTCTCAGGCGAGGAAGCCACCTCACCGAAGGAAAACCAGACCTGGGCTGCTGCTGACATGGTGCTTCATGCAAATACCTTCCCCCGACGCACTTCTAATTGCCTAACCACCCGCTCCAGGGCCACCAGGGTTTCTCACTCAATCCATTGGCCTGGCTCTGTTCAGCTAGGGGGATCAGCTGCTGTAATTACTTGGGAACAGCAATCCTACACTAATGAGTTCATTTCCGAAGTAGAGCCCTTCCCACTCAGTAAAGCCACTTGTGGTCCAGTGAACAAGACCATTACAGAAAAATGCCTTGGACCAGCAATGCCAGCCAGCTCTGGTACACAGGCAAAGCCTTGAAGACTCTCACATAAATTAAGTCATCCTGCCTATGCTTGTATCATTCCTGGTTTTGCCTGGTGAGGAAACATCCATCCCAAGTGACACATAGTATTTCTGCAGCCACAGTGAGCTGAAGTGACAGTTGTCTGGGGCGGTAATGACAAGCTCTTGGAGCTCCTCTAGAGCAGCAGTTTCTATTGCCTGCCTCTGGTCCTCCCTGACTTCAGTGATCGTAGCTCAGAGCAAAAGACAGATCTTTCTCCCCTGTTCCCTCCCTTGCTCCCTCCTTGGGAGCTTGTTTCTCACCCCGGGGGTACCCAGCTGCAGAGGGGATCCCCATGAGCACTGCTGGTGGACGCCTGCCACTGTATGAGAGCACACAGAGGGAGGAGAGACCTGGACATTATGGTGGGAGAGGGGGGGCAAGTGGGGCAATACTGTGAATGGAGCAGATGCTGGATGGGCCTTGCTCCGTATGGCCCCAAGCCTCCTTTTATTGAGGTCAGTAGCAAAAATCAAGCTAATGGCAGCGGTGTAGGATTTGGTCCTAATGTAACTCCCTGCTTCCCTCTCCATCTTCCTTTCCTCTCTCTCTACTATTTCAGCCACATGTTCCCAGCAATCACCCATCCAGCAGAAGACCCATCCTGGCACAATGGCAGCCTTGCAAATGGCACAGCAGCCCCCGACATGGTCCGTCCTCACCGTCTGCATCTCCTCTGCCTCCTCCCAGCAGTACGGCCATGGCAGCTGTCAGCAGTTCGGCATAACTCACTGTGATCCGCTTTGGCTTCTTCCAGTGCTTACAGAGGTAACTTGGGACTTGGCACAAACAGGAAAGTGGAAAAGGGCAGTCCTCTCAGAAGGCTGATCTTGCTCGAGGCAAAACCCGGTCCTCAGACAGCTCACATCTGTGCAAGGCTTCCCCTGCCTGGGGGTCAGGCTCTGGGTGTCTGCAGGGAGCAGCCGGAGTCCTCCAGCCCGGCTCCCCCCACCCTCAGGCTCTCTCCTCTCCAGCACAGTTCTGGGTGGTTTTGGTGGTGACCAGGGCTGTGGACCCCAGCTCAGTGGCAGGCAGTGGGAAGCCATGGTTGCGCTCATCGTGCTGGGTGTACACAGTGGAAAGCAGGACGATGTCACCGTCGGCATCACCCCGGCAACACGGCCTCCGCTTTGCCCCAGCTTTACCAGGTGGCCCCGGCATCTTCAGACCTCCATTGAGATGTGGGCATGGGACTGGGGTCAGAGTGGCATCTCCCTCCAGCACGACAGGGTCCTGGCAGCCCAGGCTGGGCAGGGGGCTGGTGATGTCCATGTTTTCTGGGATGGGGCAAGAAAAGGGGTTTACAGAGCGCACAGGAGTGGGTCCAAGAGGGTCTCAGGGAGAGGGTCGCATCCCTGGTGACACACTAGGGGGAAGATAGAGCTGAGCAGGAGGAGCCTGCAAGGTCCCCACTGCACCTCTTTTGCTGCAGAGCTGCTCCTGCTTACAGCTGATGGGTTTTGCCCACCCCCACCCCACCCCCACCCCACTCCCATAAAAAAAACCCAATAGGGAAAGGCAGAAACTTGGACTTGCACTTTGAGCCCTCTCACTAAACCCTTCTTGTAGCAGAGCAGCCCAGCCCTTGGTGGCTCTCCCTCCCAGACCGCCTCCCACTTAAAAATAGACTTGTTTACATGCTGCAAACACAGGCGTGTGCTGCCAGCCCCAAGCCTCCTGCCACTTTCCACACATCTAGTGCCTCAGTGGTGGGCTTTCTAGGGTGCAGCCTGGGGAGACAGTAGGGACAAGGACCAGGGCATGTGGCAGGGAAGTAGCTGAGGGGTGTCTTTGGTGCTCTCCATCATGGCTGGATGCCAATTGCCACTGCATTTCTCCCTTCTTATTCATTCTTGGTACTTTTCCTAGGCGTGTGCATCACGGGCTGTTGCAGCCACACTCACTTTAGCAGAAAACCCCTGGGTAATGTCCCCCTTGGTCTGAGTCACCCAGCCAACACCACCAGTGGCATGTGGTCAAGCCAGGGCATGAGGACTGGCAGCTCCTGGACCCAGTGCCACCCAAGGGTTCCCACCTGGGCAGTGGGGTGGTGGCAGGTGCCAGTATCCCCCAGGGTGACCCCTCGTGGAGGTACGGAGGAGCCATCCCCCCTGCCTGGGCGTGGGGAGGAGTGAAGCCAGGCAAGACCATTTCTGAGAAGAGTGGTCAGGATTGAGTCAGCACCAGGGCAAGGGTCCCTGGGGAAGGAAACAGCCACCTAGCCTCTGGATGATGACCCAACAAGATGGGCTGTCATGGGACACCATGGCCTCACCCCTGTGGAAATATCCTGCCAGGAAAGGCTCAGCCCTGTCCGCACCCCCCAACCCTATGTTTGATGCCTTTGGGGATGACCTTGCGCGGTGCTTTGATGCCCTGCCGGTGGGGCTGGCCTTGACACTGTTGGAGTCTTTGGGGCACTTGCCTCAGGATGCCTGGCATCACAAGCAGGAATAGCAAGCTGGGTGGCCAACACGGGACCCCCATTTGCAGTGCCGCAGGGAGAGGCTTCCTCTAGAGCCACCCCTAGATGTCCACTGCTGCCTCCGCAACCCCTGCTCCAGCCATGGCCCTCCAGCTAGCAGGGCAGAGGGAGAGGTTCCTTACCAGTGCCCTGTGCGCATCTCCCGTGAAGAGGGGATGGTGCCAGCAGGTGCTTTAAGCAAGCAAAGGCACAGGGAGAGCTACAAAGGGAGAGGGATGGTTCAACAGGGTCACACTGGCAGTCACGTGCAGGTGTGGGTTCCCAGGGGACAGGGATGCTGTCACTCAGGGGATGGCTCTGCCACTCCAAAATGTCTTGGGGTGCCAGTGGAGCCCATGTTGAGCGTAAGAGCTGGCCTCGACAGGGATGTGCCTCAGGGGAGCCAGTGGCAAGAGTTCCCATTTGCCCTGGGTCCTCAGGGTGCTGTGACAAGGAGAGCAAGAAGTCCCCTACCTTCGGCCTCCTTGTCCACTGCCTTCCTCTTCCTCCTCCATTTCCCCACCTTGCAGGCCAGGAAGCCCCAGAGGGCAGCCAGAGTCAGGATGAACCCCACCGCTGCTGGGACCCCGAAGATCAGGAGGGTGCGGGGCAGGTCCACCGAGGGGAGGGTGGGTGCCAGGGCGGAGGTGGGCGCTGTGTGGCTGGGCTCTGCTGTGGGGCAAGACACCAGCAGTGTCAGGAGGGGGAGAGCTGGGGTGGGGGAAGGAGGGCATCAGCCAGCATTACCCGCCCGTCTGTCCAGCCTCAGGGCTGCAGTAGCAGGGAAGGAGAGTGGCTTTTCACTGCTACCCACTGACCACCTACAACGAACCATCCCCCTGCCTGACGGGACCCTTGTCCCATGCACTGCCATTCCTGGCTGATGGGAGATGAGGGCATTCCTGCCCTTCCCATGGTCACCCCTGGGGCAGGCTGTGACCCCTGCACCAGGCTGGACCATCCCTCTTCTCCCCGTACCATGTACCATGTTTCCCTCACTGGAACTTGCTGCCCTCTTCCTCTCTCCTCTTCCTCCAGGTGAAGGCAACTCTCCATCCTCTACTGCCACCTCCACCGCCATCTGCAGGAGAAGGCACCTTCCACCTGCCCACCCCCAGGGTGCCTGCAGCCCACTTGGCCCACCACCTCCCTGCCCCGAGGAGCTCAGTCCCCAGCCACCCTTGTCCCCTTACTTGTGTTGTCCTTAAACAAGTCGGAGCACTTGACACAGGACCTGGTCAGGAGGTCGAAGCACTGCGAGGAGAGGCAGGAGGAGGAAGAGGCACCTTTTCCTGATGAGGACATGGCGGAGTGGGAGTGAGAGCCCAGCTCCCGCATGGCGCAGCAGCAAAGGGGCTGCCGAGTGTGAAATCGCAGCGCCCCGGGGCCCGTGGCAGAGGGAGATACAGTCTGTCGAGCTGTGTCGTCTCCCTTGGGGCTCACGATTGCTGCGCTCGCCCTGGGGCGGGTCTTCACCAGGGAGGAGGAGAGCAAGTGCCCAAGCCCTACCCCTGCCTGCCCATGCAACGTGCCCTCAAACTACCTCTCTCCAAAATATGCTTCCAAATTCCCTGCAGCCCCTGGCATGCCCCAGCCACACAACATGCCCAGCAGCATGGTGCCCCAGACCAACAGTGTCACCTCCTCAGCCCTCACCCTTTCCCAGCCCACCCATAGGTCGCCCCCAGCCTGGGCACGTCTCCCAGCCCGCAACCTCCCTCACCAGCTGGCAAAAAGCCCCCTCAGCATCCTCCAGTGCCTACAGGAGGCTTTTCTGTGCCCAGATCCTTACAAGACCCCATCCCGGGGCCACGGATTCAGGTTAGGTGGAAAATGCAGAAAAGGACAGGAGGAGAAGAGTGCAGGGGCACCAAGGTTTCCCCTTTAGAAGATCCCACAGCCCCCAGGACATGGCTTGTTAGTGCCTGCTGTGCAGGCAGGCCAACTGGTGTGTGTTCTCCACCCCTACTAATGATGGTGCTCTCCATCACCCTACTCTCTCCATCCCAGACCTGGGCCCATGGCATGGACCCTCCCAGCTCCTTGGCACCGTGTCTCATTTTCCAGTGTTCAGACCTGGCTCTGCTCAGTAACTGCCCAGAGTGTGGGCAAAGCAGGTCATACCAAGCAAGTCTGGCCCTCATACCCTTAGAAGGGACTAAATAAGCCCTTAATGCTCTTAGGTGTTCCTGACCAGAAGCAGGAGAAACAATGACAAGTCAAAGCCCAATGATTGAGATCTGAAGCGGGTAGAGTGATAGATTTCAGTGCTGTAGATAGCTCTTCTCCATCCCTACC
Source organism: Falco naumanni (assembly GCF_017639655.2). Classification (NCBI taxonomy): domain Eukaryota; kingdom Metazoa; phylum Chordata; class Aves; order Falconiformes; family Falconidae; genus Falco; species Falco naumanni. The sequence goes on from NC_054058.1 coordinate 36,833,124, forward strand.
AAACAAAAATCATGTTCCCTTTTTCTTCGCCCTGTAGGAAAGAAAGGGACCAGCCGAAGTTGCTGGCTTGCTCCCAGCTGAAGGAAGTGGTGCGGGAGACCTGCCTAGGCCAGGAGCGCCCTAATGGGGTTTTATTGCTCGAGTCCCATCCTTGAAGCGGGTACAGCCACTGGGCTCTTTCTAGTGATGCCTCTGCCGCTCACTGTCCTGGACCGAGGCTGGGAGGGGAGGAGGAGAAAACCAAAGGATGGCTCAAGGTGACAGAGTACCAGGTGTCCCCACTGGACAACCAAGCCCCTCTGTGACAGGCCAGATGACTTGGTCCCTGGATATTCCTGGCCCTTTCCAATGGCTTTTGGGCAAGCTGAGCCCACAGCCTCTGCACCCCACCCCCTAAAGCGCCAGGTGGGACACAGTCACCACATCCCCATGCTGATTTGCAGCCCAAGCACAGCTCCCCAGCAGGGCAGGAGCTTTCCTATGGCAGGGCCCTCCCTGTCCCCCAGACATATCTCCCTCCCTGCCAGCACCATCCCCAGAGGGTGGCTTGCACCAGGGCAGAGTCAAAGCAGCCCCGGCACTGTCTCAGCCCCCCCTGCCAGGTGCCATGGGGCTCTGGGCAAGTGAAAGTCCTGACCAAAAGCGATCACTGCCCACTGGTTCCACGCCTGCCATGATTTCACTTCCCTTCCCAGCCAGTGTGCCCAGCCGCTCGCTCCCTCACCCTCGCACACTGCCTGGCTGCCAGGGATCACCCTGCGCAGCTGCACCGTGCCGGCGGGAATGGCTGTGCCAAGCCCAGGGGTCTGCAGGCTCTACCAAATGCTGCAAGAGCCTGGCCACCATTCCTGTGCCTGTGACTCAGTTATTCCTCCTCCACCTTAGTCAAAATAAAACTGAGCAAGCGGGGGCAAGCCAAGCACTTCCCTCTCTCAGCATGGCCCTGAGCTCTGAGGCTGTCAGCGGCATGGCCAGCTCGGCACCCTCTGCTGTGACGCTTGCGCTGGACAGGCTGCACTCGTCCTTGCACAGGTACCTGCCAGGAGAGCTGGGCCAAACAGGAGGACAACTCCTCATATCCCACCTCACCCAGCTCCCTGCCCTTCATGTGCCCCAGGTGAGGAGCAGGGCTGCAGTGCCCGCATGGCAGCAGGAGGGGTGTGCATCCAGCAGCAAGGTGCACCGGGAGCAGCTCGGGGGGGGGGGGGATGGAAAGCTGTGATGCAGCGCCATGAACCACAGTAGGGAGACAAAGAAAAGCCTGGGCTCGCTCCAGTCCACATCTGAGCTGAGCTCCAGGGCAGAGAGCACTGGGGAGGAGAGGGCACCCAGAGCCCTCACTGTGTCCCCAGCAGGCAGCTCACAGAAGTGTGAGGGTAGGGACAAGGGAGCAGAAAACGTCTTGCACGGCTAGAGTCATGCACAGAGGCAGACTGTGCACGAAACAGCCAGTGCTCTGTCAGGATTCCTGCCCCCAAAACACCTCCCTGCTCCAAAGGCTTTGCTGTTTCTCTTGCTCTGGGGTGTTTCTACCTGCTGGTCTCCTTTTCCCAAAGGGGGATGCTCCTCCATCATCTCCCTCTTTCCTTCCCCCCATGAAATACCCCCTGCTGTGCTTCCCCCACGTCAATTGTCTCTTGGTGACTCCCAGCCCCTATTCCCATCGGTCCCACTGTAGCACTGTCACCCTGCCCCTCTCCCTACCCTCTCCCCTCCTTGCTTGGCTTAATGCAGGGGGAGGAAACGGGTTCTGGCATCTGCTGTACCACACTTACAGATTAACTCTGTGACCCCTCCAGTTAAATACATGCCCTGGGGAAAGCCCAAAGGGAGGAACCTACATGTTGCTTTTGACGTGGAGGGCGAAGTTTACAACAGAGCTCAGGAGACGATGGCTCCTGTTTCAGTACCTAGAATGAAAACTAGATGCTGCACATTAGTGGCAGGAAGCCTGGGGATGGCAGCTGTGGTGTCCTCCTTCAAATAAAGTGCTCCCAGGTCCTCTTCTGTGGAAAGATGTTGCAGCCTCATTACTGTGATTCACCTTACTCTATTCCCTCCCATTTTTCGAGTCCTCTTTTCCCCCCTTTACAGCTCTTGCACACTCCCTTCCTGGCCTGTCCGCCTCCTCCTGGGCCAAGAAAATGATGTTTGAATTCACACATGATAACGCTTACTCATGGAGAAAATCACCGCTGACTTCCCCAGAGGCACTCGCACATGTGCCAGCTCACCAGCGCAGCGAGGCTGCCTGGCCAGCTCCAGGCATCGGCTGTCCCCCTCCTCATCTCCCACATCTTTGCCTCCCCTGCCCTTTGTAACAGTGGTTGATTGTTTTTGGAGCACCAAAATTAAAGCCTGGTGAGTCGTTTGAACTGTTTGCATCTCAGAGCTGAATACACTTGATAATAGCACAAATGCATAATTAAAGAGCAGAAAAAAATGACTCACTGGATAAGGAAATGTGCTTTTCTTATCTGCTCTGCAGAGAAACAAAAACCCCAGGAACCTGGGACTCCTGCTAACTAAGTACTTTTATTAAACAAATAAACCAGCAAAGATATCAAAGGAACTATTTAAAAATTATGTCTTAATGCTGGAGTCAGAGAGCTCTATTTCCAGTGCTGTTTGGTCCAGCCCCACACTGGGAGGTCTGGCTTTGGCCAAGGTCGGCTGCTGAGATCCCTGTGGTGAATGGGGCAGCACCGGTTACCCAGGAGTGTGGAGGGATGGCGGCATCCTGCGAGCACTCGTACACACATGAGCGGCTGGACTCAAGTGAGTGGTTCCTCTGGTGTCAGGGGTGGGTGAAGTGACTCACGCACACGCTTGCAGAACCACCCGTAGCAGAAAATATGTACTGAAAGTTCACCTTGTGCTCGTGCACACCGGAAACCCAAAGGCTCGTTGATCAGAGAAGCTGCAAGGTGTTTATCAAGCAGACCCAGTTACCTCGGGACAGACCTCTGACAGATTGCACCCAGTGCCCTGGGAACACCTCAGCACAGCCCACCGTCTGCCCTGCATCCAGGCGGTGCTGCTGGAAGACTTCAGCTGGAGCCAGCCCCCAAAGCACGTTCGACACTTCACCCTCAGGCCCCTTCCCAACACCCCTGCACTGGCTGGTGGGAAGCATCCCTTCCTGAAGAGCCCCACTATGGCTCTCGGGAGCCAGTTCCTCAGGGCTCCAGCACAAACCATCTCCTCGGGATCCACCGGGATGCCCCAACATGGCCCAGGCCCACTTTGCTCTGCCTTCTCAAAGTCAGCCAGGCTTAGGGACAAACTCTGGGAAGATTTTAGGAATAATGTGGGAAACCAAAGGCTTCAAGAGATTCACCGTAAAAGCCAGACCCTCTGTAGGTGTTCTGCTTCTTACCAAGGGGTTTTGCGGTAGTGCTCATCCATCTGCGTGGGGAGTTTGGAGTGGGGCAGCACCCCAGTGGCATTGGTTCTGCTGAACATTATTTGTTTCCCTTCTTGTTTACATGTCCCTGGAGCTGTGCTTATCCATGAGGCTAAGGAAAAATGAGCAGGTGTCCTTAACTCCCTCTGCAAGGGGACTCGGACCCTCCAGGGATGATGCTGAGCACCCAAATTAGGCTTCTGCAGTGGACTGCCCTTTGAAGACCCCTCTAGGGTCATAAAGCAGTGGGTCAGCACTGCCTGGACTCAGCTTCCTTCTGCCCATTCCCTCTCCCTGCTCCAGAGAGCCCAAGAGGGACACAGAAGCATGTAGAGGACATACAGGGGAACCCCCCTCCCTGATCCAGCCCTGAGAGGGCTGAGCCTTTGAACTTCCCTGCCAGGAGCAGGCGGTGGGTGGCAGCGAAGGGTGTTTCCAGCCGCTGTGCTGGCTGCTCTTGCCACTCTGCAGAACATGGCAGGACTCTCTTAGCAAGGCTTGGGCCCCTGGACACTGCCCAGCCTCTCACAAGATCTCCTGTGTTACCAGTGACACGCTGTTAGCTGAGACCAGCTCTTCAGCCTGGACATCCCTGTGAGCAACCGGTGAGCAAAGCTCCCTGCCCTCTCTGCCTGTGGCCGGGATGCTGTCCCCATCTCCGTCCTGAGGATGGGTGGGAAGTTTGCCCTGTTACCCTTGGATGACTGGGGTAGCGGGGAGGCCAAGTGTCCCTCCCAGCTTTGCCTGTGGCTGGTCATAGGGAGTGTTCACGTGCCCAGGCAGGGCTGGGCAGCACCTCCAGCAGCGAAACAGAAACCAGCGGCTGAGGGAGATGTGCTGCCACACTACAAACCTCTGAGCAGGTGGGTTCAGCTGGTTCAGGCATGCGTATGCTGGGGCACAAACCTCCCCGGCACGTGAGACCAAGCGTAGAAACCTCCCCAGCGCTCGCAGTAGGGAGCCCCACTGCTGTGCTTTCAGGGCACGAATCTCCAGCAGACAACTCCAGAGCCAAAACCCAAAGCCTGATGGAGGTGAGGGGCTGTCTCCCTTTGAACCCCCACCCTTTGTAGCTTACTTCAGCAGCAAGGGACAGGAAACTGCTTCGGTCAGCCTGGAAGTCAAAACTAAACTAAACAGCCCCAATTGCATTTTGCATAGTGCTTTGTTACAATGAACAGCTTGCAGGAAAGCTGCAGCTCCAGCTGACGTACGGGAATGGTTTAGTGAACACATTAGAACAAGAAGGCAACCCGAGAAAAGGCAAAGGTGCTTGCAAGCAATTCCAACAGAGAAGAAATTATTTTTCCTGATTGCAATGATTTGTTGCAATTTATTTTGCTGCCTGCTGTACAACCACCCCCCTTCTCCATATAGAAATAAAAGCCCACCACCTTCCATGGACTGCAGCCCAGCTCCAGCACAGCCACGCTCCTCAGCACTGGCCACAGGAGCCATCCTAGCAGAGATGACCAAAATTAGCAGCATGTTTGGGTAACTTAAAGCACAGCTCAAACAGGGAACAAAATGCACCAAAAAAAACCCCAACCAAAAACTCCTGTGGCACCTGCAGATTGCAACAGCTGAAGCCTGAGTACAGGTACAGAAGCCTGCATGGTTTCCAGTACTAGCTATCGCTCCAGAAACAGGTCCCTGAGTTGGCTTTTGTGGCTGCCCTGCAGCTTCCCACCACCCCAGGCACAGGCAGGGGCAGTAGGTGCAAGGCCAGCCTCCCTCAGCCCCACCTCCAGGGAGCTCCGACTTCTCTGCTTGTCACCACTGAATGATGCCCGGAGAGCAGCTGAGCTGAGTGAGTGCAGGGATTTTTCGCTGTAGGCTGCTTGGCCGGTCAGATGCCAAACTCAAGCTGGTTTCAGCCCCACAGCATTGAGAGGGACTGCAGTGCTGCAAGAAAAATGAATCGCACGTGTTTTGACATGAGCAAAGCTCCAGTCGGGGATGAGAAGCAAGGAAGCACGTTTCCAGTGAGCCAAATGGGCCCCACGGCCGGCCGGCTGCCTCTGGCAGTGAGCTTGTCACCGCCACGCTGTTGGCTGCAAGGCTGTGGCTGACAGCCTCCCCTCTCCTCCCGCTGCCACCAAAGCACTGGGCTGCATTTCATTAGTCTGTGGTGGCATCACTGTGCTCGCCAGTACCTCCACACTGTTCTCCAGCTTCTCACGGACCTTCAGGTACTGGCCTGCTGTAAAAAGGTCAGAGTGATTTCATTTGCACTGGCTTGAGTGCAGAATGTTATGAATTTCCATGGCCTCATTAAAGATGTGATGTAGGAGAGAGAGCTGACAGGCAGATTTGGCCCATGCCCATCCTCTCCTGGCTGGCATCTGGGCATGATGCCTCAGCTGTCCTGCCAAAGCCTGGAGATGCAACAGGGGAGCAACGCAGTGGGTGGGGAAGGAGAGGAAGGGTAGGATGAGGGGCTGCTGCAGATGCAGAGTTGGGGAGTTGGAGAGGGACTGCCAGCAGCCCTGTGCCATACCCTCCACCCCCACCCCCCAAGGGACTTGTGAGCAAAGTCCATTGATTCCCTTCCAAAGGGATGGTCCTCCCCACAGCTTGCAGGGCTCCCCCTGTAGCAGCCCCACCAAATTCTGAGCCTTTGGGGGCTCAGAGGCTCTGGCTGGAGGGACAAGTTGCACCAGCATAGGCTGCCACAGGAAGGTAGATGCTGTGGGGGGTGAATGGCACTACCAAGGCAGGCAGACGTAATTGCCCACCAAGACCTCTTTCCCTATTTCCCATCTCAGCAAGAGCACCCATAAGGGAGGTCCTGCCCACTGCCATAGTCCATGGGAAGGCTGCCCATCCACCCCCAGGGAACATCTTCTGGCCAGCACAGCTCCCCAGCACACACTTGCCTTCCCTTTCCATGCTGCCCCCACAGCACTGCAGAGGGCTGGACCACCAGAGGATGCAGGCAGGTTTTCAAGGGATTGTGCAGAAATATAACATCTTCCATCACCCAGCCTAAAAACACACATTAGAGGCTGAGGGCAGATACAGCTTTACACCCCCTAATAATCTTGTCTATAAGCTAGATAACTAGGACTGTAAATCCCTGGTAATAATCACAGCCACCATGCCTGCAAGCTCTCCCCCAGACCATTCATTTGGCTTGATGATGCTTTAAAGAGACATCTAATGAGGATAATCTGATTCTTCAAATCTCCTCTGCTTTTGGGCAGCAGAGCAATTCCGTCCCCCTCAAACTCCTCCTTCCTCCATGACTGTCTTTATTTCCCCTTCTCATATGAATCACTCTGGGGTTTCCTTTGCTTTTTGCATTACTATTTTGATTCTTTGATATGACCACTGCAATCAAGATTCTCTCCCTTTAGAACCTAATTAGCATGAAATCAGACTCTCTTTTTACTCATAGTCTCATAACAGGATGCTGGCCTATGCTTCAGCTCTCACTCGGGTGCAGGGAACATTGCAGCCAGCTTAAAAAATTCCCTCTTTACCTGATTCAATCAGAACCACTTACGGGAGATCCACACACATTTCAAGCTTGGCAAGAGAGTCAAGCTTTGGGAGGGGGGGGAAGGTCTCAATCACACTCAGCTTTCAGCACAGAGCAGATGGCGAACATACTGACTATATAATTTATAGGACGCCATCACTACGTATTAGTCCCATGCAGTGTCTGAGCTCAGCCAAACCACAGCTCATGCAGACGCAGAGGGGACTCACGCAGGTGATGCTCCACATGCAACCTGGGCAACAGGAAAGAGCCAGGTTTCAGAGAAAGCACATGCTTCACATTTCTCCTCCTTCATAACACAGAGCAGAGGACGTGGTGCAGCAGCCCTCACCCTGGAGGGGTTTTCTCTTCCCTGCGGGCTGGGCAAACACTTCCCAGCCCGCAAACTTGTGTTCAAACTGGGTCAGTATTATGCAACATCTGCGCACAAGCAACTCCCCTTCCCTTCCCCAGAAGCAGCTCACGCAGCAGCACAATGGATGCCAGGGCTGCCCAAGGCCAGGTGCTGGGGTTTGTTTGCACTTCTGCAGGGCTGCGTGCTGGCACAGCCTGGTGTGCAGCTTGCTGGGGGTCACAAAGCCTCAGAGGGACATGCACCACCACTGCAGCTCTATCGCCACAGTGCCCCTGCCTTTCACCCAGACACACACATGGGGATGCCAGGGAGGCTTCAAGGACCTATAGGTGAAGAAGGAGAATCACTCAGGATGGCCAAGTGAGGTTTTAAGAGAGGAAAAGATAAAAAGAGACCACCAGGTAGTAAAACCACTCCCTGTGGAGCAAGGTGAAGGCAGCTCCAGCCCCATCTCTAAGGTAGCAGAGCATTTCCAGCCCTCTGCGTGGCTACAAAGGAGCTGGAGGCAAGTGTGCATGACCCAGCCTTTGCAAGTACCCAGTATGCGGGCACAGAGTGACACTGTGCTGTCCTAGGGCTTCCCCAGCTCCAATGGCTTTGATCCTCTGCTGCTCAGCATAACAGCATGAGGTACTGAGTCACCCCCCAGACCCATGGGGGGAACGAGGATTAATTAGTTGATGCTGGCACATTGCTTCGAAGAGAGGTGCTCCACTGCAGCATGAACCACAGGTTATTACGTACCGGGCAGAGTCAAATGCAACCCTGGCTTCACATCTGTCATCTCTGGAAGAACAAGAAAAGAAAACAAGGGCAGGAGGGTGTGTTGTAGCAAAAAAGAACGTTCACAGTGGGGTGATGCCCATGCTGATGTCAAGCCCAGGAGAGCAACAAGCACAGAAGTTCAGGAGAGCTTTGAGATGACCAGTGCAAACAGCAATAGTACCTCAAGGACTGCTGACCCTCAGCGAACACCCAAGGTATTTCGCCAGCCCAAGCGCTGCAGCAACATACGTACAAAAACATACAAAACCCACCAAGGGCAGGACTAAGGCAGGCCCAGCGCAGCGCGGCATCGTCGCCCCGTCACCACGGGGTGGGCACACGGTGGGACCAGAGAGCTTCCACGGGAACACAGGAAAGGAAAACACCCATACTGCCAGAAAACAGGGAAAGCCTCCTTAGCGTGTTTAGTGTTAGCTGGACTTTTTAGGTCTTTCCAAATGGTCACCAGGTGTGCCCCTGCATGCAGACCACTCCAGAGCAGGGGTGCTTCAGCCAGCCCTGGCACAGGTTGCTGTAGTGCCGATCCAGAGGACAGAGCAGCCCCTGCGCACCAGGGCCAGGTTTCCCAGGGAGGTGACTTCTCTTTGTTTTTGTCCTCGCCTCACCTCAGTGCTCCTTCCCGTGACACGCAGAGCCCACTGGGCTCTCGCACCCAGCCCGCGGCTGCACCTGGGCCGGCGGCGGGGAGGCAGCCTGTGTGTATGTAAAACATGGGCTCTTTCACACACCGCTGACTTCCCTCAGCAAAGGAGGCAGCGGGGTGAGGGGATGGGCACAGCGCCTTTCCTGGCTCCTCACAAAACACCCCACCACACGACGAGCTTCAGGGGGATGAGGGATGTCAGCATCACCACATGTGTCAGCTCCCTGAGGAGCCATCCCTGGCAAGGGAAATATGGCCCAGCACAGGCCGGGAGCCCACACTACTCAGCTGCCAGAAAGCACAACACTCCCGAGTCCCCTGCGCACAACCTGTCTCACACACTGGTTCTTCACAGCCAAGACAGCACCTCCTGCACAGAGCCGACCCGAGGGGATGCCAACCTGCCTAGCATCACTGCACCATATTTAGTATTTAACGGCAAGGAAGACACTGATTTCTCCCACTGGCCAATTCAACAATACTTGAACTGTGCGGGGAATTTCAGCGTTTCAGAGGGTGGTTTTGTTCCACTTCACAACAAAACCCAACTGTGCCGCAGCTCTTCACGAGCAGGATTGCAGCCCAGTTTCAGGCAGCCTGCCTGCAGCGGAGTCAGGCAGGTAAACAGCACAAAACACAGCCAACCTCAGGAGGTGCCTGGCAGGCAGGTCCCACCAAACCCTCCTCCCCCAGAACTTCTGTAAAAATCAAACTGCTAATTAGGAAAAAATGGTTTATTCTGAACGTCTCCATCCAATTTGTGACCCCAAAGCAATGTCAATTTGCCCTCATCACACCCCTCCAGCAGAGGCAGCTTCTGCTGTAGAGGCAGACCCAGTGAGACACAGTGAATTTTAACACACGTGCCCAGGGTCATACAAGAAATCAGTCACAGAGGTGAAATGAGCCCAGCATTTCTGGCTCCCAGCTCTGGGCTGTGCCAGCTATTGCTTTCTCTTGCATATAAATCACTTTTCCCCACCAGTGAAGGACAGCTGGTCACTGAATGGAAAGTAGCAGTTGTTCAGCAGCCCACAGCAACACGGCACATCAGCTTAGGGTGGGAAGTGGAGAATACTCAGTGTGCAGAGGAGACTGCCAGGGGATCTGGGCCAGCCGGAATCTGGCACGAGCAAAGCCCAGTGCTCCTGCAAAACCAAGACAAGTTAAAAATCCCACAGAAGAAAGTATCTCCCTTGCTTTTGCCAGCAGATCAGGTACCTCTGCCACAGCTCTGCAGGTCAGCGCCAGGCAGCAGCAGAGCAGGAGTCCCTTTTTGTCCCCTGCTGTTGCAGACAGTTGTCATGATGAGAGCTACCAAGCAGCTCTCCCAGCTGCTTAGCACAGCATGACCACTGCCGCTTTGCACAACCGCTGACCTAACCCAGCCAGCCCCTTCAAACTACAGGTCTTGGCAAGCAGAGACATCCAGTTCTAACCAGTCCTTAAAGCAAATACTAGAGGTGGCCTTGAACCTAAACCTCTACAGCCAGGGTTAGATTTATCTCTGGTCTTTGTTCCAGGACAGAGAGATCTTTTACTATAGGTGTCATACCAGTACACAGAAACGAGCACATCATATCTTACCACACTTTAAAAGATGGTCTGATTTAACCGCTGGCGTGGCAAAGCCAGCAAACAAGCCCTTGCCTTGGAAAACCTGGGCTAGCAGAGAGCTGTGATCCCAACAGGTAATACCAACCAAGCTGATTTGTGCTGAACTTTCTCACAGAGCACCTCCATGAGCAGCTCGACTAGCAAGATGAGGATACAGTCTTCAACAAGGGACTGGGCTGAAGGCAAAATCCTGTGGGTCAACCTGCCATAGAGAGAGACCCTATTAAAGCCTCATTCAGTTTCACCCAAGAACCCCACTACATGACCAGAGCTTACACCAGTGCAACTGGTATAAGGTCTTCTATACTAATTAAACTGCTTTTACACTAATTTTGCTGACATACAAAGACATATCCACAAACAGAGACAGTCAAACCAGCAACTCTTATGGGTACTTTTGCCACAAAGAGGGGAATTTCTCTTTGTAAATCTCCACAGGGATAGCAAACTGAGAGAACAGAGAGAGGAAGATAAAGCAAGTAACTCCAAAAATATTTCTGTTAGTTTAGATTTCAGCCAGCTTGGCAAGCTCTTTCATAATGTTTAAATACAACAGAACCTGAGTCACTAGCCTTAATTTAGCTTCAGGCCTTCCATGCCTCTGATCCCAATCCAAGTTACTACTTTCACAAGACCTGTATCAAACATTAGCCCTGGCTACTCCATCCAGATGAAAGATACCCTTGGCTGCTTTGTCTTCTCTAGTAGGGGCAGTATTATGGCCTGTCTAAACTAATAGCTGACAGTTCCTCGAGGTATTTACATAGTTGAAGCTGTAGCTTTAGATGTGTCCCAACTACTTTTGGTTGTAAAACATGATGGACCTGAGACACAGTGTCATATTCTTAGATACGCTCCACTTCCTCTGCCAGTTCTAGTAAAGACTTTCTCCAAAGAGTAAGAAAAATATTTGCCCCGAGGTGAAGCAAGATGCTGCTCTTAAGGAACTAGATTTTATTTTGTACCAGCTGGGATTTGGCCACCTGTAGGAAGCACAAACAGCATCATTCTTCTTTGAAAGTAGTAGAAGGAAAGAAATACTACATCTGGAACACTGTGGTGGGAAAAAAAAAACCAACCAAAAACCACCCTATGTTTGAAGGTGCAAGAATGGACAGTAGCACGTGTGGGTTGCTACAAAGCACTCTGGGTGAACCAAAGAAAGTTTCATTTTCACCGGCTAAGAAAGCACAGCAAAAATTACTCGAGGCCAAAGGGATTTTACCCAAGTCCAATAATTATTAGAGGCAACTGGAGAGTGACCTAAGAGACGGAAGAGGCTCTGTACCTTACAGCAGTTGTGGAGGACACAAGACTGGCTGATTTCACGCCGCAGCCCTTCCTTCCCTCCCCCAGACTGCACCTGCACATCAAAAGCAAATCGAAACCAGTCTATTCTAAACCATGGTCTCATTTATTTTGAGGGACCCAAAGCCGGAATGAGGCAGAGACAGCATAACCAACAGAGAAACTTGTTTCTCAGCATGAATGCCCCGCTCTGGTGGCAAAGTCCTAGCTAGTACCTTCAGGATCACAGAGCTAGCTGAAAGTAGGGCATGCTCGTTAAGCCTCCAATCCTTCTTACACGGCCATCAGAGTTTACACATGTCTTTCTCCTTTGAGTTTTAGCCAGAGTCCAGCCCTTTTGGGCACCAAAACACAGCTGAATGGTTTAGCTCCTTTTGTTCCAGCTGACAAACAACCCAGCCCTCCCCCACCAGCAACAATACAACCGGAGCTAGGATTTGTGTGTCCTCTGAGCAAGGATACAGGCTTTGTGCCTTGCTGAGCCGTCTTTGCAAGGACTGCCAACACTCACAGCTGATTAAGCCTGCAGTGCTGCTTTCTGCGTTTTCCTGCTCACACACAGATGTCAGAAACAAGCTAAGCGAAACAGCACACACAGCTAGAGCTCTGCACCTAGGAACATTAAAGCAGGCTATTAAGGATTAAATAAATTAAACCAGAGGGGAGCTTAACACATTCTCTCTAGGCTTCATTTCCACCTGGCATGCAATTCTCGCTGTATTCTGGAAGGTGGCTCAGCTCGGTGGGCAGGAAGGATTGCGTTTGGAAAGCTTTTGCCACCACCACGTGGCTGACAGCGCGCCTGCAGCCCCGCAGCTAACGTGCGGCTCAAACTGCCAGCAAGGGCCAGCCCCGCTGCCAGGGCAAACTGGCACAAGCCGTCACAGGTTTTACAGCCAGTGCCACACACCTAAACAAAGGACATACAACTAATTATTCAATATTATACATTTTATTAACTTAGAACTCCAAAACATGCTACCGACTTGCAGTAAGAATAAGGCACGAATTACTGCCAGTAAGAACCTGTTCGTTACGGGATTAGACACAGTGTACGCCCAGCTCGGAGGAGACGTGTTTTCTGTATGTTGCCATAGTCCAGTCCGCTGTGTTTCACCTGTGGTCAGCCCCAGAGGCTGGGTTGCAAGGGTTATCCTGGGCTTGATAGACTAGGGTTGCTTGTTATCCCGGGCTTGATAGATTGAGCTTTTTTCTTTGAAGATCTAAAAGAAAGCTAAAAGTGCTAGATTATCTTGTTTAGTCCCTTTCCTACTCAATTAAGTATTAGGCATGATCTCTGGGCAGATGCTCCCACAGCTGGAACACTAACTGCCAACTGCACTCTATCTAGAAGCTGAAGGACTGCCTGCCTTCCCCATGATTCTCTTGGTGGGGAGACAAAACCTGGCAGCAAGGTTTCATGTTAGTCCAAGGTGCTGTATTTCCACTGAAAGGAAGCAGAAGCCTGCTGCCTCTTCTCTAGCATTCTGGGGACACTCAATGATGACGTGCAGCATTAACGATAGCGGCCTGTTCTTCCAGCATTCTCCCAGTAAACACACAGCTCCTGGACACTGGGAAAGTAGGTGAAACTCAAACTTGACCATGAAATAGGATTCAGATGTAATAACAGATAGGAATCCCCAATTCAAACCGCCTCCTCCCCTGCCCCAGCATATTATCCACTAAACAGGAATCAAGCTTTTCTTGAGAGATTAGCAACTAGGAACAGCTCTGGATGAGTGGTCATGACAAGCCAGGCAAAAAAACTTCCCAAAGTCATTCCAACAACAGCAGCTTGAACACCTGAAGTTAAAAAAAACAAACCCTGATGAATATGGCTGAATTCTTACAATGAGAAGCTAGTTATCATCAGAGTTCCTCATCAGTAAGCCAAAGGACAAGGCAGAAACTCCAGTTATGTGACCAGCACAGATCTGTAACATCCGGAGAAGTCGCTGAGCAGTGGCAACTCGTATCCCTTCCAACTGGAAACAAAACAGGGAAATTATTTAATCAATAGAAAAGAATAAAAACAGTGCTAAGCTGTGATAAAAGAAAGAACCAGAGCAGGCATTAAGTATATGCTTCAGAGTGGCTAGCTACAGAAAACCCCAAACAGGTCCATTTGCCCATTTACTCCCCTAATGTTAAAGGGGGTAGAGCAGTGTCAGGTGAAAACTCAGAAGGGCTTGCCAAAAGCACAGATACTACCTGCTGGCAGGGAAGCAGTCTCTGACGGTGGAATGATGAGAACGTGGAAAAGCAAAGTGTGCTACCGCTGAATGCCAAAGTCTCCCTCCAGCTTTTCAGACCAAGCAGGTAATTGGAAAGAGTGGCATATCAGATGGCAAAAGAATCTGTGCAGCAACAAAGCCTGGCTAACAGGAAGCATTACGCAAGCAAGAGAGTTACATGGCAAATAACAGCTCAAGGGCTCCCAGAAAAAAAAAAAAATGCCTCAAGGAACAAGTGTACCAAGGCTTTGCATATCAGAGAAGTATTTGTTAATTTAGACTTGGCTTCCTGAGGCTTTGCAGTAGCACAGGAAGGAGGAGGTAATCCAGAAAACTCATTTTTAAGGACAGTCAGACTACTGTACCTCTACCGTTCTGGCAGAAAGAGTATGGTCTCTGACACTTGCAGTAGCATGTTAGCAATAAAAATATGTACACATAATGCTGCTCCTAAGGTTCAGAGAGCAGTGGAACTCACAAATCCCTTCAGACACCAAATAAGCACCTTACCTCCAGCTCACAGAATAGCACAGGACTGCAGTAGGCTTCTCCCAGTTTCCAGACGGCACTGATCTCTACGCTGCAGGAATTCACCCTGCCAACTACAGAAAAAGTTTTCCCACGTTACACGCTCCACAATCAACATTCAATGAATAAAAGTACCAGGAAATTCCATGTCCACAAAATGATCCAGAGGTAATTTTGAGTGCGCCATACATTTTGGCTAAGGGATTAGTACACTATCAGCACAGGCAGAATCTTCCCCTCACTGACTGAAAGCCCTCCTGGCTCATGTGGTATCACAGAGTGGTCATATGTCTGAGGAATTCACTCAGTCAGGGCAGCTGTAGCATGAGGCAGCACTAAGACTCCTTCTCACCCCAGAATTAGGCCTCCTGAGCCACAGATTCCAGGGACACAGGAACTCTGTTCCAACACTGAGCAGTAACTGCCTGGCCCCTCCAGGTTCTCAGAGCTGAAATAAGGAGGGTATGCAGGAAAGCACCCTCTCCACTCCAGGCTGGGATGGGGCAGGGCAGGGCAGAGAAAGATCAGAGGCACAACAGGGCCAGACAGTACACAGCAGGGATGTCAGTCTTCTATTAAAACTATACTTAATAGTTTATTAGCTCATCCATTTAGATTCATTTTATTACCACAGTATTATATGCTCCTTGCTGCTCATTAAGATTATCATTAAGACAGATCTGCAAGAAGAAATAAAGAGACTTCTGCAGTGCCACAGGGGGAAAAAAATAAAATAAAAAAATCAATAACACAAATTATATTCAGGGATTAGGGACAGAAAAGAAAGGTCTGATTGGCAAAACCAAAAAGGATAGAGCAACTGAGCATGAGAGAAGAGAACCATGTTTTACCTAACAAAACAATAAAAAAAGGTAGATGAGTTAAGATACAATTTAAACAAAGCTTTTGACAAAGCCACTGGTTTCTTGTTTTGTTAAATCACTGCCCTGTTTTAAAGGAAAGCAACAGTGAGCCTTGCTGCTCAGAGAGGAGGAAGAGGACAGATGCCATACATACCCCCAGTGACAAGAAAGCACACTTTCCCCAGGAAGAAGCTGGCATCCACATAAGCTAGGGAAGCTTCGACATTCTCCAAGCTGTCAGAAAAGCACAGGCAATCCATTTGGACAGGGAGGTAAAACAAGTGCAGCATAAGGACAAAGGGAATAACTTTCAGAAGCACAATTAGAAAACCAATGACGTTAACATCTGCTGATCTGTGAGCTGGCAGAGTTATGCTCTGTGCTAAAAGCATGACATTAGAGACCTCTAATACCCACAGCTGTTTAATAATATATAACATACCCTTTCTACCCAAGACTCAGTTAGACTTAGTTTGAATGGTGTCCTCCATAATTTGTGGACACTAAGCATCCAAATTCATTAACATCCAATGAAACTTCAGCACTACTCTGGCTCTTTCAGAAGAGCTAGCCCACACATTTCCGCAGCACCATCTGTGCTGTAAGTATGCAGCTGGCCCTGTCATTTTTGGTAAATGAGAACCCAGGATAGTCAAGTCACAAGTTAAGTAAGTAATAAAATGCTGACTTTTGTTCCTTAGGAAGTCTTTACTTATGGCCTGGGGACACAAATACCATTTCAACAAAGATAAGCACAAGATGAAAGAAAAGGGATCAACCCTGCAGACCTTTCTCTTTTGCCTAGAGACATTCATAGTGCTGATCCCAGTTGCCAAGCAGTATCAGTGAACTGGGGACACAGATGCAGCAACTGGCTGGTTATTAGGTAGCACTGCCCAGTGCACAACAGCCATCTGCATATTACAGACCTTAACAGCACCACCACCATTTCCATCTCATTTTAGAGACTGCGTCTTTCCAAAGTTCAGTTCATATCATCCTGTATGTGGATCCCAGAATAAATTCTACCTCCTAACAGGCATGTTATTGGAGAGCGCAGTTCAGTTCTAATCCACTGCTGGACGCCAGAAAGCTACTGTATGTATTACCGATCTGTTCCACCACAGCAAGTCTTGGGTTTGAAAACCACTATTCAGCAATTCTGACATAGTAAACATTTAGATTTAGTCATCAGTTCAAGAAAGAATATCAGTTCCCCTTCTCGTATTTTTGCTCTTCTTTTACCTGTATTTACTCTTAATGTCAATCATAAACACAATCAGATCTATCCTGGGCCGAAGGTGATCCCTCTCTGAA
Source organism: Falco naumanni (assembly GCF_017639655.2). Classification (NCBI taxonomy): domain Eukaryota; kingdom Metazoa; phylum Chordata; class Aves; order Falconiformes; family Falconidae; genus Falco; species Falco naumanni. Next base: position 36,849,689 of record NC_054058.1, read on the forward strand.
GGTAACGGGAGTGATGTAGCAAGGTGACTGAAAGAAAATAAATTTGCCAGTTTAACCAAACAGCTTGGCAAGGCAGTATCCACTTAACCATAACCACATAACTATTGCAGTTCACCACGTAGCAAGCTATTAGGAAGCCCACTAGTTACTAAATACGTAGGCACTAAAGAGACACTGTCATTCTTTAAGTAGTATTCTCATATCTTAGGCATACTCATAGCTGCTGACAGCCACAATGATACTTGCCAGTCAAGGTTGTTTATAAAGGAAAGCTTGTTAGAGCACAAGACTCACAGAAACCTTTTCTCCACAGAGATGTTTGACAGTAATTCTATTAATTGTTAAGAAGAGTCCTTTCTAACAAAGTGAACCACAATGCTTTACTGGTATATTAGGCTGCCAAGTTTCAGTTAAAATGCATCAGTGCTTTCCTGTCACATTCCAGAGATACTGCTCATATGATCACACAGGAGAGGGTACCTGCTCAGGCATCCATGTTCCAGAAAGATGTGTTGTATTTGCAAAACCTTAAACCAGAAATTTATCACTAGTATAGCTTTATAGATGAAGTTATAACTCAGAGTGTCTGTTACACTATTACACTATTTTTATCCCTTTCACTGTGTTTGGAGTTACCAAGTAGTTTAGGTGTCCTTCTACACAATACCACCACTGCTGATACAGCTGTTGGAGGAAAAATTGCAGCATGGGCATTTTTTGTGTCTCTTCCCACTACAGGGGGGGGTGGGGGGGGGAAACTTTGAGTAGTGCATATCTGGGCCTTCCACAGGGAAGAGTATTATCAGCACCCTATTTTTGGAAGATCACCTGAAAGATAGATTGAACAAACAAAAACTTCAGAATTTCAGCATCTCTCACAATCCACTTCCTCTCTGGAAACCATGAAAGAAACTCCTTGTGGAATATTACTTCTAGCAATTAAATCTTAAGGACTTAACAGTTTTCCCCAGCAGCCACAGACCATGGTACACATTCCTTTCTATTAATTATATGCAGTTTGCTGTTTTGTCTGCCAGTCTCCAAATAAAGGTGCTTTGTTTCCTATAAATAAGGGAGGTATGATTTAACAAAAACATTCTGAAACTAGAACAAGATATGAGCAAAGCACGCTTGAAAGACACACTGCCACACAAACAAGCCTATAAATTTAAGGTGAAATTTAGAGAGAAGCTGTGGTGAAAGGAAAGCATCAGATCTCATTGTCTGGGGGGAAAAAACACCAAAACCCCAAAAAAACCCTCAACCCCTCAAAACCCTCCACAATTTGGAATGTTACTATATTTAAACCAATATCAGTAGATGATTGCAGCAGCCTCCAGGTGTGCACTGCAGAAGGCTTTTCTTTCCTTGTAGGAAGAAACACAAAAATGCCAGCCCTGCAATTCTTCTCCCAACAGCTGTATCTTACAGATAGATTTGCCAGACAAGATACCATATTTCTTTGCAATGTGTAAAATCCCAAAACAACACAGTGCGGGGAAAAAACCCCCACCCTGCTACAGACTTCTGCTTTCCTAGTGATACTAGCGCAGGGACTTGTCTTGCTCTGTAGCACAAGCATAAGTTTCTGTGCCTTTAGGTAGTTACCCAGCTGTACTGCCAGTAGCCAACTAGTTATGGCATTCCACAGCTCAGCAGAAGCTGCAGGATTCACAAAGAAAGCTGGATACTTAATTTACTATTAGTTGGCACAAACATCCAAGATACCATAACCAGAGCAGTACAATCACTCTAACTGACTAGTAGATTATTTCAGGTTTGCCTTTACAGCATAGCCTTGGACTAGAGCAGCAAAATACCTTCTGAAAAAAAAATCCCCAACTAAAAAAAAAACCAACACAAACTCTTCTGAAGAGTTGAATAAACTCATTTGGTCATTTGGTTTTGGCAAGAGAGCTGTCAAGGACATTATATTGTAAAAAGTTAGTTAACCAAGCTTTTAAGGTAGAACTTGTTATGCAGCTAAAGTTAAGATTTAAAACACATCTTAAAAGCTTGAGGAGGAAAAGCACATGCATGAACATAAACCAGAAAAGGGCTGCGAAGAGCACGAACAGCAATGGTCATTTCCAGGAAAACTTGATTTCAAGTAGTTGCAAGCATTGTACTTGTCCCATTTATGTTAAATTAGGATGTTTAATTCCTATATACACCTGTCCAGCGGGAACAAAATCATCCGTGCTCCTCCCGTGCTCTTGCAATTGAGTGACCAGACACCTGTGCGACACCCACAGGGCAAGGGCACGAGCACAGCCAACACGACGCGCGTGAGAACTGTCCTCAGCCCCGTCCCCCACCGTGCCCAAGCTGCCCGCCCCGCCCCGAGCGCTCTGCCCCCGCGGCCCGTGCGGCAGCGCCGCCCGCAGCCAGCCCCGCTCCCGGAGGAGCGCGCCGTCCCGCTCCCGCGGCGCCTCCCGCGATCCCGGCGCGCGCGCTGCCGGGGCAGAAACTCCGCATGAGTTAGCGTGGCAGCCGCTGCTTCGGCTCCGTCTCCCGCGCCGGGCGGGCCCGCAGCCCCGCACCCCCCTCCCGCCACTCACATACTGATCTTGAAGCTCTTCTTCTCCAGGAGGAGCGCCTCCGCCAGCCTCTGCTGCAGGCCCTCGTCCGACCCCACCAGCTGCGCCGACAGGAGGGAAAAGCGCGGTCAGAGGGGCAGCCCCGCGGCTCGGGACCGGCCGGGGGAAGCGGCCAGGGCCGCGGGCCGGCCCCGCGCCTACGTTTGCATATTGCGGCCAGGCGGGCTATCCCCCGGCGGGGGGCGGCGGCAGTTACGGCCGTTGCCGCTGGGGCTCGGCCCGCGGCGGCGGAGGGTGCGGGACAGGCGGGCGCGGCCGCAGGGCCGGGACCAGGGAGGCAGAAGCGGCGGCGGACCTACCAGGCAGGCGGCGGAGTTAGGAATCGGGAGCTTGTCGAAGGGCTGCACCACCGACATCCTGGCGGGTGTCGGGAGGCAACACCTCCCGCCGGGATTCAAACCGCCGCCCCGCCCCGTGCTCACGTGAGGCGTCGGGGGCGGGGCTTCCGGCGCGCCTGCGCGTGGGGCGGGGCTTCGTGTGAGGGGCGGGCGGAGGCCCGGCGGCCCCGGGGCACGGGGGAGGGGTGGCGCCCCGCGCGCTGGCTGAGGGCGGGCGCCCGCGCTACCGGTAGCCGATGGCCGCGGCGCTGCAGAGCGAGCGGGCTCGTGCGGCACGCGGGGGCCGGTCATGCCCACGGCACCCACCGGCGGCACCGGGCGCTGCTCGCGGGGGTGAGGGAGACGCGGAGGTGGGCGCCGGCCTCCCCTGCTGCCCACCCTGGGCTGCTGAGGGCACAGCCCTTGTTTTCAGCGCTGGGCTCTGCCCCTGGTCCCTGGGCTGATGCTCGCTCGTTTGCTCAAGCCTGAACGGTACCAAAGGCTCCAGTAAAATTCCACGGCCTCCTTGCATTGCGGTGTATAACGTGAACTAATGTACGTGAACAACGTGGTACGCTTTGATGTAATAGCTAGGGAAGGGAATTCTAACAGCGCACAGCAGCAGTGCCCAGCTCTGCACGCTGAACTGCTCTGTGCCAGGCCTTCTGGCAGCTCCGGCAGCCACAACCTCCATGCCACCCTCCTGGGGACCTTGCCCCTCGCCCCCTGGCTGGTGGCCTGTGGCTGGTGGCATCTGCCCAGCCCAGTGCTCCCTGCCCATGGCACAGGCAGGAGGGTGCCCCTGCAGAAGCGCTGCGGTTACGGAGCTAGGCCGAGCTTTTCTCACTCCAAGGTCAGAGCAGGAGGTTGTGCAGTGATGTAAAGCCCTTGTGGCCTGTGGTCTACTTTGCTGCGTCTCCTTATCCCCAGGTTCAGCTCCAGCTCGGTGGCGAGGGGAATCCAGGACCCCCTCAGCTGCCTGCTGGGGCTGGCTCTCCCTGCCCCTTCAACCGGGGCACCCCCAAATGGCAGGAGAGGTGCCGAGGGGAGGAAGAAGGCCGCCAAAGGATGAAAACTCATCTCCCCCTTTGCAGCAAGCCAGAGAAGGAAGCGGGGGAGAGGGGGTTAATGTAAACTGACATCACATGGCTGCCGTGGCTTTTTTGATCTTGACGAAGGCAGACGGTTCTGTTCATTGCCAGCATGAGACAAATTACAGGTGAAGCAGAAGAGATTACAGGATATTTCTGGTTGTCGTTGAGTTCAGCGGGGGGGAAGGGAGGATGAATCCAGGGCAGATGTGTCCTAAAGACTGGGAGGCAGGCAAATGCAATAAATAGCAAGCCAGCTCCCAAGTCGGAGGGATGTAGAGAGCAATTGGGACAATGCTTCTTTTGGGCTGCTGAGGGTGTGGAAATATGCTAAAAGCTCTGACACTCACCTAAAAAGTGTTTGTTCTCTTTCTGCCCTCTGCTACTCCCTGTTGCCTTCTCTCTGGCCCCACAGAAGGACCTATGTGGCTTCAATGTCTGGCAGGGGACATGCTCACTGTCCCCTGTCACTGCAGGCTTTCTCCTTCTCACAACACTGGTGTCTGTTGAGGTTCAACGGGTCCAAATGAGCTACCACTGATCCCACAGTTATTTTCCCTTGTCCCCAGCAAGTTTCTCGGCCATCCCTTGGCAGACTTCCCTCTGCAGGGCTGACCCCCACCTTCCTGTGGGGACACAGACATTCGCCGTGCTCCCTCCTCTGCGTGCCCCACCTTCACTGCACTCTTTTGCCAGGGGGACACCTGCCCCTTAGCACCTTACTAACAAGGCACCCGTGGGTGCATGGCCCACCTGAGTGTGACTCAGAGAGGGGCGGTGGTAGTACTGGCAGTCCCTGCCTGAAAATCCAGGCTCTGGCAGAGCCAGTTTCCTCCTGGCATGCAAAGCCATTGCCCGACGGCTGGCACAGCAAGGTGTGCCAGGCAGATTCACTTTGCTTTCCTTCCTCTTTGAAATGCAGGCAGGGATGCTCCGTGTGGGGATGCAAAGCCTGCAGAGCAAGCTCAGTTCTGTGGGCAACCTAGGCGGGGGGAGAACAGGAGTCAACGTCCTGCACCCTTGTTGGCTATTTACACATGGGCCAAGGGGTGTAAAGCAGATCTAATGTCAAAGGGTAGCATTTAAAAACTGCTTTCCACGGTAAAGGATGGCATAAAGAGGTGGAGACTCAGACTGGCAATGTCCTGCAGCGCGTGTCTAGATCTGTAGCTCAGCAAGGAGAGGAGAGGAAAGGGATGAGACACGGATGGTGTTGGAGGCTGCGATGTATTTTACATACCACTGCATGACTGTGCCAGGCTGTTTCACCTCTCTCCACCCTGTTTCCAGTTTGCAAAGTGGGAATAAGGAGTTGATCTCCGCTTCCAAGTGATGCAGGAGAGCTGAAACAGGGGTGTCAGTGCACTGGCCCCCAGCGCAGGCAGAAGGGGTGAGAGCAGGGCGTGACACAGAAGGGGGGAGCTCCTGATTTTACTCTGTGGCCCATTGTACATTGGTCTGGTAGCACAAACTATTCCTAAAATGAGAAGCGTAATGTAGCTGATGTGAAGATGCTCTGGTGATGCCAATGAAGGCAGTTAGCATCAGTGAGACTTGGCCTGGCCATCACCAGTGCTCCCTGGGAATGGTGCAGTCACTCCTGCAGCAGGACAGCACTGGCTGCTACAAAAAATGTTATACAGCACACCTTGCCCTCGTGTATCCTTGGCCAATTTGCTGTATGCTTCATTCAGCAGGTTGGTGACTGAATCTTGAGATATTTTGTCTCTGTTTTCTCTCTTTGTTCTCCCCGAGCAGCCACAGGAGCAAAGGGCACAGGCTTTGGAGATGGCCTCTTCATACACACTGACCCCAGCATGGTCCCAGTTGTCTCAGCACCCACCCACAGACCTTCTGGCAATGGTGGCTTCATCCCAACCTCATTCAGCACAAGTTTTGTGAGATGTCACCTGGCCATGCACCGCTGGCTCTGGGCTGACCTCTCGCAGCCCTGCCTGGGAAGTGTGCAGAATATAAGTGCATGTGTATTTGATTGCACTTGTTCTCTCACTAATAGACAAGAGTTATATCATTTGCAGCAAGTGCAAATTATTAGAGAAACTAAATTTCCACATATGTTGCTGGCAACTTCAGCTTCCTTTGGCAAAGGCTCTCTCCAGCTATTGCTAGACCCAAAGTCAGCTTTTTCAGTTCTGCTCTTTATTTTACCTCATCATGCACATTTCCCTAGCTTTTTGATCAAGTCAACAAAGCTGCTTAAACGAGTTTCCTTATTTGAAGCTGCAGCAGCACCCAGAAGGCAGGTTACTCTGCTTTCCCACCAGAGTATCTGACTGATGCCCTGCCATGCATCCAGAGTGCCTTCTGCATCCTGCAGCAACTCCCTCACCTCCAGCAGCTGAACAGGGAAGTATTTCTGTGACTTTTGCTGGAGTTTTGTCCTCTGCTGCAGACCTTGGGGGAGGCTAGTTCAACAAAGTCCATCTTCTCACATGCCTCCACCTACCTTGGGAGAGTAGTATTTGAGGGATTGGTGTTGCCTTAAAGACAGACAGAGACTTGTGTCTGATCAACTCAGAAGATGCTGATAAAAGCCTAAAGGACACTAAAGAACAGTGAGGAAACATGTTAGGAGAAACTGTAATAACACTTTATCAGGCTTGGGATCGAGCTGAGCTCAGTCCATTGTTCATGCTGTGATTTATTGGCACGCTACAAGCAGGAAGCATGTGCCTGAGGTTGCTCAACCATCTCCCCTTTCTCCAGCCAGGGCTTTTGTCTGAGAAGGGTTTCATGATTTCTGCTCTGGCTGGGTGGGCCACTCACATCAAACCTGACCCCATGCTCACTTTCATCATGCAGATGAATTTGTGGCTGCTCAGAGGTATGGAGGGAGTTAGAGGCTTGGTGGTGGGCAGACATCCTGGGATGACAGCTTCAAGGGGCTTGTGTGTGTACAGCCACCCAGGGACTTCCTCCAAGCCAAGTGAAAGGGACTGGAAGACCCGCAGGCACCAGGCAGAATGATATGCACGTGCTTATGCCTGGAAGATGCTGAATGGCACATGGCAGCCTTATTCGTAGTGAAAGCTGAACTGCAGCTGAAACATTTCCATGTGGTTCGAGCTGTACATGGCACATCGATGCCTGGAGCCATCTCAACACCGCAGCTCTTGTTGGAAACCAAAGGATGTGACAGCACCTGAGAGTCCTATCACAGGCAGCCAGCAGCTGCTGTGGCATTGGAGGCAGGGGGTCTGCAAGCATGTCCCAGCTCTGGCAGCACAAACCCAGTACTCATTTCCTGCTGCCTCCATGGCTGCTTCAAACTCAGCTGGGGGGGAATCTGCTTGAAGCAAGCAAGACTGCCACGTCATGACTTGCACAAGCCCACTGGTGTGGTGGTGGCTGCAGGAAGAGATGATCCCTGCTCCTTGCCGTGCTCTCCCAGTACTTGCATGGCAGGGAAGTGAGCCAGAGGAGAAAATGACCCCGTGAGACAAAACTATTGCTGTTCTGGAGTTTTGGCTGCATGAGCAGCATGCTAGAATTAAGCCTGAGCTTAAACCCAGGGAGAAGTTGCAGCCCGATGGACTCACACACTGGCTCTGGCGTCATCCCCCCTGCCCCAGGGTGATCTATGACAGATAGCTGGGATGGTTGGCTGTGGTTGGGGGTGGATCTTACATGTTTCGGCACAATGTCCTCAAGGGCACCTGGCCCAGGGTGGCCTGTGACTCTGGCACTGACCAGTCTCCTGGAGAAATGAATAGTCTCCTGCCTTGTGCCAGCCACCACCGATCTCCCTCTCATTTTCTTTGCATACCTGGAAAGTGGTTTCCCTTCTGCCCTCTCACATGTAGTGTGTCTTTGCCTGCCCTTAGGGTTTGCTCTGGGAACACAATAAACAATATCCTTTCAGCGTTGTTGTTTTTAAAAATCTGTTTGGCTTTTGATTTGTCCAAACTGCGTGTTTCTCTCCCACTGCGGTCAAAACAGTGAGGCTTGTGTTTTCCTCCCTCTGCAGTGGGATTAGTGAAGCAGTTACTGCACTGATGGTCAAGGTGGGTACCATAGCTGAACTTCATTGAGGTTAAAATTAAGGCATGATTGCAGGCTCCTCTCTGGAGGCATATGGCAATCATCTGGAGTACCCACCTTGCTGGAGCAAAGCAAGAAGCAGCTAGCTAATCCTGATGGATCTCTGTGTGGATAGCCTGATAGGTACAGGGGGATCACAAGGCTATACTCAATGCTTCTAAGATATTACAAAGTTACATCAAGCAAAAGTAGGGCTCAGGAGGAGAAAAGGAGGATGAGGAGGAAATCAGAGTGCATGCCAGCCTGCTCCCACAGCTCCCAGCACAGCCCTGTCTCTGCATTGATGGATGAAACCCCAGCACAGACGAGGTGACAGACCTCTTAAGTGCGTTACTGTTTGAGCCAGCAAGTGCACATGGGTCTGTCGCTGTCCACAGGTTGGCCTGGGGAGGGGACAAATCCATTTGTGCCTGTAACGAAATTCACTGGGAAGCCAAACCTCACACTTTGTGGCTCCTGGGTCATAGACATGTAGCGGGCACAAATCTGGGGCTCAGACAGTTTGGTGGATATTATTAGCCCTGCAAGCCTTTACAACCACCCCCCACAGTGCACCTGCAGGGCTGTAGGTGTCGGAGACTAAGCAGGCAGGGCTGGAGAGCACAGGCAGGAGGGCAGGCAGCTCTCAGGGCTGGAGCCATTTGCTTGATTGATATTGTTTTAAAACACTTTTGTGTTAAATGACTTTTAGGTCACAGTGAAATTTTTCCTGTGTACCAAAAAAAACCCAAAACAAACCCAACCGAAAAAACAAAACAGTTTGATTGTTCCTATTTCTGTGCTGCTGAAAAGCTGAAAATGTTTTAAGAAAACCTTTTCTGTCAGCAGTAGCAATGACACAGCCAGGTATGGATTCAGGAAACAAGTTACTTCACTGAAGGCAAAAATACTTCTTCAGACAGCAATGTTTTTCTGTTTTCTGCTGTAAGGTACTTTTGATCAAAGTGTTGATTATTTTATTTTTGCATAAAACATCTAAAGGGAGTACCAATCTCCCTCCTCCATCCACCCCTCCCTCTCCCTGCCTCCATCCCGGTGTTGACAAGCCACCAGTCCCCAGAGCTAGGGACAGGCACACTGATAAATCTGTGGAGCCTTAAAATCCTGTAACTCTTCATCAGCCCGAGCTGACACACGTCTCCCCCAGCATTTCCCCTCCCCCCCCAGCCCCATCCTTCCTTCTCAGTTCGGCGGAGAGCACGTCCTCCAGCGCTGTAGCTTGGCTTGCAGACAATGCGGGAGGAGGAAGAGCATCCCTCTCTCGTGGCTCTCGCCCGGGTACCATGTGCGGGTGAGCTCGGGAGGCCCGTTGCCATAACGACCGCTGCCAAAATGCCACCCCCACCCCTGCGCGGGGATGCAATTGGCTGCAGACGGTCCCTCCCTCGGGGGGGGGAGGCCGGGGGTGGGGTGCCCTGGGGAGGCTGGAGGGGGCTGACGCTGCCGGGGAGGCGATGGGGGAATCCCTCAGGAGCCCCAGTGGGAAATGAGGCGGCGCTGCTGGCTGCCTGTCCCCCGCACGCTCCCGAGAGCCGCGGCTGCTCCCGCCATCCCGCCCGCCCGCCCCGCGTCGTCGCCTCTCGCTGTCGCCCTGCTCTCCCGGAGCGGGGTCCCTTCTCCCTGGCACTACCTGGCTGGGAACGGAGCCTGACGCATCCCGGCTGGGGCCCGGCAGATGCCGGAGGGAGCAGCCTCATCTCATCGCCCTGCGCCCGTGGAAGGAGGTAGGTGGCACATTGCAGGGCAGGTAGCGGGTGTTTGTCGGGGATGCAGTGCATGGGACCGCGGTCATGTTTGGGTCCCCAGCCATTGGCAGCTCCTTGCCCCGCGGTGCCCAGTCTGGGGGCATCTTCTGTGGTCGGAGTGAGCCCGTGGCTGGTAATGCCGCAACCTGGTTTGTGCTCCTGACCATGCACACGAGAGGGTTTTGTGCCCAAAGTCACCTGTGTTCTGGCACTCTGCATGGGCACCACTCCTGCCTCACTCACCCCTGCCTGGTCACCGCTGCATGTCCGTGTCTGCTGCAAACCCTGTCTCCCAGCTCCTGGCCTCCCCCAAGCAGTTTCTGCCTTGTCAGTTGCAGTGTGGCCCCCAGGGTGCCCATCACAAGTGTACCCACAGCATCCTGGGGGGCAGAAGGAGGTGGCACAGGGGATCCAGGGGACGGACACACACTGAAGGAGAGCAGCTGGAGTGACATGTAGCATAGGTTTATAAAAGGTCTCTTAGCTTACCTCTATGAGATGCTATCTCAGCTGGAAGACCAAGGACTCTTTCATGTCTGTAAATGAGGTTCTGAGATCACCTGGTCCAGCAAGGGTTAAGGCACATTTAATATCTGCAGAACTGCTCCAGAAAGCTGACATCTTTAAATGAAACTCCTTCTTTTCAGCATCTGCAGCCAAAATCTGATCACCCACCTGACAGAGCAAGTGCTTTGCTGGGCTGGCCCTGCAGAGGCTGGGGGCGGGGAGGGGGGGAGCTCTGACACTTCACCCAGTGCTTGGCTTGGCCATGGCAAAGAACCTTCATTGCCAGGTCAGGGACCAGCGAGCAAAGGGGGGCACATGGCACAAGGTGAGGGCTGCATAGCAAGTAGACCAAAGAATAGGCTGCTGGCGAGGGGCTCGAAAATGCTGGCTCTGCTAGTCATACAGGAAGGATAAACTGGGAAGACTGTAGAGCTGCTTTTTATTGCAGTACTTTTTGGATAGCACTGCTAGGTTTGGAAAGCAGATGATCAGGGAAGGAAACAAGGTTGTTGGCTTTCCTCCTGCCACCCTGGGGGGTCTGAACTGGAGTCACCTTCCCAGGCTCCCTAACCCTGCCCATTGTTGTTGACAGCCAGGACTGGTATCGGTTGCTGAGGCACCCTCTGGAGAAGGTCTGCAGCAGCTTTGGCCCCCAGCCTGGCTGTGGCAGCAGCTGAGGTGTGCAGGGGGTGTGCAGGACCTACTTTTGCAGAGCACATAGGAAGGCTGCACTGAGAGGCCTCCTTCTGTCAGGCAGTGGGGGTCGTGCCCAATTCCTTCCACGGTCTTTCAGGATGAGTTGAGCAAGTGAAACCCCACAGCAGGATCCCTGCTCCCCACAACATGTCTGCAACGTTATTGTGGGCAGAGGCAGGGGTTTTCCTCCTAAGTTACTTGCCTGAGGAAGGCAGAGGCAGCCATGAAGAGGCAGGAGCAGTGCCCAGACTACCCCTTTGCTCCTGGCCAAATGGTGGCCAAGGCTAAGCTGCCCGGTCCTGTTGCTCTTGATAAGGTGGAATGGGGGCCTGGCAAAAGGGAGGTATGAATCATTGAGAGGGAGACAGAAAAAGAGAAGTCCTCCAGGACTTGGCAGTGGTAGGGGCAGCTCTGTGGGTAGCAAAACCAAGGACTGCTGAAAGCTAAAAAACATAGTAGGAGGCAAAATCCACTGCGGTCTCCACTGTCATGCAAGGAGAACGGATAACTATCAACACCTGTGCCAATAAGTGGGAGAAGATTGGCAGTTTCTTGCTTATGTTAACAAGAATCGCAGTTCATTTCATATCTAACCCTGTGAGAAAAAAGGTGTTATTCAGAGGGTACAGATGAACCTCATGCTTCCTGCTGCTGGTCTTGGGGTGAGCAGGCAGGGACAGGCTCTGCTGCAAGTGGTGCCCAGCAGATAATGCTGCTGGGCACATTGGAATCAACTGATTGCTGTGGTATTGAAAAAAAAAAATATCAAATCCCCTGGCCTCCCGTGGGGGAGAGGGCAGCAGGTTTATGGGCCAGGAGCAGGGAAGAGGATGGAGATGCTCACAGCTCTCCCTAGCCTCCCCTTAACCATCCCACACAATGGAGGCGGGGGATGTGATTACGGGCAGAGGGGTGACTTGGGGGATGGTCGCAAGTGGCAGCTTTCAGGTGTCTAGAAAAGCAGGAGCTCAACACAGCTGTGCCCTAACTCCATCCCTGCTGAAATCAAGGGGCATCACCCCCACCTAGGGGAGAGGGTTTTGGAAAGCCTCCCCTCAGGATTGCTCTTTGCGCCTGAGCCTAGCACTGTTGTGCTTTCCCAAGCCTGAGGGTCCCTGGTTTAATCCACAGAAGCCTGTGACAAGGGACACACTCACCATCCAAAACCCAGCAGCTCTGGCGCATGGGAAAGGCCATAGCTATGCTTTTTTGGAGGGCAGATGCTTCTCGGTCCCCTTTTCTGCCCCTGCATGACCCATACCCTGGTGAGTGTTTTGCTAAAAGCAGACAGCTGGAAGTCAGACAAGTTGGGCACCACTATGGGTTGCAACATGTGTTACTCCCTCCCTCCCAAAGGATGGGAATAAGGGAAAGGGACGGGCATAAACATGGAGCCGTTACAGCTTTTAAATATCCCTGAGTCAGGGTGTATGCCCATGGCATCAGCAAGACCATAATGGTGGGGAGGGAGTAAGCCAGGGCACCAGTAGGTTGTGGGGCTGGAACCCTGTCTGCTCACCTCTCCAGAAAGCTTCAGCCCTGACAGCTGGGCAGTGAGTTGTTTTCTCCTTCCCCCTCGCTCATTTTTAGTGCTGGGATGACAGCAATTGTGCAGCACATTGTTCTGTGTTCCCCAGGGCAGCACTGCTCCGGACTCGGCACCTCACGCCTGGGTGGCAAGGGGCTCCTGGCAAGGAGGATCAGCTGCTCCTGGTAAGTGGCTCCCACTGCCCAGCGGCTGATGCAGGGGGATCTGGGCTCTGCTCAGAGACAAGTGCCGAACCAAGCACCGCAAGGTCCCTGAGCCCCTCAAAAGCAGGACACTAAATAGGAGTGCAGCAAGGGAGGGCTCAGCCCTGAGCTAGCCCAGCTCAGACTCGGAATTCAAGAGGTCATGGAGCATCAGGGGAGGGGCAGCAGACTTTCCCCCAAGCGGGAGATGAGAAGCAGCTGTATTTACCTGCTGCCTATCTTCAATTGCTGGCAGCAGGGCTGGGGGCATGCGGGCTTACCCTCTTCTGCAGGGAGGGAGTGGGACTGCTGCTCAGTGAGGGGGTCCCAGCAATGAGCCAAAGGGATTGCTCTTTCCTGAAGGCTGAAGTGTCTTGCTGTGCAACCAAGCACAAACCGGGGTGCAGCAGGGCTGTGAGGAGGGGCGCAGGGAGGCTGGGCACTGCTGATGAGGCAGATGTCTCATGATGAATCTTGGTGGAGGTGTTTTTCAGGTGCATGACCTTTCTCCCCTTTTCTCTGGCAGCCATGCCCCACTTCTTGGATTGGTTTGTGCCAGTGTATCTGATGATTTCCATTCTCATCCTGGTGGGCTTTGGAGCTTGTATTTACTACTTCGAGCCAGGACTCCAGGAAGCCCACAAGTGGCGAACGCAGAGGCCGATCATGGAACGAGACCTTAGGAAGACACTGATGATTCGTGACAACCTGGCCTTCGGGGTTCCTGAGGTTTGACACACTGGTCTTCAAGTCCAGAATAGCCTCTCCTGGGTGGGCAGCAGTCCACAAGCCTCGGTAGGGGTGACAGTCCTGCTCTGTGCAAGTGAGGCTGATCACTGTTTCTATCTTTGCTGATCTGGGTCTCATACTCACCACTCACCTTTCTGCCCCTTTGCTTCTTAGGCAAGGTCTGTGTGGCATTGTAGACTTGGGGCTTCCCATGTTCACAGCCCTTCACCCAGCCAAGGACTTCTGCTCCTCCCCATGGCCGAGACTGGTGAATCACTCAAATGAAAGGCTCCTTATTGACCACTTGAGTTTGACCTGCCTGGCATGTTGATGTGACCTTCAGTAGGAAAGGTCTCTGCAGGAGTACCAGGTTCACTGGGTTGAATCTGACCCAATCTGTTTAAGTCCAGGAGGTATTTTGGGGGAAATAAGTGGTATTTCACCCAGGCTGTTGTTTCAGCTGAGCTCTTCATAGCACCCAGCCTTGGTGCTGGGATGGTAAGCTTGCTGAAGCTCTGTGCAGAGGGGCCAAGGGCTCAGCGAGCCCTAGAGGCTGAATGTCTTTTATCCCTGCTAAAGGCACACCACTCCTCTGTGTCTGTTTGGGAGGTGGAAAACATCCATCCATCCTTCCATCCATTCCAGATGCACTACATTCAAATTAAAGAACTTTACTAAAGAGGTTTTTCTAAGTCATGTGTCAAGCTGAGAATAGTCTGCCGCTCTCCATGAAGGGGTGCTGCCAGACTTACCACATAAGCCTCTCCTGATCTGCCTGATCTGCTCCTCTGTCGTGGAGTGAGATGGGATAGTCTGGTAGGTAGCTTGCACTTGTTCAGTCCCCTGCACTCCGGAGTCCTATGGCATGGATGGGCTCTCCCTTAAATGTCATCCCAGTGAAAGCTGTGAAGCATCCCTCGGCCCTGCATGTCTCTGAGAAGGGACACTGAGCCTGTCAGCAAAATGGGCTCATTGCTTTCTGGACCCAAGCTGTATATAATGTGGGTCTGGGACAAAATCCCATATTTATAGACTATCTGCACTTTCTGCAGTGCCCTGGGGCTGATCAGCTACCAAAGCACTGTGTGAAGGCATGATGCTGGGGCTAAGAGGGACGTTCACATCTTCTCTCTCCTTGCCAGCCCTGTGCAATGGCCAGTGTGTACAGGGAGGTTTGGGAGAGATCTGAACCTCTGAACTCTGTGGCAGGAGATTGTGTCAAGAGCCAATCTTCACCTCTCCATTCACCCCAACACGCACCCTTTGGACGCAGTAGGTGCAGTGGTGCTACCTGTGAGTGCTCTGGACACGCCCCTGCATGTCCTATGGGATGTCAGCTGGTGTCATCACCCCATGTGCATGTGTCTGCACATCCCATGCCATCAGCTGAGCCTACCAGTATCAGGGTAGATGGCATCTTGGTAGAAGGTAGAAGCAAAAAGATGACAACACATCCTCAGTGTGCTCCCAGGGTGCCAGCTCTGTGCCATAGTGACCAGCAGCTTCTTTTGAGCAGCAGGAGTTCCTCGGGCCATCTGTCCAAATCTGCCACAGATCCTAGATGGGCTTATGTCACTCAGCCTCTCCTGTAAACATGTCATTGGAAGTTTTCTCCTCCATTCCTAAAGAAAGGAGTGCACTGGGTTGTTTGAGTGAGTGATGCTCCATTGGTAATTCTCTGGGGATGAAAGTTAATTTTTAGCTCTAAGGGGTTTGGCTGAGAAAGGAATGGGTCAGGACATCCTGCAAATTTCCTGGGTCTTTCTCTGACATTTCATATACCAGATTGCAATTGTATCACCATTACCTTCTACATCAAAACCAGGCACACTGGCAGGAGTTTTCTGGCTGTCAAAGGACAAGTTAAGAGTCCGTCCATTCAACCAAAAACAGAGATCATGATGCGAGTACCCAAACAGGTGTGTCTTGTTCGGCAGGGGAATGCAGTGAGTGAGATTATTCCTGTGCCCAAAGTTACGCTTGCCCTGGCAAGCAAAGGCACAAAGCGCAGGTGCAGTCTGAAACAGGTAAATCCCACATATTTTTGCTTCGTGACTTGGGGCTGTGAAAGGGAAATGCTGGGCTGGGCTGCACAGTCTGACGTGCCACCCTCGGCTGCTTGGCTTACATCTCCTGCCCTCTGGTGCAACACAGCCAGATGTCCAAGCACCAGCCTGGAAACCTACTTCCTCACTTGACTCCCTCATAGCTGGGACTGCGCTGTGAATGGACCCCATCTGACCCATGGGGTAGCAATAAAAAACTCTGTACTGGAGCTGAGGGGCTTGGAGCCGCCAGGGACAGGTTAAACCATCCCTGTGGGAAGGGGAGTCTGGTCCCTGTGGCCTGCACCAGCAGAGGCTGCTCTGCCGTTGCACCTCCTTCAAACCTACTTTCACTTGCCAAGTCAAAAGAGATGAGAAAACCACCAGTCTGGTGAAAATGAAAGGCTGGATCTGCCACAGCCGCTCTCGGCCAGCTGGCACCCGTGGTGCGATGGGGCTCCCCGTGGGGGTACCCTCTCCCTGTCCTCCTCTGCACACTGTCCGGCCTGTTTTCACCTCCGCTCTGCCCATGACTCGCCGCCACAGAAACCAAGCAAAAAGATGACAAGCAGGTCAGGACTGGACTAGAGGAGAAACTAGCTATTCATCTCTGACTTATGTTTCGCACTGTTTACTCATGACACAATCAGTATTAAGCCAGGTATTTTCCACGGGTATGCAGGACTTTATTGCCAACAGTGTCAAAGCCACCCCCCACCCCCCCCACACACCCCCAGTGGAATAAAAGCATTGGACAAACTGTGTGGCCAGTGCTTTATTTTCCTGTTGTTCCCCCTGGGATCTGCCTCCCTCCAGCTCCAGGCGGGCAGCAAGGACCAGTCTGCAGTGAGGTTTCCTTTACAGCAGGGTAGGTCTCCATCCGCCTGGTTTCTGTGCCGGCTGTGCTACGGGGTTATCTGGGAATAATTAAGCCGAAGGCAAACACTGCCTGAAAACTGAGACTGTTCCTCCCTTGCGGGACCTGTGCAGCCAGAGAGACCTCAGGGGAGCAGTAAATAGTCACAGATACCAAATTAAGCTGCGTAAAGCATCAGAGAAGATACTTAGTGCTGGAAATACTACACAGCATCAGGTTGGACTTTTCCACCTTCTCTGTCTCTTTGCCTTTAAAGAAGCAGAGTGGTTACACTGCCCTGAGCCCTGCCTTCCCCCACCACCCCAGTGGCTGGCTGTGGGTCATGAGACAGTGGTTCCCCCTTCACCCCTCAGTCCTGGCCACCTGAAGGTAGGCAAGCATTGCCCCTGCCATGCTGTGGGTGTTGTGGGTGCCCAGCTTTCCTTCTTTTTGCTCCCATTTGCCCACCAAACCATGCTGCCCCACAAAACCACATTTCCCCTTTCCTCCTTGCATCGCCCTTCAAAGTCTCTTTTATAGTGAGGAAGGTGCACAGCGGCAAGCTGATTCCCTGTTATAAATGCCCCCTTGACCCTGAAAATGCCCCAAAGCTGGCAAAATTAAGGAACAATCAGAAAAATGAGGAAGCAAAAGAAAATCAGAATAAGGGAAAGAAGCATCAACCTAGACAAACACCCAACAAGCAAACACTGAACTTCCTCAGCTGGGCATAAATCACTGAACTGGAATCTGCCATTTGAGGGGGAAAAGAGAAGAGAGGAAGGGAAAACATTTCAGAAATTCAGAGATTTAAACTTTTGTTTTAAATCGCACCCTTTGTCCTCAGGAGCAGGCAGCACAGCCCTGATCTGGTGGGTCTGCACCACTCTTCCACCTCCCACCATGGGAGCAGGGCAGGGGGCCGCGCCATGGGGCTGCCGGTGGTGTGGGGCTGCCCACGGCGTGGGGCTGCCCCTGGCATGGGGCTGCCGGTGGCAGAGGCCAGGAAGGGACCAGGGCAGGGGGCAGGAGCAGCCGCGGCGCCAGGCGTGGGAGCGTGCTGGGCAGGCCACAAGTGCCCCATTGTCCCAGCCAGGGGTGGGCTGGCCAGCCTGCCAGGGCCACTGGTGGGGGCTCTGCCCGGGAGAACAGCGTCTCTGGGGAGCACTGTGCCCCGAGACGCCGTGGGCCCCGGCAGTGGGGAAGGCCTGGACCACCCAGCCCAGCCCGGCACCGCCTGCCCCCCACCCTCACACCTCTGCTTCCAGCCCGCTGCCACCCACCATGGAGGAGGACGTCGCCCCTCGCCGCAGCCGCCTGCCCACCCCCGGCGGCACCACTGGCCCCAGCCGCATCCCGGCCCCCCCCGCTGCAGCGGGTTGGCCCCCTCAGAGCCCCCGCTGCCCCCACGAAGCGGAGCTGCCTCTTAATCTCCCTGCGCCGGGTGGGCGAGGGCGGCGGGGGGCCCCCCTGGGAGCGGCTGAGGGGCCCGGGGCCTGTCACCCCTGTCCCCCCTCGCCCCCGGCCGCCAGCCACTGAGGGACTGCAGCGACGTGGCAGCACCGGTGGGACTGAGGCTGCCCCAGCGGCGAAGAACGGGGTTCCCTGCTCCCCACCACGTTCCGGTGGGTCTCTGCTGCCAGGACGGGCTGGGCAGGGGGGGAGGGAGGGAGGCATAAGGGGTCCCTGTGTGGTGCCACGGGGCTTGGCATGGGGCAGGGCCCTTCAGGAGCGGTGGGGTGATGTGCGGGAGGATGGGGGCTTCCTCCCTGGGGAGCCGTTTCCCCATTGCCCTCACTGGGAGTGTGGGTGGGCAAAGGGAGGTGGGAGGTGTGCCCTTGCAGTGGGGGCCCTGGCACCCATCAGGGAAATGGGCGGCTGCGGGCACCATGTCAGGAGATGTTGTGGGTGCTGGGGTGCCCATCTGTCTGTCCGTCTGTTTGGATGCAGCCAGCCTGTTGACTGCTCAGCCTAACCTGCGTAACTGTAACCGCCAACAGCGATTTCTAAATGCTCCCATAACCCACAGTGGGTGCAGTTTCCTTTTTGCCCCGGGGTGCTGCAAAAAGAGGCATCCAAAACCCTTGCTGACTCTGCCAGGCATCCCACAGCCCATCCCCCACCCAGGGGGCTGTCACATGGTGGAGGGACACATGGAGATGGCCCTGAAAGGATGTTCCCATCGTCCCACCAAGCAGAGGGTCAGAGCAGTCCCAGATGTTCATGCTCCAGCATGGCATGGCAGGGGCACGGTGGTGCCTGACAGGGCCAGGGCTCGTAAATGTAGGAGAAGGAGGAAGGAAGGGGCAGCCCCCTCCAAAGGTGCCAGCAGCCAGGGGCACCCACACAGCTCTCCAGTCTTGGGCACATGCAGGGGGGGCACCGCCAGGCACATATTCCTGCCGGGGCACATGGGGATGCAACCTGCATACTCTGCACGGCCCACAGCAGGCACCTCTCCCTGCTCCCCACACGCATGCACACGCATGCACGTGCAGGCACACACTTGTGTACACACACACAGAGGGGACAGCGCTCACTCTGCCTCTGCAGTGCGGCCGGCAGCCAGGAATCACGGTGCCAGAGGAGAAAAGGTTTCTCACGCCTCCGCAATCGGAGCTGAAGGGCAAATTGCTTTTGATGAGCCAAAACACTCCCAGTTCCCTCCCTCCAGGAAGGCAGGAGGAGGTCTTGCAGTCCCCTGAACCCAATAAATACCTAGGGGGAAAGAGCGTCCTTTCTCAGCCCTGCCAAAGCGAAGCTGCGAAGGGTTAAATATCCCCTCCTTAATCAAACAGAGATGCCAAAACGCTGGGGAACTGGAAGGGAAAGGGGCAAGAAAAGGCCTCTGTGTTGTGGGTGTGCAAGGCGGGCCCCTCCGGGACGCGGGGGGGGCCCATCGGTGGCAGCCCCTCCATCCCCGCAGCCATGCCCCCCCCCAGGGTGGGGAGGCTGGCAGGGGCTTGGGATGGATCCGGGGGCCTGGGATGAAGCCGGGGGAGGTGCGCGGGGGGAGATTTTGCGGCGATGTTTAATATTCAGGTCACATGACGATGGCAGCAGGAGCAGCACCAGCATCCCCGCTCCACTGAAATAGCCACTGGAGAAGGAGGGGAAGGAGAGGGGGGGAGAAGAGGACACCGGGAAGAAAGAGAGAGGTAAAAGCGGAGCCTCGTAGCCCACCGTGCTGCACCAGCATCAGGCTAGAAAAGTGGGGGGAGACCCACCCCCTTGGGAGAGGATTTGGAGACAAAGGAAGCTTCATGTTCAAAGGTAGGATGCTCTGGGCTTGGCAGGGCTGGGCGATGCCGGAGGGACACCGCTGGTTTTTTTGTGCAGGCATCCTCTGCCATGACCCCAGCTCTGGCCACGGGGGAGGAATAAGCCCGAAGGTCAGCAGGGGAAATCGGTCTTGGCTTTGTCTTTCCTCTTTCTTTTCCTTTTGGTGCCAGCAGTCTGGCATGAAGGAGAACAACCGGGGCTAGCTGCCGTGCTGATGGGGAGTAGCTGGCGCCAGGGGCTGCTCTGAAAGAAAGAGATAATCCCAGCTGGTCCAGGGCTGGGGAAAGCCCACAAGCTGCTCGGCGACTGGCTTGTCCCTTGCCAGTGACAGGCAGTCGCTGCAGGGGCGGCAGGGATGTCCTGTGCTGCTCCTTGGGCATCTGCGCAGGAGCTGGCGGGCAGCTGGACAGGGAGCCTCGGCACAGGCAGGCACGCGGGCAGGCAGGCAGGGGGGACAGGCAGCTGTGGTGGCATGGGTACCCTGATCTAGGGGTGCTCAGCACCCTTTCGCCTTGTGATACAACTGTAGGATATGGGGTAAGGGCTGCATGGCCAGGGAGCGGCACCAAGGATACAGATGGGGCTGAGGTGAGCATCCTACCCTGTGACGGCTGGGCTGGGGATGTGCCCAGTCCCTTCACCTCCAGGTCCTGCATCTCCAGAGAGGCTTCGGCACATGCTGCCCTAGATTTCACTGTGACCCTGGCAGTGCCGGGCTGCTGCCCAAGTCCTCTGCAAAGCGCTGAGGGGAAGGAAGGTTGCTGCCGGGAAGGCTGTGGCTGCCCAAAGGGCTGGGATGAGTTTCCTTACCTCACTCAAAATGTCTGATGATCCTCAGGCCAGGCAAAAAGATCGGGTAAGAAGAATGGCTCCATTCTGCATCCTGAGGTCAGGCGGTGCATCTGGTGTGGCTCAGCCTTTGCCTTGTACAGCTGGGAGAAATACCCTGGGGTCATCAGAGAAACTGAGGGGGGGAAAAGGATTTTTCCAGTGGAGAGATGCTCAGTCCAGCACCTCTGCAGTTCTGGATCAAGAGCAGATCCTAATGCCTGCAAGCCCCAGGCAGGCTGTGCTAGTGGAGCAGCTGCTTGCTTTCCTTCCTAAGGACCTGGCATTTTTCACCAAGGGCCCACTCCTGACAGCTGCCTTCAGGCTCTGAACCCATCCCTCCTTCCTGTTCCATGTCTGCAGGGAGCGGGAGCGTGGGTCTGGAGCCACGAGCATGGAAGGGGCTGGGGTGAGACACATGCATGGATCGCTGCCTCTAGCCAGAGGGGGACAGCCTTATGCCACACAGGAGGAGAGACACAGACAGACCATCCATGTGTTAGGTGGGGGTTAAATAGCCTTTCCTTGTTGGAAGCTGGGTTGTGGTGAGCCACTGTTTGCAGCCCTCCCTCCCTCTTGCCACTCAGACAAAGGATGGGAAGGCAGGGGGAGGGGATGTGACTGTATCTGGGTTATTGGGACAGAGTAGATGTTAGTCCCCACTACCTGAGGCCCTAAGGGATCTGCAGGGCCACCTCTGTCCCCATCTAGCTGCTGCAAATGTCAGAGGCAGGCAGACATGAAGGGTGCACTGCAGAAGTGGTGTTTGCTGCTGGCCATATACGCTGGCCTTCCAGGGAGAGATTTTAGGGTAGATCAGTGGGTGTCAGGAGCAGGAGGTAGCTGAGACCGCTAGGGCCTCTCCGGGCACTGATTGCCTTTCTGGCCCTGCCTGCCCCAGCCTCCGATGCTGTGCCTCTCCCTGCTCTGGATCTGAGTGGACCATCTCCTGTGAGCCAGAGGTTATCCCCTGGCAGCCCAGCCTGGGCCACCTCACACTGGAACTGGGCAGCAGAGGTATCACCAGCAGCCACCCCCTTAAATGAGCTTCAGTCAGCGCACAGAACAAAGCAGCAGGGAAAAGGGTGGCAATGCAAACAGTGGATGTAAGTGGTTAGCCCCGACTAACCCTCTATTCATTACCAGCTGTACCAGCCATAGTGTCCTATCACGTATCCTATTACAGGAGACAGCTGGAGGGGCTATGGGATGTGCCTAGGATGCATTATGCTACCCCTTGACCCATCAGTCAGAGCACTAATGAGGCTTCCTAGCAGCATTAGCATTACTGCACGTAAAACAGCCGTTCCCAGGAGAGCAGGTAGACATGTTTCGTGTCTCAAGGTGCCTCTCATAGCTCTGGCCCTGGTTTTGCACACCCCAGAAGGCTGTTCCTCAGTTGGCTTCCTGGATTCCTCTGCGGGAGTCAAGAGGTGGAAAATTGTGTGCAGAAAGCTGAGCCCTTAGGTCCCTCTTTGCAAAATGGGGTCTTCCCTGCCTGAGGCTGCATGGAAAGGTGTCCCACACAAAAAGGAAGGCAAACGACCAAGAGAAGAAAGGAAGGCTGTCTACCCCGAGACCTTGGATGTCCAAAACCAAAATGCTCAGGCTGACCTCACTGATAAGAAATCCAGGAAATATTTAAGGAGACTTCTGGAGATATTTTCTCCTGGTCTCAGGGCTTTTTATAGGTGTCCAGGAACCTGACTCTGAAATACCTGCTCCAGCCAGGGATGGCCATGTATTGTGATGTCCACAGCAGAGTTAGCAACACCTGCTGGCTCTGAGCAAAGTGTCCCTCAGTGAGATTGAGGGATGAGTTATGAACCTTGTAGTGAGCCTTGAGGTTGGCTGCCGGCAACTTCCTCCTTTCTCCTCCTTGTGTAAGAACAAGGAGTTTAAGCAATAAGGGAGAGGGCAACAGACTTCCTGAGGACAAGCTATTGCCTGGGCAGCAAAGGATTTGCAGCCCACATGGCCCAGGTCCTGCACCCATCCCTTGCAGCTGCTCAGCTGGGCTTCTTTCCAACTTGCCCTGTTCCCTGCCCACCTACACGGTTTATTTGCCCCCAGTTCTGAGGCCCAAAGTGCCTCACTGGGGCCACATCACCCTGGCCCACATCCCCTCATCATTCCCTGTCTCACTTTCTCTTCTCCCTCTCTTGGGGGCAGGTGAGACCCTAGCTGGGCTGTATGGGGTGCACACTGGAGGATGCTGCAGCAGGATGAGGGGTATGGCACGTGACTGTGGTACAGGTGGTGTGGGGCAGCCTGGGGAGGATAAGTGAAGGGCAGGGTGCAGGAGAGCTGGCTGTCTTGGCCCTTCATGCTGTGCCAGAGATGGGCTTTCCTGGCTGGCAGCAGCTTAGAGAAAGCTGGAAAAAGCCAACAGGAGCCCCAAGGGTTGCTTTGTCAGCAGGAAAGGCACAGACTAGCTGTGACGGGTGTAAGAGTGGATTGCAGCTGAGAAGCACTTGGCTCGGCAGGCTGCCTCCTCCAGCAGATGCCCAGCAGCATGAGGTGTTCTGAATTGCCAGCCTGGCTCAAGCCAACAGTCCATCTTGTGCTCTGGTCCCCCCTGGGTGCTGCTCGCTGTTTCAGGAAAGGATGATGATACCCCAAGAGTGTCCTTGCTTGGTAGGGAAAAGCAGAAGGGGGGGGGGGGGGGGGGGGGGCATCCTCCAGCAGACTTCTCCCCTGTGGACAAGGTAGAACAGAGATAGTACAAGAACCTTCAGACATTACCCACAGTGCTAATCACAGGTGGCTGTGCTACCATCCTTTCATTATGGAGGGAAGATCCCTTCTCCCAGTTTAACATCAAAGACTTCCCAAGCAGTGTAAGAGGAGCGGGGTAAAGGCATCCTCCTTGCCAAGGGTGACCCTTGTGCAAGGTCTGCCCTCAGCAGATGACAGTGGGATATTAAAGCTACTATAAAATGTAAAATCTTTGCTGTGTAGAGCAGCCCTTGTGTCTGCACAGGAGCCTTGGTGTGGGAATGCTAAGCAGGTTCACCAGCCAGCCATGCAGCCTGTTGCAGCCTAACCCTGTCCTTCAACAAAATCTCTCTCACCTCTCCCCAGCCCTGGTCTCTGCCTGGCCTGGCTGAGCTGTCACAGGGACCCTGGACTGGTGCTATCAGTGTCTGCAGCCCAGTGACCTCTGAGTCGCCTTCCTCTCCAAGAGGCATGTGTCACCCACCAAATGGCAGTCACCTGCCTGGCTGCTCACGTCCTCCTCCACAGCCAATGGGTTCTGCTGAGGAGCAAAAAACTCCACCAAAAGGATGCAAACAGATAATTTAGTGTGAGATACTTGAACTGAAGTGGCATCCAAAACAAGTGGAGTGCTTACCAAGCAAAAACACACGCTGTCCCTATCCTGGAAAAATAGCCATCTAATGAGACAAAGCATGGGGGAGTCAAGTAATTAGAGTGGCAGAGGCTTTAGTTTGCAGCTGGCTTGAATATGAAAGGTGTTTGATTCCCATCCCCTTCATCTTCCTTTCTAGATTCATCCCTCATGCTTCCCTTCCCCACCAATTACAGTTTTTCTTCTGTGCCCTGTCCTCTGCCAACCTCTGGCTTCCTCCCAGCGGGTGAGAGCTGCTCGCTAATGAGACAAGAGACAGAGATAGATGGATGAGGCCCGCCCCAAGCAGTGCATGGCATCACCTGAAAAAGGGTTAGGGAGGCCAAAAAGGTCTGTTTCGTTTACATGGAAGAAGTGAGGAGGGGGAGGCAAGGAGGGAAAGGTGCAGATGATTACTTTATTGATCATGATGATTAGTTTCTTGAATATAGCAAAAACCATCGATCTATGAGTAGGAGGCAAGCACAGAGGTTGTGGCCATGCTTTGCACTTCAACACTGCCTTCCTCTGAGGAACTCAGCATGCACAGCATGGTCAGTAATGCCGCCAGCCCTGGCGATGGCCAGGCTGGTAAGGCCTGATGGTAAATCCCAAACTATTTCAATGCTGGGACCTGACACATGATAATTTTGGAAAGTCTGATCCATTGCAAATTTCATGCTAAACTTGGAGAGGCAAAATACTGGTGATCCTGGCCAGAAGTGGGAGACAAAAATGAGGAGACATGCACAGAGCTTTGGACACCCTATTAGGAGCCCAGACAGCTTCACTGGGTCTGCCCCTACTGTTTGGAGGTAGCCACCAATATGTTGCATGCTCAGAGAAACCGACTTCTCCACCTCCTCATCTGGAGTGATACACAGAAGAGTGTGCTGGAAACTCAGGTAGATGTTCCTCCACGAAGAGCCTTATTGCTGAAATCTTGCCATTCAGTCATCCCCAGCAGCCCCTGAAATGGATGCTCAAAGTTGCCCTCAACCCCTGTGGCAGGTCAGCAGGGAGGTTGTCGTTACACCTCAGTGATGATTTTTCAATCTTTCTCCCCATGCAGGGCCAGTGGAAAGCAAGAACGAAGCAGCCATGTCTGAGCTGGTCGCAGAGCCACGACAAAAACCAGTTGTACCAATGAAACCCATGGGCATTAATGCCAACTTGCTGGGCTACATCGGTATTGACACCATCATTGAGCAGATGCGCAAGAAAACCATGAAGACAGGTTTCGACTTCAACATCATGGTTGTAGGTAGGCAGGGACCACCTGAGGTACTGGGAACCATGGCCAGGGACTGTCCTGTGAGGTCAGGTAGGAGAGGGAGCCCTGCAGGGAGGGCATGAGGGAGCAGACAGCGCTTGCTCTAGGGGAAAGGAGCACTTGCACAAGTCAAGGAGACACCTGCAGCCCCTTCAGCTGCCAGCCAGGCTCTGTCCCCTGGGCTGCTGGCATTGTCGGGCTGATGTCATGAGCTTCCTCTTTGCAATTTTCAGGTCAGAGCGGATTGGGAAAGTCGACACTGGTGAACACCCTCTTCAAATCCCAGGTGAGCCGCAAATCTTCAGGCTGGAACCGGGAGGAGAAGATCCCCAAGACGGTGGAGATCAAAGCCATTGGGCATGGTAAGAGCTAGGCTGCTGGGGTGGAGGCAGTGCTGATGCTTCAGCACTGTCTTGCAGAAGACCTCAGTAGTCTATGCAAACAGTTATTTGGTATTAGGCAGCCCTTTCTCCATGGGAACCTAAAGGACAAGTGCCAGTTTTAGATGGCCTCAGACCCAACCAAGGGTTTTCTTAAACAGCAATAACACTGATGCCACAGCCAAAAGTGAGGGGTAGAAAAAGACTTACAGATATTTCTTTAAGCCTTGCTGTAAGTCATTCTCACCTGCAATTGGTTAATAATCTATACAAATCGCATCGGTGGGTCCCATCCCAAGCCCAGTTGAGCACATCTCCTTGTGGCAAAGCATCAGCACAGCTTCTACAGCGGTGCAGAGTAATAAGCATCATTTCAGGTTCAGAATTCTGTGTTTCAGGGGAGGACAAGTTGTGCAAGACAGGTACTACCTCTGGGCCACAGGCTGAGCACAAATCCATTTTCCTGTGGCAAAGTGGTGTAAGGTGGCTTTGGTGCAGATGTTACCAAAATTTGGGGTCAGAAATGGAAGTGGGGGTCACAACTGTTGAGGCATGACCCAGCCTGGCCTGGTCATGCTTGCTGGGTGGGGATCAGGGCACAGTGCTCTTGGCACAGACATGTTGCATGATAGAGCGTGTCCCCAGGGAGGTGTATGATTGTTTGCAATTTCTTGCCCAGTCATCGAAGAAGGTGGTGTCAAAATGAAGCTGACAGTGATTGACACACCAGGATTCGGGGATCAGATCAACAATGAGAACTGGTGAGTTTCATACAGTCAAGACCTTGTGTCCCAGAAAGGGCTGGACTTAAGATGTTATATAGAGCAACTCTCACCTACTTGGTTTGGAAAGTGTCTGGGATCCTGTTGCTCTCAGGGGGGCAGTAAGAGGAAAGTGTAACTGTGAACACCACGGGTCTGTGTGCATGCCTGGGGGTGTGCGCACTTTACACAGCAAGTGCCAATTTCTGTGCCCAGTTACAGAAGCTCTTAAACTTACCTGCTGATGGTGAGATGCTTGTGGTGGATATTTTTTGTGCCTCTGTTGCTTTGCTGCTGTCAGAGCTGGGAACACTGTAGGCAGGAACACGAGGAGATTTGTACCTGTCTATTCATGTCTCTCTCCCACCTTAACAGCTGGGAGCCTATTGAAAAATACATCAACGAGCAATATGAAAAATTTTTGAAAGAGGAGGTGAATATTGCAAGGAAGAAACGAATTCCAGACACGCGAGTGCACTGCTGCCTCTATTTCATCTCCCCCACAGGCCACTCGTATGTACTCAATCCCTTATCCTTCCTCAAGCCCTTGGTACTTCTGTGCCAGACATATACCCTGCACTGCTCCATCACAGCCACAGACCCAGGAGTCCTGCCTGGGGGGCTCACCACTGTTTAGCTTAACTTTGGGTGCTGCAGAGCTTGAAAGGGTCTAGAACAACAAGGGCAGGAGAAACGTTACTGTGTTTTTTGGGAGAGGGCAGGATGGATGGGGAGGAGCCAAGAGTACAGTGGCAGCAAGCAGGGTTCATACCAGGGAGGTTTCATAGATGCCCTGATGCTGGGAGAGTCACTAGGATGAAAGGCAAGGAGGGTAAAGTGACCCCTTCCATGTTGTTCCCTCTTGGGCTGCAGCCTGCGGCCTTTGGACCTGGAGTTCATGAAACATCTCAGCAAGGTAGTGAACATCATCCCAGTTATTGCCAAGGCTGACACCATGACCTTGGAGGAGAAGACCGAATTCAAACAAAGAGTGAGTATCTCCTCTCCTGCATGGGATCCTTCCCTGCCCCGGCTTGGAGATGGGAGAAATGAGTGGTTCCCTCCTTCCTGGGATTGCCGTGCAGTCTCCAGGGCATGCATGGAGTCCAACACTAGGTTGGTGGGTAAGTCTTGAAGATGTACCTGTTTATGGCTCTGAGGGTATCTTTTAGAGGGGGAAGAAACCCGTGTAACCCTGTGACATCTCGTGATAGACTGTCACGGGAACTGCAGAGCCAGACAAGTAACTGGGGTTGGGGAAGAAAGACTCATCATTGCTGCCATGTGTCCTCACTTTGCTGCACACTTCCCTGTGGACAATCCTTCCAGCCCCTGCCCACTGGAAGGATGTCCCAGATGTGTTTGCTCAGCTGTCCTGCCTGCCTTCCTTTCAGGTTTGTGTAGCCTTGTGCTCCAAAATGTCTCTCTCACCAGGTGCGCAAAGAGCTAGAAGTAAATGGGATCGAGTTTTACCCTCAGAAAGAATTTGATGAGGACTTGGAGGATAAAACAGAGAATGACAAAATCAGGGTAGGAAACATTTTATTGTGGGAATGGAAGGGGGGGGATGAGGACTGGTCATGTTTAACGTGTGTAAAACAGACATCTGTCACTAGAAGATTTTAAGTGCTTCATGGTCCCTGAATGAAAGATGCAATGGATGTAAGGGATGGTCATTCCTCCTTCCCAGCTTAATTTGTCTCTGTTGTTACTACAGGGTGCTATGAAGGCTGGAGTGAGGAAGGACTATGTTCCACCTCCTCTTGCTGAATGCTCTGTTCGGTCACTGCCAAGGACCAAAGGGCCTGGTGTGTGGCTGATGTGCAGCCTCTGTCCCAGATAACTGCCCCATGAGCCCTCTTATCTGCTGACCAAACTCGACCCAAAAAGCAGCCCAGTTCTTTGCTCCCCCAGCCCCTGTAAGAATGCTTGTCCCATCCTTCCCTCCTCAGAGCGTCAGCAACTGTCTCCTAATTTCTAGCCTGTTCATGGCTAGGTTGTACCCAGGATTATATCTGTGTTCTTGTGCCAACACTGACTCAAGCAGTTCTACCTAGTGGTCCCCTCCACCACCCAAGGCATTTATAGAGAAAAATATTATCCCTTGCTGACCTTCTGGTCAGTTAAAGGAGACAAGCTCCTTTGGATGAGCTTCCTTTTCCTCAGTACTCCATGCTCCTAGTCGTATTTTTCTGTGACTGCACCAGTCTGATTTGATTTTCTAGCACTGGTTCTGGTACCTCATGCTTCCCCATCTCTTCTGAGATCTGAACTGCTAAGCCTGTGAACCACATGTATTATTTAAACAATTGCATCACACTGGTGGCTCGTGGTCATCTCGTGACTGACTAGGACATGAGGTCCTTCCACTCCTTCAGTCGCTGCTTGTTCCTGAGCTCTGAAGTCATAGCAGAAATTCTTGATGTTATTCCCTAAAAGCTGCTCTTTGTGCCTCAGACTTACATCTTCCCAGATAATAACCCAGTCTGCATTTGCACTGACAAAACCTCTTGGCCTTGCAATGCTAATGCATTAAATTATCCCACTCATAATTTTTGTGGCTAGGCCACTAATGAAAATAGATTGGCCTCTGTGGCAGTCCTCAAGAAATTCCAGGATTCTTGCACTGCAGCCTGACACTTGCCCTTTCAACTTCCCCAGCTGTCACAGCCCCAACAGAAATTCCCACCTTCCCCATCTTAATTAATCATTTTCCATTTGGTGATACATCATCCATTCTGGAAAAGACTAAATGGGTTTTGCTTCTTATCCAAAATGTTACTGGTTTTGAGGAGGGCACCACATTTTGTTCTGCACTTCAGCATCATTGCCCTCACACAGAAGAAATAAACTGCTTTTTAATCTCCATTTCTGTGGTAGTTGCAGTCCCTTCCCAGGCACAGGGATATCTGTAAAGCAGAGTAAATCTATGAACATCCGCACAACCTTAGAGATAGCAGGGTCTCCTGCATCCTGTGCTCTGGAAGCAGATGGTTCCTCCCTGTGCTTGGAGATATCTGGATCCCAAATAGCCTCACCAAATGTCCCACTTCTCAGGAAAGCTGCATCCCTGCCACATTTCTGGCCTTCCTCAGTACAACCATTTCAGCTATTAAACTTGTTGAACATTCATGTGTCTTTTTGGGGAGGATTATTTTGAGTCGTCTCCTTCTTCTGGTGAAGAACTACAAACTGGCTAAGAAATACTCACTGCAAACTATCCATAGAGCAGCCCTGGGCTGACAGACCTTCTCCTGGTTACGCTGAGGTACTTACTTCTCTGGTCATCCCCCTCTTCAGAAATGCTGAAGATGGTGCAGAAAAACTCTGCCCTCCACTCAGAGCCCTTGGCACTGCAGCAAGCTACCCACTAAGCTTGGTGTGGGGGGAGGAAGAGGGGTGCAAGGACACTTGTAAAGCAAGGGCCCAAAATGCTAGGGATATCACTGACAGGGGAAAAGGACAGCCAATGAAGTGTTGCTCTAGAAAACCTCTTTCCTTGGAGAAGGTCTTGTGTTTCATGAGCTGAGAGAAGGAAAGATGGATGGGGAACAGTGATGGTGCTGCTCTCTGGAGTGGGTTCAATAGGTCTCTCCACATGTCTTTCCCCAGCAGGAAAGCATGCCCTTCGCAGTAGTGGGCAGCGACAAGGAGTACCAAGTGAATGGCAAAAGAGTCCTGGGCAGGAAAACACCTTGGGGAATCATTGAAGGTAAAAAAACACTTGCATCTGGAAGTTGAAAGTATCTCTGCAGGCCCCCATAATAAACAAGGGTCCAGATAACATGTCCCATGGCTGCCTTCCTGTCCCTTATGCAATAAACTTTTTGAAACCAAGCAAGAGGAGAATTCTGAAATAGCTCTGCTGGGAGGGGACTGCCATGGTCAATGTGGTACCACTACTGCCAAATGGTAGAAGCTGGAGCCACTCCAAACAAATGGAAATACATGTTACTGCTCAGCATGTCTCCTCAATGCCTGACACTGTGGCATTCAGACAACTGTTTCTCCTTTCTGAAGTATTCAGGCTCTGCCCACCTGGAACCTGCCCCATGGCAATGGCTTTCCCCTGCTCTGTAACAACAAAGGTTGTTGTTGCTCTGTAACAATTGCTTGCTTTCTTTTCAGTGGAAAACCTCACTCACTGTGAATTTGCCCTACTTCGAGATTTTGTCATCAGGTAAGGCCATAGTCATGCATCAGTTTGCTGTTGATGAGCAGGGAGCCCTCCTGAGATCCTCTTAGAGTGAAATAGCGCATACAGAAAGGAAAATAAAGTACATTTCAGGCACTGAAAACTTATTGGGGTAGGGTTGGATTGAG
This sequence comes from Falco naumanni, assembly GCF_017639655.2. Taxonomy (NCBI): domain Eukaryota; kingdom Metazoa; phylum Chordata; class Aves; order Falconiformes; family Falconidae; genus Falco; species Falco naumanni. Next base: position 36,880,267 of record NC_054058.1, read on the forward strand.
TTAAGGGGCAAATACGCTAGTGCCTCTCTTAGTGACATGACCACTATGTCAAGTAGTTGCTAGTTTTCATGTATGAGCTGGACACCTGGAGAAAAGCAGGGTACTACCACCCTGCTTCTACTCCATTAAAGATATTAGGGTGCAACAACCACTATTTGTTGCTGACAACAGGTCTGGGTTGGAAGTCAGCGAGAAAGAGGCCACTACCACATCCTATAAATACCATCGGGTTTTAAAACAACACCAGAAGTAAGAAAATAAAGAAAGCACACTTCAAAGCCAGAGCCCTGTAGCTCATTCCACCTGTGGGTATGGTGGTATTGAGACACTTGGCCAGGTACAATGCTTTGACATTGCCCTACTGTCTTTCTGTTTTGCAATACCTTTTGCAGCAGATGTGCTTTCCCTAAGTCTTCCAGTAAAAACATCCTAACCAAGTGATCATCACAAAGCATACAGCAATCCAAGCCACAGGCTTTCTCTGGAGGTTATGGACAATGTTCACAGCATTGTTCTGCAGGTTATGGTCTGCAGTGGACCTGATACACACTCCTGCTGCCTCCTTGTCTCACCACTGCTTCAGATGAGTTAAGCCCTTGTCTGCTCTGACACACCAGGATGGCCAGTAGCTGTCCCACTGGCCCAGGTGTGAGAAGGGGAGGACACGGGCAAGCACAGCCAGGGATTTCAGCCCATATTCTGCATCCTGCGTATGTGTTCTTCAATGCTGATGCTCCAGCTCTCCGTTGTGTATGATGGCACCCATGCCATCCATGTAGAAGGAGGGGTACACCCATTAGCCAGACTGACTGAAGAAATCTTCCATTTATCTCAGGGAATAAGATGATCATCAGGAGATCAATACTGACTGCGGTGATACTGGTTATCATATCCTCTTTCCAACGCCATCTCCACTTTGCTCCCTGCAGGACCCACCTTCAGGACCTAAAAGAAGTGACCCACAACATCCACTATGAGACCTACAGGGCCAAGCGGCTGAACGACAACGGAGGGCTGCCCCCCATGACTGTTGAGACAGAGGAAAACCATGAAAGTAACCTGTGAATGACCCCCCCCCCCCCCACTGTCACCCAGTGTCTCTGGATGAAACAACCCACCCCTGCTACCCTTGACTCCACCATGGGCCTGTCTCTGAAGCATGTGGCACATCCTCCGTGTGCGTGAGAGGATGTGAGTGTGCGTGTGTACCTACCTATGTGCCAGAGAGGGACCAAAGGCGTCTCCCCCGTCCTTCCCAGAGTGTCCTCATTCTCAGTTTGTTTTTTTGCACAGTGGACTGTCCGTCATCTTCCTTTCTCTTGTTTCTGTGTCTCAGCTGTGTGTCTTGCTTAGGCGAAACGGGGATGGGGGGAAGGATTTCTGGGGGCAAGTGGGCTTCAGAGGTGGGAGGTGTGGGGTGTGCTGTCGTCTTGTTTTCATTACTTGGATACATGGCAAGGAGAGACGGTGGAGTCAGTCCATGCAGCGTCTTCAAGCGATGGCAACAGATTTCTCTTGGGCCCTCAGGGGGTGGGAAGGCAGCTGGCTGGTCTGAGAGCATGGTGGCCCAGCATTTTATCCCCATTTTTTGCTGTGGCTTCCCAAGGGGAAATGGTAACTTGGAAGTGGATAGATGAGAAAAGTAACAGGCTGACATGTTTTGTGGTTCAGGGGAAGTGATCAGTGGGAGGAGACAGAATTAGTTCTTGGGCTGTAGCATGTATTTGAGAAGCATCAAAGTACTTGAGGAAAATAGCTGTATTTTCCAAAAGAAGCAAAACCCAGATGAAAAGAACATGTTCCTGCTGCAGAGGGTGCATTTGCCCTGCCCAGCGCCAAGATCAAAAGCCATGCTTGTGTCACAGGCTTTTGATCCTGTGCAGATCAGACCAAGTTGTCCTTGAGTCATCCCACCTCATCCCCCACTGTAGTGGTCTCTCTCCACCAGCACTGAGAAGGTCCTGGCCAAACCTCCCCCTCACAACATGGCCCCCCTGCTGTAGGAGCACAGGGAAAGCAGAACCATGGGGAGTCCTTGCCAGGAGCTCCCCCAGGGACAGCCCCACTCAGCACAGGGCCCTCAGGATCAAGAAGCACTGAGCCAGGGTGTCTCCCTGGGTTTCCAGTGATGGTGGGAACACAAGAGACACCTCCTCCTCACTGAAACGGCTGCATTTGCTACGCCAGCAGTCTCAGCTTGTGCTGCTCCTCCACCCTCCTACTGCCCTCCCAGCTTTCATGTCCTCCTCTCCTGTGCTTTTGTCCTCATTCCCTTTCAGCCCCTCCATAGCTTGCTTCCTTCCTTTCTTTCCCTATCTCGCTTTCTCTGCTCTCAACCCTTTGTCTCTTCTTCATTCTCCAAGTACTTGAATCTTCCTCTTCTCCAGGCTGTTTCCTCCCTCTCCCAAGCTCTCACACCTCTTCATCAATATGCTTTTGTGTCCTGTTGAGAAACTGTCATTTTATCTTCCCCTGGAGTGGATGGGGAGGAAAGACCCAGGAGCAGGAAGCAGCACAGCTTTACTGAAGACTGTATGCTGTGTCTGGCTGGTGTCAGCTCTTTTCTGGATGTCTCTCAGCCAGGTGAAAAGCATCAGGGCTGGCTGGGCAGAAGGGAGGAGGGGAGAAAATCACAGATGTTCTGAGTTTGGTAGTGTCTGTCTGTCACGTAGCATGTCACATAGCTGGCAGGGGTTGTCACCTCCAGGAGAATTTCCCATTGGACTTAAAATGCATGAGCGTATCTGGGGGGTGGCAGTGTTGTGAGTAAGCGGAAGTGTGGTGGGTTTGGGACAGGGGTTGGAAAGGGTGGTGCCAGAGGAAGGAAGAGGTCTCAGTGAGGGAACACCAGAGAAGGACTCAAGCCAAGCCTGAAGTCAGTTGACGGAGCTGTAGGGAAGGCAGGGCTGGGAAGAGGGTGCTCCAAACCTTAGCAAAACCATCTAAGAGCATATGTTCATCTTGTGGCTTTCTCTGGTGCTGTCACTGCAAAGCAAAGGTCTCTTCACTCTCATTCCCACATGTCCACACCAGTCAGCTATTCTCAGCACTGCTGGGACGTGAGGGCCACACCGGCCCTTTGCAGTCCTTTCACCACCCATGTTCACAGCTCCCTGTGTGCCTGTATGCAGCGTGCGCATATAGTCCTGCACCCACATTCCCAGTACCAGGCCTCCTCGGCCCCACAGAGAACAAAAGTGCCAGGTGCCAGCAGCCATACCATGGTCCTTGTGGAAACCATCCTGCTACGCTGCTACCCATCCTGCCACCCACACTGGCCATCCACAGCCCAACGTGGGGTCAAAGCCTCCCCCCAGCTCGTCTCCACCAGCCAGCCAGGCAGACCTGTCTGCAGCATCACCAGCTTCCAGAAGCATCTTCTCAGACTACTCTGCTGTTGCTGTTCCTGCCTAGCCTCTACACAATGTTTTAAACTCAGTGCAATAGGAAAGACTCCCACAGGGCTCCTCTTCTTCACTGCACTGAAGCTTGAAGTCATGCACCATCGTCTTTAGTGAGGGTGTGCAGAGGTGTTCCCTGCACTTGCTTTCTCACACAGCTCTTGGTGGCCATGCAACTGCTTTAGAGGAACTCTCTTGCCACTGGGCTGCATTACCCTGCACTGTGGTATGGTCACTTCTACAATTTGTGGGCCCAAACAAGAGTTATGGCAGACAGCCAACACTGCCCTGCTTAATGAAAGCAAAGCAGATCACATGCAGCAAGAGAGGTTTTCCTTTGCCTGTAACGTGGATTGCAAGGAGAAGGGTGTGTGTTTTGCCCTATAGGTTTAGGAAAGTTTGTTTGCTTGTAATAAGGTGGTTTTTAAGCTCTGCTCTGTAATTTCCTGTCAGATCATGAACTACTTCTAAAGGATCCATAAAAGTTTGCTGAGAGAAGCAAGCACAGGTATTCTTCACCACCATCTGCTCATGCAAATATCCCATCAGTATCTGCGTATCTACCATGAAGTCTACAAATGGCAAATATTAAAAATTTCCCATGTTGCATGACAGTGGGAAGATACTGTTGGGAAAGCCTACCAATGGATAAGCTTGGAAAAAGCCTGAATGGATCCTAGCTCTCACGTGCCACCAGCTGAGTCCCAAGATGACCACAGCAAGTCAGATGTTCCCCTCTGGTATCACTTGAATGACATAATGAAGAGGGAGAATCTAAGTTTTACACCTGACATACCCACTCAGTACATTCAGAGACTCACAAACTTTTTGCCACATAAGCCATTCACCAGAAAGATTTTGTAAGGCATGATAAATTCAAAAGGTAATTTTTTTTTTTTTTTTTAATGCTGGACAAATTCCATTTAAGCTAAGACTGTAATGAACATCATGGCAGGTGTGGTTATGCTGTGAGCAGAGAGCAAGAAGAGCAAGCAGCGCTCTATGTAGGCACTACTATTTGTGGTTAGTTGTACAGACAAGTTAATTGTGGTTCACTTCGGTCTATAAGCAGGTCTCGGGGGAAAGGCTGTCCCCGATGCGGTGCCAGCACCTCTCGCACTCCCGCAGAGGTCTCGGGAAGCAGTGCTGCGGGGATCACACAAACAAGAGGACGGCAAAAATCGCGCTTCATCCAGACACCGGACCGTAGAACTTTGGCCAAAGCGCCTTCCCCGACCGCCCCGGGCCCACGGGGAGCCGGCCGCAGGCCACCAGTGCCCCCGCCAGGCCGGGAAAGAGGGGCCGGGCCGCTGCCCTCCGCAGCAGCCGCCGGCGGGCCTCAGGCTGACCGGACGCCGGGGCTGCCCCACGTCCCACAGGGAACACGCGGCGCCCGGGGGCGGTGCGGGCCGGGCGGTGCCACCAGCTGTAGCGTCCCCCACGGCAGCGGCCATTAAAGCCAGCGTCACCTGCCAACCGCTGCCACGTCATTTCCGCCTCGCGCCCGCCGGGAGGCATCGCGGGGGGCGGGGCATCGCCGGAAGTGGGAGACACTGGGGGCGGGGCCACCGGGGCCCGGGGAAAGCGACGTCACAGGGTCAGGGGCGGGGCCAGCGGGGACAAGATGGCGCTGAACAGGAACCACTCGCAGGAGGGTGGTGTCGTCATCCCCAACGCCGAGAGGTACTGGGGGACGGTCATGGGGCAGCAGGCGGGCTGCCGCTCTCTTCCTCAGCCCCGGTCCCTGCAGCTGGGCCGGGGGACGATGGGGCCCCGCGGTGGGAGGCAGCCGGAGGCAGCCCAGCCCGGCCCGGCCTGGCCTAGCCTAGCCTCGCCTGGCCTGGCCTGGCCTGGGGGCTGAGGGATTAAAGTTCTCCCTGGCAGTGGGGGAGCGGGCTGGGCCAGGCGGCGGGGGGAGGCAGGCAGGCGGGCGGGCGGGCGACGGGGCCAGGCCTGCCTGGAGTTGGCGGAGCTGCCCCGTCTTCGCCGCTGAAGCTCGGCGGCCCATAGCGCTGCCCCAGCGGGCGGGCTTGGGTGAAGCAGGAACTGCCGTTGTCTGTAGAAGACAAGGATTTGGCTTTTTTTTTTATGTCATGCAGTTTGTTAGCGATGTCAGAGATGCAGAGACCACTGCAGGTAGGAGTGTTAATCGCTTGAATTCAAAGTAAGGAGAACCTGTCAGAGGCGAGGCTGGAGCAGAGCGTCTTTCTCCCTGAGGCCCAGCCCGTGGCCTGACGCCTGCCCTCACCCTGAGTGGGGACTGACAGACCAGCTTGATGGGCTTGGGCTTCAGATTGATTGTGTTCAGGTGCTTCTGACACCCTGGCCTTGGCTAGAGAATCCTAGAAACCAGATCATCGAGTTGATTTGAGGCTGGTAAACAGTAGGAAGAATCCACTCAAAAAAATGTTGAATTTGTTACTGACTGCTAATACATCAGTCAGGGAAGTCTTTTGACACGTAAAGCTTTTGCTGGTTGAAAGGAGATCTCTTTATCCTTGACCTCAAGCCATTCTTCGAGGTGCTGCTTAGTCACAGGTGGGTGCAGCACAGCTCCATGGGGTACACAGCCCTCCCGAGACAGCACTCGATGGGCATGCAGGTGCAAACCAGTTCAGCAGCCTAATTACACCCAGTGGTGGTGGCTGCATGTCATTTGCTTATGTGAGTAGTTGCAAAGGCGTAAACATGACAGTAATTACATAGACATTCTTCCCAATGAAGCAAACTGATGTGAAATGATGCTACAGGACATGGTGAAGAAGTGTTTGGTAAGATCCAAGCTGTCAAGGAGCTGGTTTTATTTAGCTTAAAAGAAATGTTTCCCCTTTCCATCTCAGAAATGGAAAGAGCTCTGCTGCCTTGTCAATCTGTCCTTCCCAGCCAGTGTGAGAGTCTGCATCTAGCTCAGCTATGAAGTAATGTCCCAGTAAAATTTCTTGGTCAGGATGGTTTTTTCCTCATTAAAGCTAGAATTTTTAATGTGTTCCTCCTTGGATAGCTGTGTTTTTCAGACACATCTATACTGTTATGTTTTTCACTTCCGTAAAGAGCACACAGCCTGAAACTACAGGGCTTTTGGTTGTTTTCCCATATGGTGGCCCTGTTGATTCCTCCCTTCCCCCGATAATTTTGCAATTTCCTGACTCGTTCTGACTTCTGCAGTATGGTGATCAGAATACATAAGGATTACTTTAGATCCGGCCTGTTCAGGCTTATGTTGGGTTAGGGTTTTACGTTTTCTTTTTCCATGCTCTTGAACCATGAAGCACTTCAGATTCTTTTGCCACTGTAATGTGCTGCAGTCTTGTCATCCCCAAGACTCTTCTGTTTATTCTACAAATTTTCTTACTAGGTGGTATGTTTAGGGTCTGCCCTGTAGGTTCAGTGACATGCATTCCTAAGTTGACTCATTTTTCCTGAAAATATATTTAATTTTTCAGGCACCTCCATACCTCTGACCCTGCAGTGTTCACAGTTCACATCTGAATTTGTGTAATTAGCAGACTTTGCTAATGTTCCCATAAATATCCAGTAATAATAACCTTACTGCTGACATTACCGGCTCCTCATTTTGTTCCTTAGAGTGGTTCTGTTTAGTACAAATATTTACTTAAATCATATGAAGCAGGTTCAACAGTGAGGCTATTAATGAAGCAGCTTCCCCAGTTTGCACAGTGGGTGTGGTGGCTGGTCCTGGATTTGAGCATGGACTTGGGGAGGGAGGCTTGCTCTGACGTGATACCTTGGCTGCAAGGCAGTGTTTTCAGACACTTCAAGCCTTTCTGTGCTTTGGGCTGAGGCTCTTCTCACGTGGAGAGAGGAATTCCTCAGCCTGATGGTTTTGGAAACAGAAAGAGAAACTGTCATTTAAAGCTTCCCTTTGTGGAGGAGGAGCAGGGGTTGTCACAGGTGGGAGGGTGAGTTCTTCCACTCTGCATAAATCCTCTCTTTCTGTTCAAAGGAAAAATGGCAGGGCCCACAACAGATCTGAGTCTTTTGGGATACTATTCAGGGTTTCTGGTGTGGTATCCCCCTCCCCGTCTGATGGAAGTGTGTGTCACAGCTGTTGTTGAGTGTCTCTCCAATTTGTTTGATTTCATCCTGTAGTGTTCTCAAACAGTGTAAAGATGTGGAGCTCTCCTTCAGTGATGTGACGGGCAAGCCTGAAGCCTTCAAAGGCACCAAGAAAGGGATGCTGTATCTCACCCCTTACCGGGTAAGTCTGATGCCAGCAGGGCTGCTTTTTTCTCAAGGGATGTAGGCTTTAGACCAGAAATCTAACTGGTGATGGAAGTTATGGAAGGAACCACTGAGAGTACTAGGTAGGAGAAAGGAAGGTGGAAATAGGATAGTTTGTGCCGGTGTCACAATCCCAAATCCCTTCAAAGGCACATGCAGTCCTGGAAATCACTGTCTACAGAGTATATTTCATATAATGTGTCAGGCAATATTACTTTCTTTGAAAACTGTCATAGGTCATCCTTAAAAAGCAGAACAATAAAACTCTGTAAATGTACATGTGTGGTTTATGTTGTATATTATTTTGCAACGTATGTGCTTTAAGCGAATGAGCCATGTGCCATCAAATCTGTACAGGGTCCCACAGTAGTAAAGCTGTGAAATAACACAATGCATACTGATAGTAGGAGATAAGTTATCCTCTTTTTGGATTCTTCTGCAACTAGAACACCATAACCACCATTTATATCTAATTCAAGTAATTCAGAGGCATTCCCTCCTGTCTTGCAGATGATATTTGTGTCGAAGGGCAAGGATCCTATGCTGTCTTTCATGATGCCATTTTATTTGGTGAAAGGATGCTCAATTGAGCAGCCGGTTTTCTCTGCCAATTACATCAAAGGACAGATTCAGGCTGAGGCAGGAGGTATGTGCCCGTGCTTTGTAGTTGGAACTCTTCCGAAATGTCACAGGTCCTTTTCTACTGAATATCAGATAGATGGCTTGTGTGCCCAGGAAAGACGGACAGAATAGCTGTGGCAGTATAGCTGGCATGTCCACACTAAGATAACTTGTGTCTTCTGAACTTTAAGGCACTGCTTCTGTGTTACTTTCTGCCCCCAGAGCTAGTAATGGACTTTCATAGGATGACTTGTTTTCATCCCATAACTTCTGTCTTGCTGTGTGTCATGTTTACTTGGTTTCCACGTGGGCTTGTTTTCTCCTGTCTTTGACCTGAAAGGGTGGGTAAGCAACCAAGCCACCAGTCATGGATATTGATAGAATTAGCAATCACTTTTGTTTTCTGGAGATCAGTAGCCACTTACCAGCTTGGGTATGTTTGTATACATGTAGGATGCTGCTCTATATTGTTAATTTAGCTTTGTTCCCAATTTGATGGTGAAACTGTGTATGACTTGCAGTCACAGGTCATGATCAAACATAGGGAACTGCAAAAGATAAATGGGGATTAAAAACAAAGCTTCTGATTCAAATTTCTTCCCTCTTCAGCCCTGAAATTAGTTTATGTGTATTTTGATGGCATCTGGAGAATTGAGGCTTTTGGTTTTTGTTTGTAACAATGTTTTAAAGTGACTCAGTCATCTGGGGATTATGGATCAGCCCACTTTCTCAGGCTGAAATCATACTAAGACAGTGGTTTTAAAGAGGTGAATCTCCAAGAGGATGACTTTATCCATAGTGGATTGGTCAGTTATAGTTCTATACTTTATTTCTACTTAGTCCCCGAGAGACTATCTCTACTTTTAATAACTTCATTGTTAGACAAGGAAGACAAATCTTATTTTATGAAATCTTTTCTTTAAATTGCATCTTTTTTCTAAAGCCACCAAAAAAACGAAGACACACCCTGCAAAAAAAAAAAAAACACACCAAAAAAGCCCCTACAAAACAAAGCGTTCTTACTTAGCTTGCACTATCATCTCCTACTTGATTATTTTCTGAAAAATTGCTATTATAGGTAAGCATTTATAATCTGTTTGAACTTCTCTGTGTCAAAGAGATTAAAAATGTTGCATTTGATTTAAATCCTAGCTTGAGTTGCAGATCCTGATCTGCAGTCCACGGAGTTCAGCAATAAAACTTCATCTGAGGGCTTTCAGTTAAAATCCTCAGTGAATTAAGTGTTCTTTCTTTACGCTGTGTTCATTGTTAGGTTCTAGTAAAGCTTTCAGGAAAGAACAAAACAACCTAGTATCTAGACTAGGCTGCTTCTGCACGACTGTAGTGGGGATCGTCTTTTAAAGGGTAAAGAAATTAATTCCTGATCTTCTTGAGGTATTATTTTGGAGGACATCTGATAGCAACACTATCAGTCTTGCCACTGGTAGTAGGATGCAAAATAGTTACGAAATAAAGAAGAAGAAAATTAATAGGAATATTAACTGTTTTGCTATCTTGACAGCTACTGAGGAGGTTAGTCTGTTTCAATTCTAATTTTCTCTTTCCTAGGTGGCTGGGAAGGGCAGGGGACATTTAAACTGACTTTCAACAGTGGAGGAGCCATAGAGTTTGGACAGCTGATGTTCAAAGCTGCCTCTAATGGTAAGGGATCCTCAGAGCCTGCAGTTCCCCTGTGGTTGGCTGAGCTAGTTAGAGAATAGTATTCTTGAACTTGGTGGGAAGAAGGGTACTTTTCCATAGTAATGTATCTTTTTCCCTTTCCAGTGGAACTTTTGTTTTCCCTTCCAGTCCCTTTTCTTTATTTCATCTTGGTGATTTGTGCAGCTAGAGTATTCTGGGGTTTGTGTTTCTGGGGTGGACCACCTTTTTCTACAGAACCTTATTCCTCCTGGATTAAAGTTGAAATATGTGACGGTGAAAAACTGATTCACTTACATATCCTCAGCTCAGTTCTGTAATAGTGAAGTACGATTGGGGAAGTTAATGTGCACATTTGCAGAGGGGGAAAAATAAATTTTAAAAAATGACATCTATTTAAAACTTATACATGGGGGATTTTTTTTTCTGATAAGAAAGTTTTCTTTTTAAAGAAATACGGATTTTAAAATACAACCTTTTTTCTCATAAGGAAGTTTGAAAAGAAGGAAAAACCATCCTACTGATACTTGCTTTAGAATGATCTTTTTTTCCAGCAGCAGGAGCTCTGTGATGGGAATGGTACCTAGTATCTAGTATTTTTGCAGCTGGTTTCCTTCAACACCCTGTGAACTTGCAGCAAGGAGACTACTGCTTTTCAAGTGCAGTACTATGCCTGGACTGTATAGTGGATTTAGATGAAGGGAAATGGTGCTGCATGAACAGGACTATTTTTCTTTTATTCTATGTATTTGGCTGTTACAAAAGGATGTCTGGCTTACTAAACATGTGCTCCTTAGCTTCCAGTGGCGTTCCTCTCCAGAACCCTGGCTATGGCTATACACCTGTTCCCGGAGGGTATGCACCCACCCCGCCTGCTCCTGGGGGTTATTCACCTGCGCCAGGAGGCTATGCTGCTCCTCCACCACCAAATGGACCATATCCTTATACACCACCTATGATGAATGCCTACGGACCTGCTCCACAGCCCATGGGATACCCATATGCCCAGACTCCAGGTCTGGAAATTGTGTAATGATGACTGGCAGGGTGTGTTAAGTGTTAGTTGTAAAGAAACCACAGTGGTGTGGCGAGGGTTACTGTGGTTTTGTCTCCATCAAGGACCCTTGTCCTTGCAAAAATTTCTTGTGTACTTTTCATCTCACCCATGTATCTGTGTAGTTGCAGCTGGATGGGAGGTGGAAATGTGGTTGTGCTGCTGCTTTGGAGACAATTGTTGCTTGTTGGCATGACAGGCATTACCAAAATGTCAAATCCCTACTGCCTGCATCCCTGCCAAGCCTGTAGAGCTTCCCTCACCACTCCTCTTGTCCAGAGCTAATGTGCTGCTGGCCCTGTGAGCTCTCTTCACCCCTTTGCCACAGTCCAAAGCATTGATCCAGTGTCATCTTTTTCAGGTATTTACCCACCACTTCCGAACTTGAACCCTGTGTATGTTCCACCTCCTCCCCCCTACTCTGGGCCATCTCCTACAGGGCCCTTGGCCCCCTCAGCTCCCCCAGCCTGGATGGGCCCAGGGGTGCCAGGTAAATGGGACTGGGGGGGCTGCCAGGGTCTGGGTGCAAAAGAGGGCTTGGAGACTTGGGCTGTGGGTGGTGCTGTGGGCACAGCGTGGGTTGGGGAACCTGTTGCTGCAGGAGCTCAAAGTTGTCTTGAGATAACAGAGCATGGGGGAAACTGCTCAGCTCTGCACTGTACAGCTTGTGGTCAGCTCTAGCCAGCTTGCAGCCTTCCTGAACTTGAATTCGAACCCAGCTTGCTACAGTTGCTGTTGACTCTTTGGACCTTTGTTGCCTCCTCGAAAGAGCTGTGGCTGGGGAGAAGGCTCTGGGGCTTGGGCCACTGCCTAAGGCATGTAAGATGGCTTCTTTTCTTTCCTTTTTAGGGGACAGTAAGGCCATGGAAGCGGCTTCCAGTGCATATTACAACCCTGCCAACCCACACAATGTGTACATGCCCATGGTGAGTACTGCGCTTGTGGTTTGTGTGTGCCTGCTCCCTCTTCTGCCACTAGCAGAGACTGGTTTACTTTCCTAGCCAAGTTCAGCATGCCTTCATATTGAACATGCAGACAAAGTATGCATTTTCCTGGGAATGGCATAGATGTTGGTTCCATGAAGAAGGCTTGTTAAATCTTCCATCAGGAAAGGAGAGCCTTAAGATTCATCCAGTAACAGCCATTTGGTACTTGTCTTTACTCTTAAAGGCATAACAATTTTGCGTGGGCACTGAGAACATGCAGAGTGCTCTGTTTCTGTTGGGCCTGAAAGTGGTGAGAGGTAAAGAACAGCAGGTTGCTTAAGGATGAGAGTGTGTGGTTTTCTTTCATTTTTTTTTCTGAGCTGCATGGAGATGGGGATGTCTCTTGCTGTTCAGTCAGTGGTAGCTGGTAGGTAGGCTGTAGCCCACATCTGGTACATGACAGCCTCATGGTTTTGTGGTGGGACATGGAGACCGATGGAGCAGCAAAGCTGGCCCTCAAGCCAGAGGCTTGCTGTCTGCTGGGTCAGAGCTATGAACATCAACAGAGACAAAGTCCTGGAAGTGAAGGGAAAACGATGATTAAAACAGATTAAATGGTCTGTTTGTAGTAGACTGTTTGCTACCTGGTTTTGAAAGGACCTTCACTAGAAGAGTTATAGGAGGCAGCATATATATCCTGGAGTATAACTAATACTAGAGAGGAATGGTGTGATGAAATAACAGCTTAAAACACAGCACCTGGCTCTGTCTGTAGCTCACTAAAGAGCAGTCAGTTCTTGTAAGCCAAGCCTGGGAACGCCTGGGAAGAGCTTGCCAAAACAAGCCGGGTTGTTGATTCTACCATATCTCCTTCCAGGATCAGCCACCTCCTTATACACCTCCTGAGGATAAGAAGAACAACTAACAGAAAGAAATTGCAACCAGCCTCCCACACTCTCTCTCCCTGAAGACAATTTGGCTGTTACTACCCCTTGGGTTAGCATATCTCTAGGTCTTTTTGTATATATACAGTATATGTAGTGGTGGGCAGCTGAGCACCTGCCCTCCCTGAACGTTAAGTCAGTGGCAATACAAGGCAGAACAACAGCACTTTCCTGCTTACTTGCTTTATCTCATGGGGTCAAAGCACTAACCTTTTGCTCTGCCATTGGCTTGAGGAGAGAGATAGACTTCTTATTAAGCCATCAGTATACCACATGACTAATCTAGGACTAAAATATGAAGGCTCTGGGATCTTCGAGCAAAACTACTTGGAATACCAAACTTTTGACTTCTAAATTGCCATCCAAGAGGAAAGGTACAGAGAGCCATGAGGTTCCTTGCACAGACCCTTGGGTGCCCCAGAAAGGTGTGATGTTTCCTGAAATTCTGGCACAGTTCGGTGTGAGATGGGATTCTGGAAATCCTGTATCATGTTGGAAGTGTGTGTTTCATGTCCTGGACTAACAGTCATGGGGTGATGAAATATATCTTCAGAAACACTGAAGAGTTTGGCTATGCAAGAGGGAAGGGAATGGGCCCAAATCAGCCTGCCTTTGTAGGCAATGAATAGAAAAGCAAACAAAGGTGTGCTGCAGGACAGTGAGCTGGCATGGTGTGCAAATCAGTCTTCCTTTCCTAGAAGCAGGTCCTATTTCTGTGCAATGATCCAGCGTCAGGCAGCTGTTCAAGCATAATGGAGTCAAGTACTGCAGCTGCTTGCCTTGGAGCAAAATATGTTACGTTACGAAGATGACCTGGCACTAGCTTTGTCAGGAGACAGGTCCTGCAGCCCTGGCTCGCTGTGCTGAGCAAGCATGCGCTGTGTGCTCGCTCCACAGGGCAAAACTGGCCTTTGTCTCTTCCTTCAGCTGCTGCAGCCGGGGCGCATGTGTCCACATCTGAGCAGTGTGTGCAGGTGTGTGCTGTAATACCAGCGCTGGGTTGCTCAGGGGTGCAGTGTCCTCTCTCAGCTGGGAACCACTGTCTGATGCGGATGTTATTAATGCTCCGCTCTCTTGCAGACTCTGGCTGCTCAGTCACAGCCTTTCCTTCTTCCTTAGGACAAAGTATCATTAAGCCTGCTCTGAGAGAGGCTCTCCAGTCTGGTGGAGATGTTTGTGATCCTGTACTTATGGGGTGATCGTACTTCTTCCTACAGCCTTTCTACCTTCACAGTGAAGGGGAAGGGCTGTCTTCCTTTTTACTTCCCTTTGTGCCAGGATGCTTTGTAAGTCAGGCTTGCACAAGCTGCAGGTGTGAATTCCTAAAGCAGCCCTGCATGGGAGGGTAGTAAATTTCCTTATCTAGAAACACCTTTTAAGTCTGAGTTAGAGATACTCTAGTAACTCTGTATTTAAAGAGAAAATCAACCATGAATGTTTGTAACTTTTTGAATTGCACTTTAATACAGGAGTGTTGATACCTTTAGCTGCCTGTTCACTGTTGTGTGTCTGTTGTGTTGACCTTCATTCTTGCCACTGCTGGTGGTCTCTTGGGTCGGCTGTGGACCAGTCCTCTCTTCCTGGCACATGGCTAATCTGGATTTGGAATCAAGTAACTGGGGGGAAGAGGTGAGACTCATCCCCTTGCCTCTGCTCTCACCCAGATACCCAGAACAGGCACACATTCATGTCCTCAGGGCGTGCACAACACTGCATTTAGCAGGGGCTGTATTTGTAGCACCTCCTGTGTACATTCACTGCCAGGGGGAAGGCTTGTTTTCAAGAGGCGCTCCTCACTAGCCCCTTTTTTCCAGTGAGGGAAAAATACATACATGGTAAAGGAAAATGGCGCTTAACTGTGGACTCCAAAATCTCTTTCCCCTTGTGCCAAGGAAAAGCTGTTGCCCTGCTGAACATGATGCAACTGCTGGAAAGCAGTGTCCTACTCATCAGTCCAGTCTGACAGGAAACCAGTTCTGTTTCTTAGCACAGTTGTTCCTGTTTTGAGGTAGTGACCTTGTAATCATACATTAACCAAGCAGCTATAGCTAGCGACATATAATAAACATGAAACAGAGAGACTGTGACTACTTCCCCTTTATTTCAATTAGTTTGTCTCAGTCATTTCCCAGGAACAAAGCCAGCTCCTGTATACAGACATGAAGTGCACTCATCCTTCATTAGCACTGCAAGCATCATATTCAGTATCTTGCTGCTGCAATTTGAGAATGTTTCTGGAAGTGGCCAGAATCAGCCATTTGGTCATGCAGGAACTAGAGTGGACGGATGGTCAGGAACCCTCCAGCATCTGAATAGAAAGGGGAAACTTTCTTGTCTAATCTAAAATTTGTTTCTCCAGTCTGGGACGTAACGTTGTGTCTGGCTCTCTCCCTGGGCAGTCTTAAGAGGCAGTCTTCATGAGTGCTGCACCCCTTTCCAGGATAGCTGGGGTAGGCCATACCTCACCTGAAACTCCTCCATAGGATGTGTGCTGTACAAAGGTGAAGCGGTTGAGGGCTTTAGTCTGTCCCACCACTCGCTTCCAGTTTAGTAGTGCAGGCTCCTTCTCAGGGTGGACCTGTGTGTGTAGCTGCCCTTGGGAGAAGGAGGAGCCTTTCCCTGAGAAACCCTGAGTGCTCAGCCTGCTGGAGGAGGGCCTGAGCCCCCTTTTAGCTGGAATTTCCTGCTAGAGTAAGACCAGGATCCAACTTGCAGCTCAGAGGTACATGTGACCAGCTCCCAACTCAGAAAATTACCTCACCTGAGTATCGGCATCTTCCCAACACCACTCGTGCACAGTGTGCTATGGTTCTGCAGGTTTTGGTGCTCTGCCACAGCAAGGCTGCCGGGGTTGAGCATGACCAGTGGAGGTTTTCGCTCTTGTAAACTGATACCAGAGTGGCTTTAACACAATGCTAGTGTGGATGCTAGGCTGCTGTAGTGCTGGCCTCCAGGATGCTGGCAGCAGGATCAGGCCTGCAAGCAAAGCCTCTGCACAGGACCATCATGCCTCCAAGAGTTTTTGGTCCCAGGGAGGGTACAGGGGGAGGGTGCAGCCCTATTGACAGCCCCTTATGCTAAGCCAAGCTAATTGTAGTGAAGGAAAGAAGATGACCAGGTCTGATGCTTGCAGCCAACACCATCGCACATTGCGGGGTGGGGTGGGGGGTGTTACTACCCTGGAAGATATTAAAGCACGCAGAGCCTTTCTACAGGTATAGCTTTAAGAGCCCCTGCAGCAGTCAGTGGTACCCAGCTCAAAGCAGTGAAGTTCTCGGGTGTCAGAGCTGACAGGCTCCATGCTGGACTCTGCTTGTATGGTGTCTTCCACAGGAAATCACAGAGGAATTATGCTCTACACACTCTTAGGAGGTGGGTAACAAGAATTCCTGCTTTACAGAGATGGAGCAGACATGATCAGGCTGGTACCAGGGACATGGTCCCTCCTGCAGCACTGCTGGGCATGTCAGCGAAAGGCACTTGTGCAGCAAAGAGCCATGTGCCCCAGGGTCTCGCAGTTCACCCTGGCACTGACCTGCACCCCCCATCCACTGAGCCTCATCACAGGAGGACCGAGGGGAAGCCCTCGCCGGGGGCTTGCTGTCTGACAACATGCCAGGGCTGCCCCGGGAGTGCCGTGGGATAGAGATACCACATCACTACCCCTGAGGGGTCAATAATGACCGAGAAGTTGTCTCCCGTCTTTAAGCCACTGATGATTTTCCCGCTGAACACATCTTGTACCTGAAAGAGAGAGATGGTGGCTACCAGGATTTCTACAGACCTTTCATTCTGAGGTCCAGCTGTGGTCACTGCCATGGCATGGCAGGACAGGGCACAGCAGCAGGCAACAGGAGCGTGACCCAATGGATGGGCTGCCCCTTCATCCTGGAGGCAGGGAGGGGGAGTCCTTCCCCCCCTCAGAATGCACAGGGATCAAAGGAGGGAGCTGGAAAAAGGAGGATCCAAGTGCCATGCGGCTGCCCGGCTATGTAGCACACCGGTGGGGCTCACCTCATACACAGCATCTTCAGGGAAGTGGAGCTTGGCCAGGCTGGTGGTGTAGGGGAAGGGCATATCTGTCCTCCGGCTGAAGAAGACGAGGGCACTGGCACCCTTGGACAGCGGGCGCAGGAACACCTCAATGTGGGATTTCTCCTAGGGGTGGGGGTGTGAGACAGAGCTGCTGGGACCAGCACTGGTCCATAACTTCTGATCTTGCCCTGCAGGGCTGCTGTGCCAGCAGGTCCCCAGCTCCCACAGCTCTCCTGCTCATGTTCCTCTGCTTCACCTCCCTCTCCCTCCCTATTGTGACACCCCATGCTGCTCCTGTCTGCTCTCCCAAATGTGTCCACCTTCCCCCTAACCTTGACAATCCTGCGCCCCTGGATTCCCAGGGGGTCTTGGTTGATCTGGATCATTAGGCGGTTCTGCAGGATCTCCTTGGCGCTCGGGGAGATGGTGCGGAGATCTGTGGACATGAGGAGCGGAGCTGCCATCACTGTCCACAATGCCATTTGGGAGCGTGACTGCTCATAGCTAAGGCCAAAGTTTCCAATGATGAGCTGGAGGAGAGAGGGTGAGAAGAGAGGAGAGGCAGAAAAGATTTAAAACTTGTCTGCTTGTCACCCCTGGTGATGCTGCAGCCTGCTGGGAGGGAGCACCCATGGGAAACCTCACAGGCACTTTTGCTTCCCCTGGAGCAGCCTACCACCATCAGGAGATTCCACCCCTGCTAAGTGCTGAGCCATCAGCACACGTTCAAATGCGTTCACTAACATCCTTATAATAACCACTATCCCCCCCCCCCTCAGCCTGTGCAGGGAGGACGAGGACACCAGGACAACAGGGTACACAGTACGAGTGGTGAAGGGTTCATTTCAACTACAGGCTTTTCCCACAGCTTAGGCAAGGGCAGCACAAGCTTTGCCTCTTTGCAGCAACAGGCCTCCTGCTCCTGGTGCCCTTCCTTTGCCCTGCCCCTAGAAGGGGATCCCTGGAGATCCTCCATTCCCATCCAGGGTCAGTGCACCCACCACCGAGCCTCACCATGTCTGGGTCATTCCAGTGACCAGGGCCAGCTGCTGGCTGCAGCACATCCTGGTTTGCAGAGAACCAGTCCAAGATGGAAAGTACACTGTCCCAGGAGTCCTGGATGTCATCATAGTTACGCCACAGGTTGCAGACCTCTGCTAGGATGGTGTAGTTCACCTGGAGAGGAGCACAGGGTCAGGCAGGAAGGAGAAAGGAGTGGGTCTGCAAGGTAGGGGAGAAGAGGCATCCAGACTTGTTGAGAGCTGAAGCATCCAGAAAGTGTGCACAAGGCAGAGGGATTAGGAGAAGGGCAATGTCATATAATGAAGGAGGACAGTCATATCCTAGTATGATAGGATGTCTAACAAAACAACCACAGAGGCCGTGGGGAGATTATCAGCTGCAAGAATGAGGGCAGCTCAGGACTGACAAAATGTGGAAGAGAAATAAATGCAATCAATTCTCAAGAGACGTTACTAGAAGGATCCATTTGAGAAGAACAGAACGTCAGGATCAACCCCACACCAGCTGAGTGGTGTGGAGCGGGCATGCCCCAGGGCCTCTTCCCCCCAGACTCCCGTCACCTAGCCATGTGGGGAACCCCAAGTGTCCCCAGATGCCTGGCAGGAAGACCACATCCCCTCTGGGGACCTGCAGCCCAATCCTACCAGGGGCAGAGCAATAAGCAGGGTGTAGGACCTGGATCCTGCAGCTTCAACCAAAGCCCCCAAGGGCACAGGAGACAAGGGAAACAGCCGCTGGATGGGACAACCCTCACCTTGGGGGGGAGCCCCCCCTGATATGCTGGCCAGCTGCAGGAGTAGACGATGGGACGGCCTGTGGCGTTCAAGGCCCTTGCCATTTCTGGGTAGCCTTAGGGAGAGAAGATAACAGCTGGTGAAGGGAGCAGCCTGCATCTCATCCCACCCAGCCAGGGGAACCCCCGGCCAGCATGGCCTCCTGCCTTACACCAGCTCTAGGGCATCCGAACTCCACCCTCTTTGCTCAAGAGCTGCAACAGGAGATACGAGGGAAGAACTGGCTAGCCAAGTGCTTCTGCGGACAGCCAGCTGCCCTGACCAAAGCAGAGAGGGGAGAAATGCCAGCCAGCCAGGGAGCCCTTACCCTCCGCCTGCTCCTCTCCTGACGAGTAGCACCCATCCAGCTTCAGCATGTCCACACCCCACTCCGCAAAGGTCTGGGCATCCTGCTCCACACGGTCCAGTGTGGTGCCTGGGTAGCCCCCGCAGGTGAGGGTGCCCAGGTCACCGTAAATGCCCAGCTTCAGCCCCCGGGCATGGACCTGTGAGGAGAGGAGAGGAGAGCTGCGAAGAGGGGACGAGGTGGATCCCAGGTGTCTCCATCCATAAACACACGATGGTGTGGGGACACAGAGATCCCCACCATCCCCAGCAGGCACTCACATAGTCAGCCAGAGCCTTAATCCCCCTGGGGAACCTCTCAGGGTCTGCAACCAGCCGCCCCGCCGCGTCCCGCTGCTTGGCGGACCAGCAGTCGTCAATGTTGATGTACGTGTAGCCCAGCTCCTTCCAGCCGTCCTCCGCCAGGCGGTCTGCCATCTCGAAGAAGAGCATCTCACTGCAGGTCGGGGGGGGGGGGGGGGGGGGGGGGACGACGACGACACGGGCATGTGGCAGGCTGCGACCCCGAGACCTCCGCGCCTCACCAGCTCAGGGAGCCGCTGGGACTCTGGGGCCAACCGGGGGCTCTGGAGGGGTCGGTCACCACAGGAAGGTCCCCAGAGCTCCCGCATAACCCCCATCCGCGTTCCATTTGCCTCACCGAGGGGAAGCGCCTCCCCGACACCCCACAGAGCCCAGGCGCATCTCTCGGCCCCGGGGGCTCTGCAGCCCCGGCCCGACCCCCCCTTCCCCCCACCTCGCCCCCGACCCCCCCTTCCCCCCACCTCGCCCCCGCCACCGTGCCGCGGCAGGGCCCGCCCAGGGGCGCAGACGGGCCAGCACCGCCCCGGGCCCACGTCCGACCCACCGCCCTGCCCTGCCCTGCCCACCCCCCGAGGCAGTCCCGGGCAGCAGCGCGGCGTTTCCCAGCAGGTTCTCTCGGGCAGGGGACACACGGGACAAGCCCTCGTCGCTGCGAGGGGACACGCCACAGGGAGCCCGGGAGACTGTCCCCCCTCCCCGCTGACCTGATGCAGTGGCGCGGGTCTGTCCGGCAGTCCACGTTGCAGCGGAACCTCTCCCAGGCCAGCCAGCCCATGGGGGGCGTCAGCGCCAGCCCGTTCTCCAGGGCCACGGAGGCCAGCGGCAGGGCCAGGGCCAGGGCCAGCCCGCTCAGCATCGGCACCCCCATGGCCGCCGCCGGGACACAGAGCACAGAGCACAGCGCACCTCCCCCCGGCCGCCGGCCGCCGCCCTCCTCCCCCCGGCCCGGCCCGGCCCCGTCACATGATGGCGCCCGCATCACCTGACCGCCCGCCCCCGCCACCTCCCTCCCGCCCGGCCCGGCCCGGCCCGGCCCGCTGCGCCCTACAGCCACCGCGCCCCGCCGGTATCGCCCCTCTTGCTGCTGCGCCCCACGGCCGTGGCACCCCATTGGTATCGCCCCCCTGCCCTGTTGCACCCTGTCAGCATTGCACCCCCCCCACCGGCATTGCACCCCGCCGCTGTTGCACCCTATGAGTACTGCACCTTGCCGGAGCTGCTGCACCCCACTGGCATTGCACCCCACCGCTGCTGCGCCCCATAACCGGTAACCCGTCGGTATTGCACCCCACGGCTGTTGCACCCCATTGGCACTGCACCCCTCCGCTGCTGCCCCTCAACAGTTACACTGGGGGGGCTGTAGGTCCCTCCCGGGTGGGAACCCCGGGGTCCCCGAAGGGGCGCCGGGCGGGGGGCAGAGGCGCGGAAGAAGGCGGCTCCGGGCGGCCTGCGGGGCCGCCTCCCGCCCCACGCTGCCGCCGCCGCCGGCGGGGCGTCGTTGCCGGAGCGGCGGGACGGCCCCGGCAGCCGCAAGAGCCTCCCCGCCCGGCTCCCGCCGCCCCCCAGGCCGCGGCCCCGCGCCGCCCGCCGCGCCGGGAGCGCCGCCGAGCAGGAGCGGCCCGAGGTGAGTCGGGCCGGGCCGGGGCTCGCGGTGCCGCCGCCGGGGCGAGACCTGGGCGGGGGCTGGGGGGCGGCGGGGCCGGGGCGGCGTGGCAGGCACACGGCAAACACGGAGACACACACAAAGGCACCGAGCACGGCACCGCGCACCCCCCGCCCCGGCGGTGGGACCCCACAGCCCTCCCGCGTCAGGGCTGTGCAGGGCCACCACGGCTGTCCTGGGCCCGAGTATTCCTCAGGGAGCCGCGTGAGAGCAGAGCCCCCCAAGGAACAACGTTTCCTTACGTCCGATGGGATTTTTGTCTATTTTCCAACTGGAGTCCGTGGCCCCTCGTCCTCAGCCCAGCCCTGCGAGCCCTGGAGGGGCAGGAGGGCTCCAGGAGGGATTCTGGGGGTCGCTCAGCAGCGGGGAGCCCCCACCCCACCCCGCCACGGCTGCCCGGGCACGGCAGCGGGGGTTTGTTGGCTGCGCGTTGCTCTGCGGAGCATCAGCGGCCCGAGATCCATTGGCAGCTGTAGAACTGCAAAGGCTGCGCGCTGTGTCCTGCTGCGGGACCAGCCAGTTTGCCGAGTCGCCTGCCACGGCGCCTCTGCAGATGGTGCAGCAACGGGCTTCTACAGAAGCGCTTTTTTCTTCTTTTTTCTCACTAAAACCAAACCGAACCCACAGCCTGCACTGGGGTGGGGCTGAGGCTTCGAAGCCCGTGCAAGTGCCCCCAGTTTCCAGAGCCGCCCACCTGTGGTGCCTGGTCCTGGCTGCTCCCGGGCACCAGAGGCTTCGGCTTTCTGGGGCGGAAGCGATGCAGATCTTTGCTCTTTCAGTCCCAAGCTGTTCTGGTTTGTGACTCTGCCACCCTTCCTCCAAGCAGGGATGGGGCTCAACACGGTGAAGCTTTGGAGGCCCTTGGCAAGGGAGCAGCCCGCTCAAGGAAGGCAGCAAGGAGTTGTGGTCTGACCCACACAGCCGGTACAGCACCTTGTGCCCCACAGCTGGTGAGCCTGCCTGGGCTGGGGGTGCTGCTGGTGGGGATGAGTGGTCCTGCAGGGAGACGGGGAGCGGGGAGAGGGGGCTCAAACACAGAGGTCCCCGAGCCTCTGGGTCTGAAAACACCCTCTTTATCCTGCCCTATAATAGAGAGAGAAATGAATGCCTTGCAGGCACAGAGGCAAATTTCTTTGATGCGCCCCATAAAAAAAACAGCAAAGTAGGTCACTCGTGGAATAAGAAATGAAGCAGCAGTGGTGGTGTTCCTGGAGAAGGCAGGTGCGAGGCTCTGGTGATGACCTCCCCTCTGCAGCAGCAAGGAACCAGCCTGCCATTTGCAGGGGTGCTTGCTGGGTTAGATGCTGTCCTGCAGTGTTGGGGCTGCTTTTCCCATGGTGGGCTTGGGGTAGGACCCAGCCTCTCCTGGCGGTGTGGGTGAGATGTTCCTCGCCCTGAGCTGACTTCTTGCCCTCTTTCTTCTTCTGCACCTAGGTGGGGTGATGAAGCTGAACGAGCGGAGCGTGGCCCACTATGCCACCTGTGACTCACCTGCTGACCATGCTGGCTTCCTTCGCAAGCGGGTGGAGCGGTACCACCACCATGCCCACCACCACCACTCCACCTCCTACCAGCGCCGCTGGTTTGTTCTCAAGGGCAACCTCCTCTTCTACTTCGAGGAGCGGGAGAGCCGGGAGCCCATGGGGCTGGTGGTGCTGGAGGGCTGCACTGTGGAGCTGTGTGAGGCTGCTGAGGAGTTTGCTTTCGCCATCCGCTTTGACGACGCTGGCGCCAGGGCTTACGTGCTGGTGGCCGATGGGCAGGCTGCCATGGAGGCCTGGGTGAAGGCGCTGTCGCGGGCCAGCTTCGACTACATGCGGCTGGTAGTGAGAGAGCTGGAGAAGCAGCTGGAAGAGGCTTGCAAGAGCTTGGCCGCTTGCCGCAAGTCTCCGCGGAGGTCCTCCTCCTCCGGCAGGAAGAGGCACCTCTCCAACCCTGCTTTGCTGCCTCTCCAGGAGAAGCCTGCTGTCCTGGAGAATGGTTACTCCACATGGGGTAGTGGTGGCGGCATCCCAGGGGGGGCTGCCTGCCCCGACCATGATGGGGGGCACCCAAAGCCCCCGCCCCTACCCCCACGCCGGCGTTCGGCTGCCGGCAGCACCACAGGGTCCCCAGCACCCAGCCTCTCGCCAGCCATGCCGGAGAGTCCAGTGTCACCAGAGACGGCCTGTTTCTCCAAGCTGCACAGCTGGTATGGGCAGGAGATTGCGGCGCTGAGACGGGAGTGGCAGGAGAGGCAGAAGGGGGGACACCCATGACTGGGAGCGCGGGGCATGAGCCACTGGCCATCCAGTGTCCAGCAGCCTGTCTCCCACATAGGAAGAGCAAAGCAAGGGATGCTGCTTGCCCCCTGCCCTGGTTGGTGGCCGAGTGTGCGGTGCGTGTGTGCTTCACTGGGTGTGTGGGAGGGATCCAGGTCTCCCCCAAACCTTACATTTCATTTCTATGACGCTTTATACAGCTGGAGAATGTATAATACTAGTGGGAGCTGCCTTTGAACTCTCCTCTGCTGGTGATACAAGGTGTGGAGGGGGCACAAATCAGCATGTATGCAGCGAACCTTACCTGATGGGCTTGGCCCCTTGCCATCCTGGCGTGGTGGATGCTCTGGGTGCTTTATTGCCTGTTTCTCCTTCACCACTTTTTTTTTTTGTTTTGTTTCTCAGCGTGGAAGTTTGTACAGGTCAGCAGTTATTATTGTCTGTGGTCTTGCGCCAAAGTCCTTCTGCCTTTGCTCTTTTGCTGCAGATAAGGCTGGGCTTTTATGAAACGCCTGCAATGGGCCACTGGCCCTGGCGGGTGCCTCCAGCCTTATGCTTCTGTCACCACAGAACATGTGTAAGCCACTGTGGCTGTGGCTGGCCCAGCAGCCAGGGCAATGAGGGTCAGGATTTTGCATCGTTGGGATTTTTTACTTTCATCTGCACTACCCCTCCTCCCTGCTAGATCCTTCAGGATGTTGATTTCATGGGCTTGCATCCATCTCTTTGGGTGCCCAAGCTCAGCAGCTCAGCAGCAAGGCTGAAATGAGCCTGGTCTGAAGCAATAGTGAGGACCAGGAGCTCCCCAGGGCTGATCTGAACTCTATCAAGCAGTAGCCGAGCCTGTTAATATGTCCAGCTCAAGCCTTTCTTGCTCCAGAACAAGGACACTAAAGCCTCTTTGCCTGGCCAGGGGTGAATTTCTCAGCCTCTGTGCAGATCGTAGCTCCTGCAAAGTGCCATATAGGGAGTGCCCAGCCAGCTTGTTGGGCAGCTTGCCCGAGACGGTGGCCAGAGCTGCACTCTTGCAGGGCCTCTCTTGCTGCTGCAGCTCTTGGCAGAGCTGTGCAGTTGGAGGAGAGGCTGTGGAGGAGTGGGAAGTGGGCTGGTCCCAGGTGGAGCAGTGAAGGTGTGGGAGTGAGCTGCAGGTGGTACTAACTGCGTGTCAGCAGTGTCTGGGCTCGCCTCTCTAGTGTCAAAGCCATGTCACTGCCTTCTACCAAAGCCAGCACCTGACCTGCTGATGCTTCCCTCCAATTTCATGTCAGTGTCACATGGCTGATCTCTGTAGCATGTCCCGTCCCCCCAGCGGGTGAGAAGGGCTGTGGAGAGGCATATCTGTCGCCTCACTACAGAATTGGACTTGCCCTTCAGTAGGTCAAAAACCTTGGCCAGAAGGCGTACAGTACAAGTAGGTGGGTGCTGAGTCCAGGGGCTAGAACACCCTGGATATAGGGTTTATAAATCTGCTCCCTTATCTTCTTGACAAGGGCTGTTTTTCTGAGCACAAAAAAATAGGTGAAGCAGTCTTGTGCTTCCTGTCTAACAG
Organism: Falco naumanni; assembly: GCF_017639655.2. NCBI lineage: Eukaryota > Metazoa > Chordata > Aves > Falconiformes > Falconidae > Falco > Falco naumanni. The sequence continues at coordinate 36,905,087 of NC_054058.1, forward strand.
TGTTAAACCTGTTTTTATTGCCCTGTTTTATTAACGAGTCTTGCTAGGAAAGCAAGAGGCCATTCTAGGTTGTGACTGGTAGGAACCTGTTTGCCTTTCTGGAGTTAAACACACTCAGCTTAATACTCAGCAGTAGCCAGTAGAGATTGCCAATACAGAAATCAAATGACTTCCATTAACTCTTGGTGCCTTTGAAAATATATCCCTGTTTTGGATGATGAGCTTCCAGCCTTCTGCCTAATTGTGGCTCAATGCTATATTAGAGGAAATCAGATCTAAAATCAGATCTTACAACTATGACTTTGGGCAGTGGGAGTGTAACCTTCACAATGTGGTGACGCAATCCAGTCCTCTCCAGTTCGTGCCTGTATTTCTTCACAGTAAGAATTGGGAGGATTACCTTTGTTCTGCTTTTTAAGTGAAAACCGGGAGCAGGTAGCCATGGGCCAGTGCCCAGGCTGTGTCAGCAGCCCAGCTGGCTGGACTTAGAAGCCATCTCTGCCTCCCTGCCTGCGGCTTGAAGAGTTCTGTGCTGCAGCATTCCTGGCTGGGAACCTGGCCCCTTCCCCATGCCGGGAGAGCAGCATCAGAGGATGACCTGGTGCCTCCTTGCTCTGAGCGTGGGTATTCTGGGGCCAGTCAGATTTGGCAAGCATTTTTCTGTGGTATTTTTTGTTTGTTGGTTGGTTGTTTTGTTTGTTTGTTTATTTTTAGTGTCATACAGAAAGAAAAATATTCCTGATGTCTCAGACTTACATAAGACAGTTTGATGATAAAGATTTAACTTCCAAAATTAATCAAAATGTAATGGAAGTTCCCACATGAGACGCAAGTATCAGGAGTGACTTGAAAGGGGAAAAAAATAAATTAACAAAGCCAGTTCTGTCAGAAGTGGAACTGAAACAGTATTATTCATTTAAGGGCAGTTTCACTTTTAAGAAGCTTAGTTTGTTTTATTAAGCCAGGATTGTGCTAGTAACACTACTAAAGAGCTTATATTTAATGCTTTAATCTGTCCCATTCAAATGGCACAATTTCTGTGCTACCTGCCTTTGCATTAGCACATAGCCCAACTAAATCCTAAATCCTGCAAATGAGGTGCTGCGCTTTGCTTTCTGTCCGATCGCATTTGGAGTAATTTTGTGTTTTATTCCGCAGTGCCAAGAAGAAAATGGCAGAATCCTGAACAGTATTTGTGCTCAGCCCGTCTGTCTGTGCCTGGGCCTTTGCTAGATCTCCAAAGCACTGGTCAGGATGTGTGTGGTCAGGGCTTCCCACCACCCTGCTCACCTAGCAGGGGTGGCCGTTTTGTGAGTAGAAAGACCCATAAATGGAGCCATGTCCAAATTTGTATGGGAATACAGGTTTTTTTAATGACCACCACTGCTTGCTCCATTAAGCAGGAAGCACCTGGGTGCTTCGCCACCTCCTCTTGAAATGGAGGCTATCAAACCAGCTCAGCTGAGAACTGGTTGTGCTGGCAGAGCATTTGAAGCAGACCTCAGGCAGCAGGTCAGGATTTCAGCTTCCTGAAGTTGCACGTGCAGCTGGCTAATGGAGCATCCTCTCTGTCTCCAGGCAAGGAAGAGCCAAGGGTTTTCACTGCCCGTTGTCTCAGACAGCAAAGTAATACTGATTAATTGCTACACAGTTTTCTTCCAGTCATTCAGGTTTGGACTGTTTCACCTCCTGCCTTTCCTTTCTCTTATTATTTTTTAAAAATAGAAAATGTCTGGGCAGCACAAAACAAGTTCCCTAGGAAAGGGGGACCTGAACGTGAAAGCTGAATGGCTGCTTTTCTTAAAAGTACTGAAATAGAATCTTTTTCTAAGAACTTTCTTTAGTGTAATAATGCAGGTGATGAGAGAAAAATGCTTGAATCTGAATGCTTGGATTTAAAAGAAATTGAAGACTGAAGGAGGGCAGTTCTGACATGGCCTTTGTAAGCACTGCCAAGAAGGGCTCCCAATCCTGCTGAAACGGTTGATGAAATCCTGTTTTTCTGGGGCTGGCATTTCAGATTCAGGCCCATAACGTATTGTTTTATTTCTGCACATTTATCTTTTTATAAAACAACTGCGGTGACATTTCCCACTGAATCCAGGTCCTAGTGGTAAGAGTAACCTAAAGATCCTACCTGTGGCCACTGCTAGCCATTTGGTGGACACTGGCAAGCAAGAGTGGACGTTTTCCATTACAATCACTACAGCATTAATAGTTTGGGGGTGGGTGACACCCCCCCCCACCCCCGTCTTACCCTTCTCAACTGCCTTTGCAGAGAAACTGTTTTGCCGAAGGGCACAGGGGAACACGTGGCCCTCGCCGGCTGGGGGCATGTCACCAGCACCACGTGCTCGGTAACTTGCACCGTTGCACCGGGACCTGGCCGCCGGCAGCCACCCGCGGGAACGCGCCCGCCCTTGCAGTGGGTACCCGTTAGGTAGATGGCGCGTTCTTTTTTGAAGAGGCGGTTTTGCATGCACCTTCGTTTTATACATGGAACTTGTATTACGCATTTCAAGATACTGTTACCGTTTGTATTTTACGCCGTGAAGCCAAATAAACCGTTTTGATTTGTAGCCCGTGCTGCCAGTGGCGCTGGGGAGCCCCGCTGGAACTCGGCGATTCCCGGTCGGGGTCACCCGGCCCGGTGTGCCCTTCGGCGGGAGGCGTAAGGCGCTGCCCGGCGCCCCGCCACCCCGCCGCTGCGGCACCTCCCGCGCGCCCCGCGGCAGGGACAGGCAGCCGGGACCGGCCCCCGCCCCCCCCGCGTGCGCAGTGGCGGCCTCGCCCCCCCGCAAGCCTCGCGAGAGCCGCAGGCCCCGCCGCCGCGGGTGACGCGTCGTCTCGGCCGTTACAGGAGGCCGGCGAGGAGGAAGGAGGATGGCAGCGGCAGGCGGGCGGCTCCTGGCGGCGGCCGCCGCTTACTCGAGGCGGGCGGGCTGGGGCGGGTCGCGCCGCAACCCGACCGCGCCGCTTGTGCCCTCCCGAAGCGCCACCGTCACCCGCAGCGGCGCCATTTTGCCCAAGCCGGTTAAGGTGAGTGAGGGGCGAGCGGGCGGCGGCGGCCAATGGCGGCGTAACAGATGGGAGCGGTGTCCAATCAGGGCGGGTGCATCTGCTGCGGTGGGGCGCTGGGAGTGAGTGACAGAGCCTGGGCTAATGGGCGGGGCGGGGCTGCGGGAGCGCCCGCCCGCGGGAGGGTGAGGCGAGCGGCCCCCCGGGCGGGGCGGTGATGCCCCGGCGGCGGCCGCCGCGCCGTGGGGACGAGGTGACCGCCGCCTGCACACAGCTGTTTTGTACCGGCAGCCGCTCTCCCCGCCTAAGGCGCTGGTGTTCCCCGCCCCGAGCTCCCCGCTGGTTGCTGCCCTCCCGGCGCCGGAGGCTTCCTGAGCGCGGTGCCGTGGCCGGGGTCTGGCGGTAGGGCCGGCGCCGGGGCACCGGACCGGGCGCGGCTGCGGAGCCGGAGCACCCGGCTCCAGCCCCAGTGCGACGTGCTGGTAAAGCTCCGTCTTTCCCGATCGACTCCTTGCAGACGCCCTTCGGTCTCCTCAGAGTGTTCAGCGTTGTGATCCCTTTCCTGTACGTGGGGACTCAGATCAGCAAGAACTTCGCGGCCCTACTTGAAGAACATGATATCTTTGTTCCAGAGGATGACGATGATGATGATTAAAGGGTATGTTATTAACATCACCAGCAGTTTGTTTGTACTTCCCGTTTGGCTGGGGCAGGGAGTAGCATCTCAGGCTGGGAAAGGCAGCACTTGAGAGGTGCATCAGTGGGACACAGCATTGCCTCTGGCCATGAACTTTTCTGGTTTTATACCAGAGTAAGCCAGATTGGTATCCGAATGTAGAATCACCACAACATACTTTGTTAGAGACCAGAATAAACTGATGGTGTTTTAGATCTTGTCTTTTGAATCCAAAATGAACTGTAGTTAGTGAGGATCTGTACTGCAGACAGAAAAGTGAGCCTTCAGAGCTGCTACATCATGCATCCAATGAAGAGCAACAAAGCTGGTGAAGAGTCTAGAGAACAAGTCTTATGAGGAGCAGCTGAGGGAACTGGGGTTGTTTAGCCTGGAGAAAACAAAGCTCAGGGGAGACCTTATGTGACCACCTGAAAGGAGGTTGTAGACAGGTGGGGATTACTCTCTTCTCCCAAGTAACAAGTGACAGGACAAGAGTAAATGGCCCCAAGTTGCACCAGGGGAAGACTGGATATTAGAAAGTATTTCTTCACTGAAAGGATCATTGAGCATTGGAACAGGCTGCCCAGGGAAGCGGTTAAGTCACCATCCCTGGAGATACTCAAAAAGACGTGTAGATGTGGTGCATAGGGGTGAACCTGGCAGTGCTAGGTTTGCGGTTGGACTTGATCTTTAAGGGTCTTTTCCAACCTAAATGATTCTATGATTCTGTTCTACATATTTACCTATTTAGAAGTCTTCTACTAACTCTCAAAATTACTATTTTAAAAAGAGAATCACTTATTGCCTGACATTTTTATACAGAGGTGAACTATTTAAGAGACTTCCAGAACCCATCAGAACAAACTGGTGGGTGTTACAGCACATCTCTGGAGTAGATAGACCATTCAGACTCACTGGATAATGGAAGAGTGGGAATAATTCATATTTATCTGCAGTGCACTACACTTTCCACCATTTCATGTTACTCAGTTTGGCTTACTCTTGTGTAAAGGTTTGGGTTTGGATGTACTGGCTTCTTTATAGAATGAAGAAGCCGTTTTAAAAAAAGTTGTTGTGAAGTGTTGCTTTGTAATCAGTTTGGTGGGTGATTCCATTTGAGAAAGGGATTTGCCAGCACGCACTGTGCACCTAAAACCAAAGAATTAAAAGATTGTAAAGACTGCAATGGCCTGTTTGAAACTCCTTTTATGTAAACCACCCCCACCTTGTGTGGTTCGGGGGGAGGGTCCAGACTGGAGCTCAGTACAGTATATCTGAAGAGTAATGGCTTATTATTCTATTTGCAGAACCGTAATGGAAGAACAGAAGGGAGAACACCATTGACAAAACAATGGTTTCAACATCTGTCACTTGTATTTTGTCCTTCCTAAACCTAAATGGGACAGGGGGCTCTATTCCTTTTGCCAGTGAGTGTCCTGCACATGTCTGTACGACAGGATCTGTAGATCAGGGTTGAAGGAAGTGCTTGATGGGCCCTGCATCCTTGCACACACACGCTCACCTCATCAAAGACTGCTTGGGAATCCTTTTATTAGCAATATGTGAAACACTTAATTAAAGATGAAGAGATTGAGATGTATGACTTTGGTCTTGTGTTTTTATAGATCATGTGCCTGCCTATGTCCCAGCATTTCTGTCTTAACCTTTCTACCTCTGTATGCCTGTTCCAGTAAGGAAGCTCTCTTCATATTTATTTCCTCTTACAAGTCCTTTCTGTAATTAAGTACTAATCTACAGTACACGACAGGAATCCTAGAGGAAGCAGCAGCCCCACAACACAGTCCTGTTCAAAGAATGGAGTGCATATTGACACACTGCAGTTCAAATAACGCTGATTTACAACATACCAGGTACATCTGATGGAGACTATCATTAATTTCACCTCACTGGGGATTAAATACAGTATTACCGTCGCAAAGTTAAAAGTTTTGAGTAGCTTTGGTAAAAGGTTAAGATCATGAGTGGGAAACTAACATGCTGATGTGTTTTATAGCACTTAATCTCTCAACAGTGAAACTCTCTGAACACTCCAGCTCCAGGTACCTCGTATTTCCTAGGTAGTTCAGTAATTCCTTCCGTGAGCCCAAATATATTCATTTTCTTAATTATGTGTAAACTTCAACTCTTCTTTTCACAGAAGTGTTTACTATTGCAATTAGATCCTTGCATAATAGACTGTCAAGGCTTTCTCTACTGCTAGGGCATGAGTAGAGTATCTTCAGTCATAACCAGTCCAGCTGTTTTCTCAAAAATCTTGAGAGGTTAGATAAATTATTTTATTGTATTTTTAAGCCAGCATTGCCCCAGTGTCTCTCTCATGGTTTCTGCTCACTAGATGTAGCCTCTTCTCTTGACTGCCCACTTTTCCTTCAGGATTCATGTAGTTCTTGAAATTTATTTTAATATCGCACACATTAGCGCAGTGTATAGTTTAAACAGCCACATTTGCTCCCTTATTAATTGGCACTGCTTTTGACGTTTGATCTGTAACTCTCCAGTGTAGCTACTGAGAGAAAAGGGAGCTTGCAATCTGAGTAACCCCAAAAGCTGTAGCTGAAGGCAGCTGGCAGGTCCTTCAGTCACTTGCTATCCGAGTTGCCCCCTCTTCCCCAAAGCCACCTGAGAAGCGGTTGCTCCAGTTCATCCACTCTTGGGAGCCAAACACCTCCCTGCTTCTGTTTTCTATACTGCCAAATTCCTTACCACTGCTTTAACCCACCATCTCTCCTGGCCCTTCCTGACAGTGTTGATCTTGTCCATAGAAACAGCCCACCCTCAAAGCCCCTAGGTACACATACATACACATCCTGGAGGAGTGCTGCTTTACAGTCCTCGTATGGGGAAGAAAGCCCCAGTATTTAGGCAAAGATAAAAAAGTTTGAGCATACTACACATTCAATGCTGATCACACATGGGGGAGCTCCAGCACCGAGTTGTTACCTGCTGAAAACCTGTTCTGACTGGTGAAAGAACAAGTTCTCCTTATCATTCTCAAAGAGGAGCTAGTAATTCCCAATTCAACTGAGGAGGTAACAGTAGGACATCATCTTCCGCTAGGCATCATAAGCTCTTACAGAACCTCACTATTCTAGATGACAGTACAAAACTCCATTTTTCCAGGCAATTTCATTTTACAGCAGGGAAATGGACTCTGCTGATCTCTTTATTGCACAAAGGGCTTTATTTGCCTATTGGATTTTACGCCATTCTCTGTGAGAAAGCAAAGAGACTAGTTTCCAAGTAAAAAACCACAAGGTCAACAAAGTCATAGCATGAAATTGCTAAACAATGCATGAATACAGATGACCCTCAGGCACAAGAATATTTCTGTGACTACACTGGCTTTCCTGAAGGCCCGCTCGCTCTTCCACAAAGCTAACACCTACACAGGAGGCTGCAAGCTAAGCAGAAAGCCCCACAGTCAGGCTTGTGTTGTGGTTATTCAGCAGAAACTCCAGGGCAAGTGATGGGACAAACTCCATCCACTGAAAATACAAATTAGCAAAACTAGGAAGTCACAGCTCGTCATACAAATCATAATGACTTGTACACACTGTGGATTCAGTTAGTCATTGGGCTCCTACAGTGCTATACAATCTTTCTGTACAGATTTTTTTTTTCTACTGTATAGAACTTTATTCATAATACAAGGCAGGAAGACACAAAGCCAATCTCTCAGGGATCATGGCCTTCATAGAATTTGGACAGAAAGTCTTTGGGTCGTGGGGTTTCCGTCTCATGGAAATACCTCATGACGTGAGTCCTCTGCTTCCATACCTGAATGGTTTCTTGAAGATCCATCTTTCCCTGTGGAGAGACAGAAGAATTTTAGACTAGTTCTCAGTTACAGCCTGAGTCTAACTATACAGCACTAAAAGTTATTTGAATGCGCTTAGAAACACCCCTAAGATAGCTGTATCAACAATTCTGTACTTCTAAAGACTGTCTGCATCACTATACTGTCACACAAATACATACTGACAGACAGACTAACTTGTCTTGAAACACAAGAAATACAACAGGTGACCATGGCAGTCCTTGGCTGGAAGCTTTCTAATGCATTAGAACTGCAGAGGTGTTACTGTTGTTCAGCCCCATTTTGAAGCTTTGCCCTACTCTTGGTATGCTCATCATTGCTTTGAACCACACAGGTCTCAGACCCGAGACATAACCAGATGTGTTAGACAGCTGGGGTGTTTTGCCACCCAATGTCAGCCTCCCATCCAGTGCTGCCACTCTAATGTGTGTTTCAGAATCAGTGAAGAAAACCACATCCCAACCTAAGGAAGTACTGTAGACAGTAGAAAGGTCATTTTATACTTTTAAAGTAGAAAGTAGAAAAGGCAGTATCTTTCCCCCCTTTCTTTGATTGCCATTGTTTTCTAAACAAAAACCTCAAATCCAACAAACTTTGTATTTCAACTACCGTTTTGCTTATTGTGCACTTCCTCTTTTAAACCTCTGCAAACTGGAAGAGCCAGTAGATTCTGAGTAGCAGAAATCCATATTCTAGCAACTGAGGTAAGACCCTATTCCTCTGCATGCTAAAGCAGCTTGATCCCTTATCAACAGGTCTGTTGACAGAGAAACCATCTGAACTGCAGGAGACAACTTTTCCATAGCACAGGCTGAAATAAAACTGTCTGTCCCCCCTAGTTATCCACTCTTGCATTTTCTGCAGTTTCAACAAACCAGGAATAACTGGTACCTTAATAACCAGCATGTCTATCACCCGTGGATCTGTAACGTGGGCATTCTTCATGAACATCTCCCGCACCTTGTTACGCCCCTGTTTCACCGTGATGTCCAGCTGGTATAAGTGTACTATGAAAAACACAACACCCACAGAGGTTGGCTGTATTGCTTTTCATTTCTTCCACTGACGACGAGCAACTCAACCCCACAAAACACGACACAGCCCCTGGCTCTCACAGTGTCTGCTGGCTTCACTAGTGTGATTGACTTAAAGCAAATAAACAGCACCGCCACGGTGCGAGTCCCCGCGCAGTTTTAAGGAGGCAGGCAACCATGCCACACACCGCCGTCCTGGAAAATTAAAAGCCAGATTTCTGTTCTGCTTAGCCAGGCAAGCCAAGCGGCAGGTGAGGAGACTGGGGTTCCCCGTCAGACTCTCCTTCAGCCCCCGGCAGGGAAGGCAGCCGGGCCGGGCAAGGCCCGCGCTGCACCGGGGGGCGGCCGAGCCCCCAGCCCCGCGGCCGCTGCCAGGCCCGCCCGCAGCCGGGGGCGGCCGCCCCACCGCGGCGGGCCAGGGCCGGCCAGGGGCCGCGGCGGGGCGAGGCACAACCCCCCACCCGGGGGTAACCAGCGCCCCCGACGGTCCCTTTAAAACCCAACGGCCGCGGGGTGGCCGTTACGACCTTGAGCTCGCCCTCCCGCCCGCGCGTGCATGGCCGGCTCCGCGCCCCTCACCCGTGTTGGGCACCTCGCGGTACCAGGCCCGGTACAGCTCCCTCACTCGCCGCTTCGCCTCGCCCAGGTCCCGGCTGAAGATCGGCTTCACCGCGGCTGACACGGCTCCTTTGCCCGCTACCGCCATCTTGTTGCGGCCACCGCCTCCGCGGCAACCCTTCCGCGCGGGGCGTCCCGCCCCTTCGCCGCCGCCGGTGGGAGCGCGTACGGGAAAGGCGGCTCTCTATTGGCCGGCCGCGCTGCCGCTCCAGCCGGTGGGCCCGGCAAATCGCGGCGGCCGGCGGCCTCCCATCGGATTGGTCGGGAGGAACGCCAGTCGCCGCCGGCTGCGAGGGGAGGAGCAGAGCGGCTGGGTGGGGACGCCCTGTGCCCCGCCCCCCGGGGCCTGTGGGTCTGCCCTGCCAGCCGGGCAGTGGCAGGGCAGGGCAGGGCAGGGTCGGGCGGCGTTGGGGTAGGGATCGGGGTCGGGCTGAGTCTCGCAGGGGTCGCTGAGGTCACCTTCAAGGCGCCGCGGCCGCACGGCAGCCTCCCTGGCGGGGGCGGGGGGGGCGGCCGGGGCGGGCGCAGCAGCTGCCGCGGGCCACTGGTGAGCGGCCCCGTCCCGGCGGCAGGGCGGGCTGCCGGCGCAGGCCCCGAGGCGGCGGGTGACGGGGCAGCAGGAGCCCCGGCCTCACGTAGCCGCCGGCCCGGCACCGGCTGGGTGGCGTTGACGGCGGTTTCTGGCTGCATTCCCCTTCCCGCTGATCAGTGAGAGACCCGTATTTGGCGGTGGTCTGCTTGCACCCTTTGGCTCCAAAACACCGTGCCAGCAGATGTCCGCACGCACGTGCGGGTCGACTTTTTTGAATAGAATCACAGAATCATTTAGGTTGGAAAGGACCTTTAAGATCCTCGAGCCCAGCTGTTAACCCAGGGCTGCCAAGTCCACCGCTAAACCACTGTCCTGAGCACCACGTCTACATGTTTTTTAAATGCCTCCAGGGATGGTGATTCCATCACCTCCCTGGGCAGCCTGTTCCAGTGTCTCACCACCCTTTCTGTGAAGACATTTTTCCTAATACCCAAACTAAACCTCCCTTGGCGCAACTTGGGGCCATTTCCTCTCATCCTATCACTTGTTATCTGGGAGAAGAGGCTGATTCCCACCTGCCTACAGCCTCCTTTCAGGCAGCTGTAGAGAGCAGTAAGGTCTCCCCTGAGCCTCCTTTTCTCCTGACCAAACAACTTCTGCATACTAGACAGGCAGTCCCTACTCTCGGTATACACGTGGTTTTTATCCAAATACACGAGTGCTGGAATCTTTTCTGTTTGAAGTTTAGTTCACTGAAACCTTCACTTTAAAAACACGTGTGTGCTGATAACTATAAACCCGAGCGTGTGCAGTTCAGTGTCATTGGACCGACCAGAAAACACTGAAAGGATCTTGAAAGAAACAGGTGGGGGTGCTGGCTGTAAGGAGGGAGGTGTCAAGGGAGTATCCAAGGCAAGCCTGTAGCAGGAATGTGAGACAACCACAAAGAGGAGTGAGAGACAAGACTTCAGATCACTTCTATTCCTTCTGATTATTTTGTAGATGAAAAACATAAATGTGCAGTTCCTGCTGAGGTAAAAATTTTAACCATGGTATTGGAAAGTATTTGCATCACTCAATAGTTTTCATAGCTTCCAAATTTACTATTAGAAAGATGAATGTGTGCACGTGCAATCAGTTTCAGAGATTTTTTAGCTGTGGTTATGCATAGAAGCTCCTTTATCCTACAGTCTTTCCAGCCATGTGGTTAAAGGGTAGTTACTACTAATCTAAACATTGACGTATCTTAACACTTTGCAAAACAATTTGTCAGGAATATTGCAGGAAGAAAGAGAAAGATAGTTTTGAAATCTACAGCCATACTGTTTCAGCGTAACTCTATACTTTCACAAGTTCCACACTTGCCCAAGAGCTGACTTTATGTAATGCCAAAAAAAAAAGCAGTTTTTAGGACCTAATTAGAGGAGGTGGTAAATCTCAATGCCAGGATTTCTCCTGAAATACAGGAATTTCTGTATTTCACAAATGACCTGCTTCTGTGGCTGAAACACCATATGGATTATTTATGTACTACTCCTTGGTATTTACTCCCGCTGAAGGGACAGTGTGACCTAAGCATTGTCAGGATTAAAACTTACTGTAAATGAAGGCAATGCAAGATAGATATCTCTCTATATAGATATCTATATAGATATATCGATATATAGATATATACACACACTATAAACAAAGGCAATAGGAGTATGCAAATAACAGGAAGGAAGGAAGGGGATATGTACGTATCGGACAGCAAGATTTTTGAGGAGCACTGCTCCAAAAGGGAGTTTAAATGTTACCCTGCCCACTAGCAGCACATGCCAAACCAGCTGACTGGCCCTGGATTGTTTTTTCAGGACTGAGCCGGACTCCCCTGGGCACCAGGCAGAGGCACGTGCTGCTCTGGGGCGGCACCACAAGGGAGGCAGAGTGTGTAGTGGGGCTAACAAGGAAGAGTGTGGGCCAGGAATACCTTACAGATTTTTCCAAGTTTTTTTTTTCTCCTAGAATTGGCAAGGCCCCAGGGTTGTCTTTTACCCAGGATACCCTTGTATTTCAGGAAACTAATTCAGGACTAATAATTCTTTCAGTAGCTTCTGCAAATTATGAGAGAGCAAAGTACAGCCCAGCTGGCTGTTCAGGCATATATGTACTTGAAAACTTGGCTCGTAACTTGCTATAGCTGTCTGATTCAAGATTCAGCACTGGAATTACACTAAACTATATATTGGGCCAGATCCTTACTTTACACAGCTAAAGACATCTGCACAGATTTGAGAGATCTTGAGTGGAACCCAGCATGATCCTGCCTAGACCTGCAACATTTCTGACACAGTTTGCGTTGGTGGTGGTCTGTGAGTGAAAGACTCACAGGTGTGCGCTTATCTTGGAACAGCTCGTATCAGATACGGGTGTGGCGCATTCGTGAGAGCAAAGTGACCATCCTCCCGTGGCCTGGGCTGGTCCTCGGGGAGCGCAAAGGTGAATTTCTGCATTAGAGTGGTAAAGAAAATAAAGAGCTCCATCCTGGCCAGCTGTTCCCCTGGGCAGGCACGGCGACCTGCAAGACAGAGGGTAGAAAGTGTCCGTGAAAGAGGGCATCAAACTGTGCTGGAATTGCTGCGGGAGGAGCAGATCACCCCTCCTGCTGTACCTCTGACTTGCAGCTGGATCCTCCCCTCAAATTTACCTGCTGAGAAAGGCAGGAAGGCCTCTGGTTTCACAAACTGCCCATTCGCATCCAGGAAGTGTTCGGGATAAAACTCATTTGGCTTCTCCCACACTGTCTCATCCTTCAGCACGGAAGACAAGTTGGTGATGACTGTCGTCCCCTGCACTCCTCCGCAAGAGGAAACAACTTATGTAAGAACAGCAGCATTATAGTGGCGCCACAGATCAGTGCTGGTCCCTCTTTAGTCCTTGTCTCCCATCTAATAGCAACCGTCACGTGGTGGTTTAGAATAAGGCACCAATCTCCTCCTCTGTATCTGATTTAAAGCAGAGGTAAAGTAGGCCACTTTTCCAATGACATATGGTGCCTGTGCACTGAGGCATCTGAACTTTTGCAATTTGTATCCTTACAAGGCCATTGTATGCAAATGCCAATTTCATGGTTACACAGCAGAAACAGCCTCTGCTTCTCAGATCCTCCTGGACTTGTTTTATAGCTGGAGAGAAAAAGCTGACTGACAGACTTCAAAGCCCAGCTTTCACAGGGGCCATGGGAAATTGCAAAGCTTTCCTGTTACACTTGTCAATGTTATAAGCCAGAGATGATATCACAAGGCTAAAAAAGAATCCCAGGCTTGCATTGCTACCGGTGCTGTGAGGGCAGCTGCCTGTCAAAACGGCAGTGGACTGAATGCCAGTGGCATTTGAATAGCTTCAGAGATTAGAGTTTTAACTACTGCCGTCTTAGGAAAGCCAGTAAGCTAGTGCTGTGTGCCTCCGGAGAACCTGTTAGGCTCCATTACTTTCCCTTTCCAACACAGGCAATGTCATAGCTCATTGACAGGAAGGCAAACCTTTGCACTGAGCTGCCACTGCAGCTGGGTTCCCACATAACCAGCGAAAACTAAACATAAACCAATGCTGCAGGGTTGCGTGCAGTCACCCACACCCCATGCCTGGTGTCTGCACAGGAAGAGGATGCTGCATTGCCTATCTGGTCATGGTCACCTTGGGAATGAAGAAGCCTTGGACCTCAGTGTCTCGGTACGTCATGTGAGGTAGTCCAACAGGAACGATATCCCCACAGCGTTGCACTTCATGGATCACAGCATTGGTGTAGGGCATGCTCACTTGGTCCTTCATGGTGGGTGGTTTCTCTTTGCCAATCACCTTATCAATCTCTGCTTGGACCTTACCTGAAAGCAGCACAGCTAAGGAATTGAGCACCCTCAGATAAAGAGAAGGGACTGGTACAAGCTGTAGGAAGGCTGGCAACATGAGATTGTAGATACTAGGTGAAAGAGGATGAGCAATTAGAGAAAGGAACAGAAACTAGAGGGGAATGCATTTGTTTTCAGTTGCTAAGAGCCATCTTTATGTTCTTTGTGCATAGCGTCTTTAATAAAGGTTTGGTGACTCTACATGCAACCTTTTTCCTTCTCTCTGCAGCTGAAAGGGTACCTGTGCATGCAGCATTAGAAAATTAAAACAGATTAGCGTCTATTCCAAATACTGGACAGAGAGTACTCTGCCCATTGGAAGTCCCCAGGTAGCCGTCAAAATGAAGGCGAGAGCGAACTTGCCCTTTCAACTCCAGTCTTTTACCAGGCCTTCCCCCCCTGCCGCCAGTCCCCGACAGAACAGCTATGTTTGGGAAGTGTTTCTCCTGGTTTCTGCTAGACCAACAATCACCAAAGCTGTTCCTCATTGCAAAATCCCAAAACCATGAAGAGAAGATGTTCAGGATCCTCACAATAAAAAGAAGGTCAAAGGGAAGATGCCAAACCTCTGCCTGTCTTCTGACTTACTCTGTATTTCCGGGTGGAGAAGCATGTACAGAAATGCCCACCGGAGAGTGGTGGAGGTGGTCTCAGAACCAGCTATAAACAAGTCTGCAGTCACCAGACGAAGGTTGTTATAGTTGAAACCACTCTCTTCAGCCTCCTTACCCTGTGGGGAGCAAGCAAGTGGCTGATTTGAGCTGGAGTACTTGCTGGGTGAGAAGACTGTTGTTCCAGAGAAGTACCAAGAGGTGCTAGATCCATTTTTGCTGACCAGAAAGTTCATTGGGAGAGTAAAGCACAGCACAGGCAATGGTCTGCGTATGACTGATTTACCCTGGTAACCCTGTTACTTCCCTTATCTGGAGGTCATCAGTCACGTCCTGTATCCCGAGAGGTGAGTGCTACACCTGCCTTCAGAGCAGAAGGGAAAGCTTTGTGCTCTCAGCTCAGACAGACAGCAGGCCCTGCCGCTTGCCATAACAGCCTCCCCCAGTGAAACACAGTTATTCAAGTTTGATCAGATCATAAAACCCACGCAGCAGAGAGGAGGCTGCATTGATGTGGCAAATGCAAAATTAATTGTATTCTGAGGGGGTTATCCAAAGCTATGCGTTACAGATTCTCACCGTTTCTGCCCTGCTGTTTTCTTACAACTGAAAAAGAAAAAGATCAGGGTATTATTGCTGCCTATTAAGGCTGTAACACCAATTTCAGTGAAACTGGTCTCTCATCCAAATACTAATTGAGCTCAAATTTGTTAGCATATGAGATATGACAAGTTCTCTGCATGAGTTCATCTGCTTGTCTTTTCTAATCCTCTTTATACTTTCCTCTCCTAGGGACTAGTTTCTGTTAAGTTATTCTGTATATTTTGATGCTGGTGTAGCATGAATAGCAATTAATACAGCATTGAAGACTCAACTGTTGTTCCAATAAAAGATCTGTGGCAAGGGAGCTATGGGGCTGACCTGACCAAAGTTAACCCAGTAGAGGAATTTACCCAACTGGCTTATCAGGGGACCTCAGTGAACAGAAGAGAGGTGTAACAAGAGGCAACATGGCCAGGCTCACATCCACCCCCAAACAGGGCTGCTCAGTGCAGAGTAACGTAGATCACGTCGCTTTGCCTGTGCAAGCTGGGGGGGTAATGCATGGATGGGAGGTGCCCAGTGCCCGCAGCGCAGCAGGGCCCGTAATGCAGAGCAGCAGTCCAGCCTGAGGACTTGGATGGCAGAAGCAATTTGCAGGCAGAATTTGCTACTGTTGCTCGTCTGGCACTTGAAATTTAGTGAATCCATGTGCAGAAACATATGGTGGATGGATGGGCTGATGGAAGTACCTTTGATTTTATACTGACTTCATGCCTGACTGAATCAAAGGAAAGACTCCTTTTAATTTCAGTAAGGTTCAGATTTAGGCCTTCATCTGATCTGCAGGGAACTACTTCTTAGCAAGCAATTCAAAGACACACATCCTGATGGAGATGCCATCTTTCCAAGTCATTACTTGGTTTAAAGACAGGCTATGGATGGAGCAATGATACCAAAAAGCCAGTCTGTTGCTGCAGTTTTGTAACTGATTTTGAGACATCAGTCATTAAGGCAGTGACATACACAGAATCTTGCATATTGACTTGTCCCCTGTCACAAACTTGGAAATGTTAGTGAATTCTCAATCATTGCCTTTTAAATGCCTTAAAAATGGTGTAGGCTGGAAAGAAGGGAGTTGCTAGACTCAGAGGGGAACATGAAGGTAGAAAATAGGAACAAGAACATCAGCAGATAATATGGTCTTTCAAGACAATAAAGGAGGTTACAGCATGAAGAAGTTAACACCTTTCTTCTCAAGATGTAACGTGGAATGAAAAAGTAGGAAATTAGTTAGGTTTTATGAGGAAAGTCAGCTTCTATCGACAAGATTAAACTGGTAGAGGAATTGCCCCTGGACCCCGAGGTTCTGCTGGTGTCACCCTACCTTCTTCATTTCCTTTAAAAACACATCAGTGAAATCTCGGATGTGAGCAGGGTTCCAGGTCTCCATGTGCTTTTCTATGAGCACATCTATGAAGTCCATAAATACCTTTTGCCCTCGAAAGACCATCTGTGGCACTCCAGGGATGCGCAGCAAAATGGGCAGCACATTAAGAAGCTGGGATGTCAAAACCAGAGAGAGAGAGAGAGAGAGAAGATACTATGTGATACAAAAAGAAAAATAATGAAAACACAATGCTCTCAAGCAACAGAGGGCAGCTTCTTACAGACCATATTATGCTCTTGGTTTACCTGGGGCAGGAATCCAGTTTCTTCATTCAGAGAGCTTTCAAACAAATGTAACATCATCTTGAATGTCTCATCACCATAGTTGAAACGCTCTCCATAGACGGTGGTGCAGATTACATTGCATACTGCATTATTTACAAGAAAACGTAAATCAAAAGGTTTACCTAAAAATGGAAATGGAGACCAAACAATGAAGCTAGGCAACACCAAGCTGCTGGACCTCAGCTGTCAGCAATGCAAATACATAAATGCCTCCTTGATGCCTTCAAGAGAAAAAGCCTCCAAACTACTCAGATTACTACACATCATACTAGGAAGTGAAGATCTTCTCATCTTCTACTACTATTTGGTTGATCCTTGTTTAAAAGAGAAAGCTCCCATGAAAAGATGAATTGCAGGGTTGTTCTGTGACTTGACAGATAATACTTTGCTTTGTGTTTAGATGACAGGCAATGTGCTGTGAAAACTCTCAGCGCGCTTTTATTGCATGTGACAATATCACTATGTTCCACTAAACTCCATGAAGGTAATATTTACCCAACTGTGGGAATAATGATATTTTACCTCTTTATGTCTGTTGATTTCCTGTTTCAAATGGATTAGTGCTACAGTAGCTCTACTGTGTAAAGTAGAAGTGGCTTCAAGGTAGAGCAGGTCACTAATGCGTATACTAGAAACACTGCATTTGCTTAGGAAGAGAGCACTGCACGCAAATGAAGGTGGCTTTAGTATTACTTCTCTTGGCATCACTGTATTGCCTTTTTTCTATGATATCTCCATCTTTCTGGATGTGACAAACCTTCTTCAGACTCAACTGCAGAGCACAGAAATCCAGCTTCCTCCGTCACTCGCTCCTCCAAGGATTTCTTTCCCATTCCAAAGTTCCTCAAAGTAGACAGCGTGAATCTCCTTAGCTCCTTCCAGGTGGGCCCATATTTTGCTACAATAATCCCTGGAATTATGGATGAGCAAGAAATGTCAGTAGCTCTGACCTGTGCATCAAGCACAGTTTGCTAGAGAATAGCAAACATGGGTTTGAAGGTCTGTGTGGATAGATAAAAGTATGATCTTGTACAGCTTGTTCATACAGCAATTCTAAAAATAGATTCCTGCACCCCTCCTGCATGTGCATGGCTAGTGAAGGTGCAGGGGGGTGTCAATGAGAGCAACCAACGTTGCTAAGGATAAAGGAATCACCCCCCCCCTTCCCCCAAACCATTCAGCATTGCACCCTTAGCTTGTGTGAACTGGGTAGCAGCTTGTGCCACCGCACAGGAGCTGAGGAGGAGAGACGTGGGCTGGATGTTGGATAATACTCTTGTCTTGGAAGAAAGTTACCCTTTTTTTTTTGTGATGACAACGACATGCACATAGTGTGTGAGCATAAGCACTAATCACTAGGTGTCGGGAGCTACCAGCTCCAACACTGGCGGGAGAGTTGTACTACCGATAGTTCTAACCCTGCTGAAGAGGTGTATGCTAGCACCTGGAGCTGCACTACAGCCCCTACGGGGAGCCCCCTGTTCATCAAATATGATTTTGTCACCACCAAAAGGTGGCAGCCATACAAGGACTACAGAGACATGAGAAGGTGGCACTGTACTGAGAAAATCTTCCTCCTACCCACCATCTACCCAGTCTTCCTTGTGCTAGTGCCAGTGGGGAATGTCCATTTCCAAGGGACTTGCCTTCAGATTTACTTCCATAGCCCAGATGTTCATATACTGGAAAGTACGGCCGGTCAGCGAAGTCCTCTGATTTGTGGACCAGGGCATCCTTCACTGTTTGATACCCATTCAGTACTACCACGTTGGTCCAGCAGTTCTGCAGATTGAAGACATTTCCAAACTTCTTGTGAAGCTGTCAAGATAAAAAAGCATGTCCCTGAAAATGAGCTGAATGTAATGTCAAAAATATCACCATATCCTTCCTTAGGGCCTTTACTATTCAGTGATTTTTGAGGTGCTTTTATTAGGAGTCCTTCAGCTGATCTTTGACCTTTGTCTTTGCAGCGCAACAGCTCAGAGCAGTGCCAAACAGCAGCTGAAGCAGGGATCAATGTCCTGTGAGTGGAAAGATTTAGAATACACCTATCCTGGCCAAACTATTGCCATGACCATCGTGCAAGTATTTTGGATTTTGTCTGACAATGCAAGGTCAAGGACCTTTTTGGGGATTTTCAAAGGCTGCATGCTTAACAATGAATTATCTCATAACACTTGCATTTATTTTGATCTGAAAGACCAGGCAAGTTTTGAGTTGGTCTGCTTCTGCTATAAGGAAATAGTGATGACAAGGTGATATATATATATATTTTTTTTAACATGCATTTGCTCTTGAAGATTTACCCAGAGCCTGGATCCCAGAAACACAGGTGGAAGAGGCAATTCCACACTGGAGTTGCAGGTCAGCTTTCTCCGTAAAAGGAGCACACACACATCTAATAAGACTGGTAACTGGCACACACCCTATACATCTGTTATGATCTATAAAAGACATAATGGTGACAGCAAGATGGCTGCACAGGTAAGCCTGTCAGCCATACATTCACCATGGGAGCTTGCCATGGAGCTGAGTGTCCTCCAGGTAGACAAGCCCTTTGACTGGACATAAGACTCCCAGGAAGGCAGGCTGAAGCTCCCCTCCTAGTCAGTAAGACTGAACAAAGACTCAGGAACATGTTGTTGGCAAACAGTGCAATAGTAGCAATACCCCACAGGCTGTGCTGTTTTGTTTTGGTTTTTTTTTCTTTTTTTGGTCTTTTTGTTTTGTTTTGGTTTGGGTTGGGTTTTTGTTTGTTAAAAAGTTAAGTGTCTTCATTTCTGCACTGTAGCAATGCAAGGAATTGAAGTACTTAAGACTATTTCCAGTGAGGTTGGAAAGAGAGTTAGCACTTCATTGCCACTAGAAATACATCATTAAAAGCAATTACTGGTCAAGATTGTGGTTAGCATGACCCTGTGATGTGATTTGAAAATGGTAATCTTTTGGACTATATGCAAGCAAATAATACAAAATGCTATATTTAGCTTCTCCATTTGGCAGTTTCTGGACAGACAGCTGAACAGCGCTGTCCTAGAAAAAAGGCCTTTAGAGTTTGCAAACTGGAGCACAAAACCCCCGTGGTTCATCTGTTGTAAGCTGTGCTGTGCCTTTCCTTTGGGAAAAGCTAAGCCCCGACTTTGAACAAGAATGCCGCTGAGACTGTGGGCATTGCTATTGGGACAGATCCTGCAAGCTGACCTCTTTAACTGAAACTGTCACACGCCTGTAGGCATGCTTAGGTAACTTGCAGGGAAGTCTGCCATTCCTGGCCCGCAGACATTTTCTTGTCTTCCCTTGTTGACAGGCCTCCCTGTTCCCTTGCCCCCATACCTGCCTGCGTGTTAAGTTGGTGGCCAGCTCTACAGCAGAGCAAGTGCCATCCATCATAGGGGGCACAACAGCATCTCCCACCGAGCTCACGCAGAGACTGGGAGATGGAGGCCGGCGAGTGTTGGTGTGTGGTCACCTGTTTCTCCGTACGGGCCAGGTCAGTGTTCTTAGGCAGTGACTTGATTTATCCTGGACTTTGGAGAGGGCATTGCCCTTTGGCTTTGTGCAAGCAGAGGTCCTCACCCTTCCTGGGCCCACGGTCGTGTGAGGGGCACTTGGCTGCGGGGGCCAGCACTCACCTGCCTGAAGGAGACGTGGGGTCTGCGGAAGTCGACGTGCAGCATGGTCCCAATGAACGGCAGCGACACCGGGCCCGGCGGGTAACGGCTCCACTTCTTCCTGCGCTTCATGAAGTCGAGAAGTAAAGTAAAGACTGTAAGAAAAACTCCCAGTATAGAGAGGTTTTGCCAGCAGGATGACAGCAGGGACCCCAGCCACAGGGCTAATGCCATTTTGTAGCCTGTCTGCTCCTCAGCCTTCCTCTTTTGACCCGACTCTTTCTGCCTCCTTTTGCCTCTGCTCTCCTCTGCCCTCCTCTCTCAGTTCCTCCCCCCGGCAGCTGCCCTCTCCTTGCTCTCTCCCCTTCCCTGCGCTCCTGCTGCGCCTCGCAGCTCCTCTCCCCCCGCAGTTCTGCACTTGCTGGCCTCCCAACGTGGGACTTGGCTCGCAGCCGAAGCTCCTCCTCTGCTCAGCTCAGCCTTGAGGGGGTGGCGATGAGGGTCATCCCGCCTCTTTCTCCTCCTCCTCCAAAACCAGAGCTCCCCGTCCCGCTGCAGGTGACAGCTCCTGCCCTGGTGCCCTCCGTGGGGCAGGGCTGGGTGAGGTCCGGGTGTCTGGGTGCCCTCTCCCACAGCCGAGGTGGGATCACAGTTCCGAACATGCAATCCGGTCCTGCTGCATTCTCACGGGGTGATTTGGAAAGAGTTTGTTTAGATCTGTGTCACCTTCTTGTATGTCCACACAAGTTAAGGGAGAAGCAGCTCCTAGGTACAGATCATCTAGGTTTCTGCTTGCAGGGCTCAGGGCTGGTTCCATTGGCCCTTGAGAAAGCTCAGGTTAGGCCAAGCTTTCCCTTACAGAAAGCATTTGTCACAGAAATTAGTCTAAAACAGTCTCAAGACCTGAGACTTGAAAAAATATTTATGCTTCTGGGAATAAGAATCTTTATCCAACTCCAAATGTCAGTCATTACAATGACCTTGATTTTTGTAGAATGCAGCTCAACTACAAGGGAGAAAGCACAGGTATTGCAAGGACCCTCAGATTTCCAGCCTCTGGGGCAGCGGTAATGCAAACACAATTATGGAGATAGTCAAAGTATTTCCTAAAGCAGCACAGCTATGTGCTCCTGGCATCCCTGCCATCAGAGATCAATAAAGCTCGCTCTCATGATAGGTAGTTCTAGCTAAAAAAAAGCAGTAAACCCATCACAGTTTGATCTGTGATCTCAGCATGATCAGAGAAAAGCTCCTAATGGAGCAATTGCTGCAACAGTGATGGAGAGCTCAGGCTGCAAAGTGATGCACCTGCGAAGACTGTGCAGCCAGCTCTGGCATGCAGCCAGGGCCTTGAAATGCCCTGTGCCCAAAGAGGCACCTAGATGCACATTACCTGTGTGCAGAGGTGCCCTCACTGAAGTCTCTGCAGCACGATCCTGCACGTCCCTTGTGAAAGCATCATGACTCTGGGTTCATCTCAAGTAGCTGTAAACAAATGTACGCAGCATAGAAAACAACTGGGGAAATTTCCAGCCCCCACACAACTGCAGAATTATGATTTCTTTTGGGTTACAGAGACATGGCAGGATGGTTCACATGACTGGAGAGTTGCCACAGATGGATATAGGCTCTTCAGGCTGGAAAGGGTGAGGAGTGGTGGTGCCTTATGCAGAGGAGTGCCATGGGACAAGTGATGAGCCAGTTGAATTCCTGTGGGCAAGAAGAAGAGGGCAAAATAACGTGGGCAGTGTTGTGTCAGGCACTCACTACAGACTAGCTGATCAAGGAGAGCATGTCAATAGAGCCATCTCACACAGGCACAGGCCTTAGGACCCATGGGTGTACTTTAACTGGAACAGCTATACGGTCAGGCACAGTCCAGGTGGTTTCTGGAGTGTGCTGAAGACAATTTCTTGACACAGGCAATCAATGAGGCAACTAGAACATGCACTGTTGGGTTTGCTATTCACAAGAAAGGATGAATGGGTCCAGGACATGATGGTCAAGTGTAAGTTTGCCTGCAGCAACCATGAAACCGTGAAATACTAAATCCTGCAAGAAGTCAGCAGGACAAATAGCAATTACCACCCTTGCCTTCAGGAGAGCAGGGACCTGCTTGGCAGGATCCCAAAGGGAGCTGCTCTGGAGAGCAAAGGGGCCCAGGAGAGCTGGTTGTTCTTCAAGGGAAGCCTCCTCAAAGCGTGAGAGCAGCGCATGTCATTTGTTACCTTAATTTCCCACAGTATCCTTGTAGCTAAATCAATAAGATACAGACTGGCAAGGTAGGCAATTAAGTGGGTGGATGATTTTCCTGATCATGGGGCTCAAAGGACTGGGATCAGCCCAGCTGGTGGCTGATCACTCATGACATCCCTTAGATATCCATACTGGGGCTGATAAAGTTTAACATATTTATCAACGACCTGGATGATGGGACAGAGAGCACTCTTACAAGTACAGCCTGGAAGAGCTAACAAAAGCTGAAGTATGTTTGCAGAGTAGTCTGGGAGTTTTTCAGCTTTTGAGTGCCCACCATATTTCAAACAGTTCCACTGCAAGGCCTTAGGAGACAAAGCTGTGACAGTCCTGTACTCAGTGAGCTCGGTGAGCAGGAGCTGGCTGAGTGCTAAAAGGTGATCAAGGGGTTCCTCTCATGCTGATTTTTCATGACACCTGCACTCAGATGACAAGTGAAAAGATGGGAAGTGTGGTCCAAAGAATGACAGTGCACATTTCCTGGTCACCCCACTAGCAAAAGGAAGTCACCCTGCCCATTTCAATTTATTTTGAACTCCAACTTTATGAACTTTAGCTGAAAAATACCCACTTGGGTTTCTTCCTTTCTGCTTAGTTGACTAAAGCCAAAGGCTGTCAGACTCCCATCACTCACCTCGGGACCGTAAGAAGGATGGTTGATTGGAACTTCCAAAGTGGATTTACTTTTAATGAACATCAACCTGGAAGTCCATCAGAAGGGTAACTCTCCAGCTGCTCCTCTTCCTGTGGTTTGGCTTGATGTAAGGCAACAAAGCTGCAACCTGAAATATACACCAGCTTAAGAAAAAAAAATACTACACACACACATACAGCCCCCAGTTTACACCTTTCCAAAAGGTTTCCAGGTAAATCATCTTTTCCTCTACCCCTTTCAAGCTCCAAACTAGACAGTTCCTCCATTTTTGGCTGGTAGCATGGACTGCCATTTCTGCAAAGGACTGGAGTAAGTGTTATAGCTTAAGTAATTACAAAAGAAGAGTTTTCAAAGCAGGCAAAGAAACAAGAGACAACAAATCTCTTTCTGAGAGAGAAAGAGAAAAGGGTAATTATCCTTCTGAAGAATGAAAGCTGTTCATTTGCATTTCTTTTCAATAAAGTAATATTTTGAGTGATTTTCAAGTCAGGGAAAAAACCCTCCAAATCCATACATATTAATTTTAGCTAGCTGCAGCCCAGCTAGGCTGGGTGCATGTCTTTGACTGTGCACAGTCAATTAAGATACGAGCTAAGTGAAGTTACAGAAGTTGTGTGCAGACATCACCATTCTTTGACTGAAAAACCTGCAATACAAACAGAAAGGCACCTTTAAGAAAAAACTTATTAATATTGCAAAACGAAGCGTTGAGAAGTAAGGTAATGCAAGAGTTGCCTGCACAGTTTTAATTGAGCCTTTTTGTCCATTTATTCTGTAAGATCTGCATGGGTTCAGAGCAGGCAGTCTTTTGTACTCACAGCATCCCTCTGAGGTGCCAGCAATGGAGAAAACGTAAGTCCAAATGACCTTCTAAGTGTTGATACCTAGTAGGAAAAGCCTAGAAGCTGTCACACCATGCCCAGCTCCTGGCTCGGGTTGCAAATGGCTTCTGCAGATCTTCCTGCAGGTTCACAAGTTTGACACCCCAGACATAAAGGTCACGGATTACTGCCTGTGTATGAAAACTTCTGATTCAGTAATTACCCAGCACCGCACACTCAGTCCTTTGCAGAGGTGCCGTGAACATCTTTCAATGGCCAAATAAACCCTTTTCCTCCTCTCCCTTTTTGCTTCAATACTGGAGCCAGCCAGGAAGCACTGGTCACGTAACGTGAATATCTTGTTGAGCTTTTAGAAATTTTTCATTCAAATCCCAGCAGGCTGACTGCTTTCCCTGTAACACTGTGGAGCCAAACCTCAGCAACATTTCATTCTGGAGGAGCAAAGCCTCTTGGGACAGCACAAATGGTCAGTGTGAAGCCTGTTGCTCTTGTTCCCTGGCTGTCCCTCTCCCAGGCTACGGCAGAGCTGGGGCTGGTAAAGACCCCAGAAACCTTTCCTCCTTGGTGACCTTTTCTGAGCCCAGAAAACATCATCTCCCACCCAGTCCCAGAATTTTTTGGTCCTTCCTCCACCTCCTTTTTTCAGCCCACCATCCATCTTTTGCCTGTTTTGCCTTCACTTGGATGGCCTCTCCTGACTGTTTCAGTGCTGGAAGGGAGCAAGGGGAGCACAGACGAGACCAGCTTCGCACTTGTCATTCACCCTTGCCAGCCTCCAGCCGCCAGCAATAACCACCACCTGCTCTGCTCAGACGTCTCTGGGGCATTTTAGCTTAAAAACTGAGAACTCTATCAAGCACATGCAAACTGAGTTTTCAAGTGCTTGTAATGCAGCCAAGTTTGAGCACAGTTTTAGAGAGCTGGTGCAATGTGTCTTCCTAACAGAAAGCTGCCTGCTGCCAAATTTCATGTGCAATGCTTCAAAGCATTAAACGGAGAAAGGAAAATATCGCCAGAAATTTTTCTAACGGGTTAGGAGAAGGTCAGATAAACAATGGGTTTCTAAGAACAATGTCAGCCATTAGAAGGGATTAAAAAATTTTTGGCTGAATGTTCCCAAACAAATTTAGCCTGAGGCACAACCCCAGCTCGGGAGATTTTAGTCTCAGCCAGTTCACTGTGACTTTTTTGGCCTTCAGATGGGGTTTTGTACATTGGAAGTACTTCTACAGCCTTAAGATGGACTGTGCTAACAGCTTGTTCATAATAAAGCAGTCAGCAGAACTGAAATAGCCAAGTCTTTCGTAGTTACTGTTACTATGACTTACTGCCAGCCTTCCCACATTGCAAAGAAATCTGTTCTCCAGGCTTTTCTTCTTTAAAATCCCCGTGGCTTCCTACCCTTTTCCCTATATCAATTACAGCAGCTCACCTATGACACAAACAAGTGAGTGTTAGTCAGACTTTGGTTCTTTCAGCCATCCCGTCCCATCCCATCTTGTCCCATCCCCATACAGGTCCCTTGCACTTAAAAAGCACAACTCTGAACTCGATACCAAAAGCAGTGGGGGTCTTGGGCTCCATCTTTCACACCGGAGAGGCCACTTTACGCTGGTGCTGCAAGGTGTCGAGGAGCCAGGCTCTAGTGGCGGCTGTGACCATCCTGGCAATATGAGCTGTGTAGTCACTGCAGGCGTCGGCGTCTGGATGAACAAAGCAGCCGCTGAGATGAAGTTACCCACAGACAAGCCTCAGACAGTAAGGGCAAGCTGAAAAATTGAAATGAGAGCAGAATGGCTTTCTTTTGACTTGATTTTGACTGTACTGAGCTTGCACATACACATAACACTGCCCAGTAAGGGTTCACCGGTTCAGCGAGTGGCTAGACCATGGTAGTTATGGACCCTAACCCCAGCATCCTGGTCATGTTAACTGGGGTTAAAGCAGAAATCAAAACAAGCTGGTTTGGTTTTAATCACTGAATTTAAGTTCAGATTTTCCTACAGGCCTTAACTCCTCAGGCCACAGTGTTCCCACTGTTACTTTGAACCGAGTTAGCTAAACAGAGCTCACTCAGCACGTGCCATTTCTAACCCCAGCGCGGGGAGGTAGCAAATCAAAGTGCTGTTTCTCATGGGTAATGGTACCAGCACTGGTCTAAAATGCCTCCTGAAGATACTGTTAAACTTCTGTGATGTGGCCAAGCTCTGGGAAGATGCCTGCTCGTTCAGAAAATGACTGGCAGCAGTTGCCTTGACTCACACTCTCCTGTGAAACTGTCAGAAAAATATGGCTTACGCCCCCGATACATAGGCTGTTGATGTGTCTCAGCTGCTGGTTTTGGTTTCCTGTTCTTTAAGCTTCTCAAGAGCTGTGAATATATTGCTTCTCTTTTCATTTTTGGTTTAGTACTGATACCATGGGGTTTTTCTTTGCTGTAATGAGAGCATCCAGGGGAATTTTGGACGGAGGTACTGGCTAAAATCCTGGGGCTTGTTTGGTTGGTTTTTTTCCCTGTAAGAGATGCATTTATGTCCATATGGGGAAACTCATCTTGCTTTCCTGAAGTGTGAGATCAGTGGGACACCTTTGAAAATAATGAGGTGATTAAATCCAGAGTTTGGAAGCCAAACAGACAAAAGCGTCTTGGTTTAGTTTCTGCCATTGATTTGCCCTGTGAGTTAAAGGCAAGCACTCAGCTAGCTGCAAGCTCAATTTCCTCGCTTGTAAAATGTGTTTAATGGGGCTGTTTACCCAGCTGTGAGAAAGCATCTACAAATCTAAGTGCAAAGTACATTAATGAGCACTGATACCATAATTATTACAAAGCAAAGAAGAGGGTTGCCAAAGATCTCAGAGTAGAGGTTAAAAAAAAAGACAAAAAATTAATTTGAAGAACTCGCTCTTTTTCCAGGAAACATCTAACTGATCTTTTCCTTCTGGCAGAGGGAGTATTTCACAGTGAGCATTTTGCTGCTGCTTCCATGTATTGGAAGGACAGCTGGGGATGCTGTTTTGTCATAGTTAGGTTCTCAGTTCAGTTATTTATGAATCTAGGTAAAAAGGGAAGTTAATCTGACTAAAAGGAGAATTGCATTTTTCTCTTGTGCTTACAGCACTCAGGAGCAGACAGAATAACCTGGGGTGATGCTGTCTCCTAGTACGTAAGTCAGATTCCAGATTTCAATGATAATTCGCTCTCTTTTCACTCCAAGCTTATTAGCTTGTTTCTGATGGCTCCTGAACATCCCTGGCTTCCCAGGAAAGCATTCAGAACTGTGTGCTCAGCACATCTCAGAAAGAAGAGATGAAGAGAGGCATTACTTATAAAACATACTTGCTATTACAATTTCCTTGGAGTCAATAAAGGTAGGAGCAACTATCTCTGTTCACATTGCTTTCCTCCTGGCTTGGTGGCTGTGATTGCTCCAACGGTGAGAGTAAAAATATTCTTGTTCTGGTAAAGTGGCGCATTATCTACTGCATCCATGTAAGTGTGTGCTCGGAGCAATACCACAGCGGTTATTTTGGTGCATGCTGTTAGCTCCTGTCTCATTTAAGTTAAACAGCTGCTTTCAACATCGTGAGCACGTGCTGTTGCTCAGCTCAGAACCCCTTTTCTTCCTTTGTGCTGCCACATTTGCACAGCTGTTTTGTATAGAGAAGCTTGTGTTAGCCGGCCTGTCACCGTATGATAAGGTGTGCAGGCGTTAGGCTCTCAGACACGGTTCTCTTGTGTGTTTGCCTTAGGCTGGGTCTGGTAGATGCAAAGGATCCTACAGAAACAGCAGAGCTGTACCTAGTCTGGGGCCCTGCTGCGCTGGTCTCTATAAAGGGACGCCAGCAGGTATCTGCTCCCCAGGACTTAAACTAAGACTGAACTGCAGGGGAACTAAAACGCAGGACATCAAACACAAGGAAATGCCTGAGCAAACTGAGCCCAGTCGCTTGCCAGTCTGGGCTCAGACTGCCGGTGCAAGGGGTGCAAGACCAACGCCCCCCCTCCCAAGGCACTAGCGAAAAAGTCACAGGCAGAAGCAACGCTGCAATTTTTTCCTGGTTTTAAGGACAGCAAACACAGGCTCAGCACATTTGCATGCACTTGGATGTTTACTATAGCTATTTATTAACCTTAGATAGCACCAAGTACAGACATCTGCTGCTGTGCGGGTGGGTGGGCACCTCGCAGGCAGTGGGAAGTACCTGCAGGTCGGGCATGTCATAGGCACCTGAGTTGCATGGCAGGGACAGTGTTGGGGATGTGGTTCCCACTGCCACAGTAAAAGCAACGTGAGCCCAGCTGGCACCCCATGGCGGGTCCCAAATGGAGAGTTGTCCATACCTGCAACAGGCTGACAGCAGGCTGCTGGTGGGTCCTCCTCCAACCACTAAAAATCAGGTGGCTTCTCCTGGCAATCTGCAAAAACAAAAAGACACCTCTGACTTTGCTCACTAACAAACAGTACAAATCCCAACAATCTCAACACTCCTGTCTTACTCTCAGGCACCTGAGGAGCTTCAAGGGGCAAGACTTAATGATAAGAGAGAGAAAAAATCATGACTGATAAAGAAATCCAAGGAGAGAAGGGAAGCGATGGAAAAGACAGCATGATTTGGAGAGCAGACTGTCACGGGCAAAGGCACGTGTACTGGCAGGCCAGGCTTAACTGCAGAAGAAAATGCGACTGCTGCTCACTGGGTAAAAATTGATGATTGTTCTGTCAAGCAATTCATGATCTCCTGAATTCTGCCCTTTGTTCGGCAGTCCATTAAGGCAGCAGCAGATGAGCAGAAGAACTTACAATGATTCTATTAGGAAACTATAAATAACTTTCACAGCAAAAATGAAATGTGCATTTGTCCCAGCACTTTTTGCCCAAATGATTATTAATCCACTTAAAATGAAAATACTCAAACATACCATTTTGATGATCTAAAACCTCTGTTAATCATTTGTGAGAGCATAGGATGCTTGTTGTTAAGAGTACAGAGTTTATTATTTTGCTATTTTCATGAATAACGCAGTGTCAAGCTCTCATTAGCAAATTTTCATGGGTTTATCTGCACTTTTTCTGTCAGTATAAACAATGGCTTGAATACAAATCAGCATTTAGAAGTTTTTATCAGCCTGCTGTAAACATAAGATTGTTGTGTGTTACCATGACAGTGAAACAGGTTGTTTATGTTTGATTTCTGCATGATGCTCCTAATGATAGTTTATGCTTTGAAAATTCGAATGTGCATTGAAAATCAGAATGTAAATTTTATTTTTTTATGATTAGGAAACCCACAAATAACTGTTTTGGTTTGAAACATCGGCTCAGTCATGCTCACAGTTTGATTAATAACAGTGGGAGCATATGGAGTGAAGCAGAAATTAGAAATGATGGAAATGCAGGCAAGATCTTGTGGAGTGTTTAGCTAGTTGGTTACCTTTGGTACTCCATCCCAAGTTATCTGTAGGTTACTTTTGTCAAGAGCAGTTGCTACATTCTCATAGCAACCATACATAAAGGCTTATTTTTCTGTGTTCATTTTTATATTTTCTACAGCTATGTAGTTGTGGGTTTGTGTTAACAAAAATTGCATCAACAAAAATACCCACACTCTTTCACTCAGGAGGTATCCATAAGCAGTGATCTTTCCATGGCAAGGAGGAAGGACCAGAGTGGGCAACTGCAAGGAAAACTGGAAGTATTTTCTCTGTGTTTTTTAAGCTGTCCAAAAAGACTGAATGGATGCTTACAGACACGAGGCTGCCATGCTGCAGGTCATGAGTGGGAGAGATATGACATGGGAGGCTTTGGGGCCTCCATTGGACTGACCCTCCTCCCCTCCTCCTGATGGCAGAACTCTGAGATCCTCAATAAATGACCTCCCCACCTGCAGAGGAACAGCAGCTTCCTAAACCTGCTGCCCCCCCGGTCCACCGGGCACAGCTGCGTGGCCTTGCAGCTCACAGCAAGGCATCGCTGAGCACCAGCAACGTGCAGGGCTGAGCTAGCCAGGAAAAAAGAAGGTTTTTGTGGTAATAACACTTTAAAAATGTCGGGTTACTTAAAAAACCAAAAACTTTGAAAATTTGAAAGCCGTGCTACGTATGGCGATGACAAACCTTAGTCCTCCTACGTACTGAACACAGGTACTATGTAGGTGAGTTAATGGTTTTCCGCAGCTCCCTTCTGATTAGTGTTACTCCAGGATAAGACATACTGGTTCATATCTAGAAAGTGGGAAAGGCCTAAAACATATTCTTAATTACTTTATACTCTGTATTGCCTATTTGAAAGTCCAAAGCTTTTTGATTTGTCTTCACTGTGTTTTGAACTAAGGCCTCATTTTTGCATAGCCTTTGTACTCAGGATTAAAAATTCAACAACTGTTTCTAACATTACCTGTCTTCCTGTGCAAGTGTTATAGATTTGATCGTGAAGGGGGCAGCTCCTGTGATGACAACTTCATGGCATATGGATCCCACCACCCAAGTGCACCCCTGCAAACAGAGTCCACGTGGCTGCTACTCTTGGTGCCTGGAGGGAACAGGGGGAAGGGAAAAAGCTGCCAACCCCGGCCAGCTGTGTTCTGCCGTTTCTGGTGTGAGGGTGAGAGCTGCTGCTGACCGTGCTGTCTGCAACCTGGCTGGTTGCTCTAGGGAAGCAGCTTCAAACCCTCAGGCCAGCAGTGCCTGCTCTCAGCGTCACACAGCACAGGAGTTTTCAGCTGGGAGCACAACAGGGATGGAAAGGCTGCAGATCGCACAAGAAGTCAACGAACAACAAATTTTGCCACTGAAAGGCAGTCAGAGTGCAAATTCAATGTACAAACTCATTTGCACCTTTTGTTTGTTGCTGAAAGTCGATGAAAACAAGCACCTCGCCCTGAGCTTTGGGTGCAGCCCAGTCTGGGGGCAGCAGACAGGCAGCAGTGCTGCCACCTGCCTCTGCGCCCATCCCTGCCAGAAATGGGTGCTGTAAAAATCTCCTCTGAGAGAGAACCTTTAACCCTCTGCCTCATCTGCTCCAACTCTGCCCTGCAGATTAGAAAGGGTGGCTTCTTATTAGCCTGCAAAACCAAGAGGCGCATGCAAAGATCTTGGCTGAAACCCCTCTGTATTTTTCCATGACAGCCAGTGGAGCAGCTGCAGGGCTCAGCGAGAGCAGGGTAACCCCTTTATGCCATCCTCGAGCTGCTACAGATGGCCTTCGGCCAGTCCCCAGCTCCTCACCCTCTGCCCCCCAGCTTCATTTGTGCATGGGTTTTGTTGGAATGTGAATTCAGGGAGCCTTACGGTGGCAGCACCAGAGAGCCCTCACGGCTGGTACCCGAGCGCAGCCCTTCCAGGGTCGACAGGTGACCAAGCAGGCAGAGAAGGGTGCAGAGAGAGGTCAGAATGGTAAGAAGGAAAGGTGAACTCCTTCACACCCAACAGGCCAGGGTGAATTCTGCACCACAAAGGGTTAGGTGAGGTGGACCTGTGGTTTCTGTGCAAGGTTGAGATGGTTCATCAGCCCGAGGAGTGTCTGTGCTAGCCAACCCGCTTCCCTCAAGTAGGCTAGGAGTGACTGAAGTCAGGCTGAAGACCTCTGGTCTCCAGAGTATCAACACAAACATCAGGTTTGCTAGAAAGCAGAGAAAAAGCAAGTGGGGAACAAGCAGTGTGTTTCAATTAGAAAGATTTTTCAATTACAAGAAGTAAGGCTCTGAAGATGAAGGCTCTGGTAACTACTTCCCAAAAGCTTCAGGCAGGCAGTGGTCCACACTCCCCTTTCCTCCTGGCTGTGCAGGGAGGGATCACGGCACAGTTCCCTGCAGGAATGGGGTCCAGAATAACCACCCACTGCTGCCACAACGCCCCAAGCTGCACAGTGGAAGGATAGAAGACAAGTCACAAGCTGCAGCAGCAGGAATTGCTGCTCTAGAATGGCTCAGCACAGGAAGGGGGGCCCAGAGATGGTGGGGAGTCTCCGCCTTGAAGGTTTTCGAGCAACCTGGCATAGTTCTGAGGCTCCACGAGGTTGGACCAGACACCTCCAGAGGTCCCTTCCAGTCTGTTCTGTAACAGGACTTTCAGGTAGCTGTAAAACGTGAACATGGATGGCAGGTGAAAAGTTCACGTGTCCTTTTTGTAATAGTTATGGTTGCTAGACCAGGATTCCTGATCAGAGAAATGATTTGAACTCTCATTTAAGTCTTGAACTAGAGCAGGTATACACCCTTGCGAACAATGGAGAAGATTTCCTCAGTTTTGGAAAAGAAAAAAGCAAAGCTGAAGAAGTCTGGAATAAATCTACTGATTCTATTTAACACCAAAAAAACCCAACAACCCCAAAACCCACCATCCAAACAAAAAAAACCCAGAGAGACAGAGAGAGAGAAAAAGGCGGAATTTCTGGACTTCCAGCTTGCCTGCATGATGGGGACATGTGATAGGCCAAAAACCCAATTGGAGAAGTTGCTGAAGTGATACAGCACTGAAATAGCCACCAGATACCAGGGGAGTAACCTCTCGGTGAGCCTGGAGGGCTGGAGCTTTCTGTGCTGTCTGAGGAACAGAGACCAGCAACAGATGCCCTTGGTCACACTTCAGGGTGAGAGGGAGGGCTGGGAAATGTGAGCTCCTGCATCCCAATTCCTTTGGGCTACAACTCCAAAACACAACCCTTGAGTGACTCCAAGATGAGTTAAGAAAACCAGGATGAGTTACCTGCAAGCAACACAGACATGCAATACACAGGTTACCTGAAAAGTAATGTAAAACATGGAGAACCGTGACGATAGAGTCTTACAAAGACTCCTGTCACCAACGGAAATGAGGATGAAAATGTCTCGACCTGTTCACACCTGTTATGAACTCTCAGGTGCTTTTTGAATCGTAGCGCCACAAGGCTTTTCAGAGTGACTAGGGATAGTTGTCTGCTCTGGAATTTACAACAGCTCGAGCTGCACAGCCAGCAGTAGCAACCAAGCTCAAACACTCGCTGTCAGTTGAGGCAGAAATTAAAACCAACGGGAAATACCGCAGTTAGCAGTTCTCCAACATAAGTTGCCATGTTATGTTGCTGTTAGAAGCTTATTTCAAGGATAGACACTTAGAAAGTTGTGGTCTGAAGGTACAAAGCCTGCTGACTGCAAGGATTTTATTCTTTCATGAACGCTGCCTGTTTGTGTGTGCAGAGGCACAGTGGCAGAGGCCTTGCGGGAGACTCTGAATTGTGACATTTAAGTTGCTGAAGTACCCCATGAACTCATGACAGACCTTAGCTGTGGGTTTTATGGCTCCCACCCGATGTCATGCAACCTGGTCAACAAACAGAACCATTTTTTTCTCAGCTACTGAACCCTTATACTCATATTTCCAGACATATGTATATGCTTATATGCTTAAAAATCAAAAACATAAGTATACGTATTCTTCCACACTGCAAATCAGTATATCCTTAAAGCACCTAGTGAAGAAAAAGGTAGGTCAGAGGGCTGTTGCAAATAGCCAGATGAAAAGGCTGTTCAGACAAGCCCCAGACTGGTCCTTTCTCTTGCATTGTAAAGGACATGAAAGGAAAGTTCCATCAGACCCCTCACTGAACACTTGGCTGCAGACTCGGAAGAGCCGTTTAGGTTTTTGATCAGCTACTCTCAAAGTCCAAGTAACTCCAATAAATGCTAAAAATAAGGGGCGAGTCTCTCTGCAGAACTGGTAAATGCAGGTTGCACAGACTTTGGGTGTCTTCCTGACTGTAGCAGCTTTTTTAACTAGCTCAAATGAAAACCTAGAAAATGAACATCAGCCTTTGTGTTCGTTTCTGTGTTTGCTATTGACTGGAGGCAGAAAATAAAGATGAAGTATATGTGCTTTGAAGAGGGAACAACAAACCCAGGTGACCTGGCCAGCATTCCCTTTTAAAGCACAACAGAGACTATCCTCCGTTTGGAACAACCATTTGGGTGCAGAAAGGCTGTTCTATGTTGAAGAGATTTCAGGGCCTGTTGCTGTGTAGCCTAATAAACGGTACAGAATGAGTTTGGTATGATAACCTACGTACACTGCTCTTCCAAAATGCACACACGTGCAACTTCACACAGAAAACGTCAGCAGGAAAGCCACCTCCAGCAGTGAGGACTTCACGCCTTCAAGTGCCTTTCCAGTGGTCTCAGGTCTCCTCCTTTCATGTCTTAGCATTCCCCACAAGGAGCCCCAAGAACAAATCCTCAGTGACTTCTACTGACCTGTTATTTCTCCATGGCTTTTTCACACAATTAGGCCACTTGTAAAATGTTTTCACACCTCTCCTTATTTTCAAGAGCCACTTTGGACTATAAAGCTGCAGTGCTGACCCTCAGCTCAGGGGTGAATCCATCAAATGTGGGTGACGGGCAGTGTCTGAGGCCAGTGGGCCACACTGCAGAACAGAATTTGTCCCAGTTACTGGCAGTCTACAGTCACTGTTGGCAGTTATTAGGGATTGAGATTAGTGTTTTCTGCTTCTAATTTGTTCATCTTCTGCATGGTACAAAAGATGCACCTTCTTTCCCTCTTCCCCTGAGGCAACAAAACACAAACTCGATGTTTGCTAAGCCTGTCTTTCACATTCGTCATAAGGAATGCTTACATTTCTGCTGTAACAGCATCTTTTCTAAGTCTTTTGTGTTCCTGTGGCAACATGCTGCTGTTGTTTTTAATAAAAATTAGTTGTGTGGCTGAAGTAGTCCATGACTGCAGCCATCAGTGCCCTCTTTAAGGCTGCAAATGCCCACTTCCTTCTCATGGCCCTGGAAACTGTTTCTTCTCCCAGCACATTTTTCTGTCCTGTGAAGCCAAGAATGCTTCATACTTAGAGCAGAATTGAATACAACCCTGGAAATCTGCTTAGAGTCTGCAAAATCGGTCCATTCTGTATGGCCTCCACTTTTGGTTGCTGGAAATGTTTTCATCAGCAGTGTTTCACTGGCTTTGCTTATTTTCTTGTAGAGTGCAGCTCGTTGCTTTCATTTCCAAATGGTCACTTTATAGTTTCACCATCTGTACAGGTAGCGATTCCTCCTCAGAAGTTTTAGCCACAGCAGGACAACAGCTGAACAGACTGTTTTATACAGTAACCTCCTCATCTTGGTTTGCAAAGCAGCAAAGATATCACAAAACCCCAAAGTGTTACATTAAATCACAGCCTTTCTCCTGCTTATATACATAGTCCTTTCTTGCCTCTTTAAGATCCATTTCCATGTGGCCATTCCTAATTTAATCATGCAACACTGAGCAATACTTTGTCGTCTTTTTGGTATTTCTTCCAGCTACAAATGGGAACCATGAAATCTGTCTTACTTGTAAGGTACTCTGACACCAGTTGATGAAACAAGTGCATGAAAATAAGCAGATACTGTTATGCCCCATAATCCAGGTTGAGCATCTATTCGTGGTAATTCCAACAGTGGCCAAAAATAATGTCTTCAAAGCAATCTACAATTTTTAAGAATCTAATGATTCCATCTCTCTTCTGAAAGGGAAACACAGCTCAGGTGCAGGAACTCAAGTGGAAGTCCCAATTAAAAACTTTTCCTTTTTAATAAACCATTAGATGTCTCGACACTTCTTTGACGAATCAGCTTCAGCTCATGGGACTCTCACTATACAACACGCTTATCTTTACACCACTATACTTACCTTCAGTGTAAATGCCGAGCACCTCCCAGCTCCTTCCCTGAAAATTTCTCTGCTGATTTTTTGCTGCTCCGAACTGAAAGATCTTAGAATCATTGAATCATTTAGGTTGGAAAGGAACTTTAAGATCATCAAGTCCAACCTTTAACCCAGGACTGCCAAGTCCACCGCTAAACCATGTCCCTAACACTTCCAGCTTGAAGTCAGCCAATGCCTGACAACCCTTTCAGTGAAGACATTTTTCCTAATACCCAAACTAAACCTCCCCTGGCGCAACTTGGGGCCATTTCCTCTCATCCTATCACTTGTTACCTGGGAGAAGACACTGGCCCCCACCTGCCTACAGACTCCTTTCAGGCAGCTGTAGAGAGCAGTAAGGTCTCCCCTGAGCCTCCTTGTCTCCAGGCTAAATGCCAGTTCCCTCAGCTGCTCCTCACAAGGCTTGTTCTCTAGACCCTTCACCAGCTTCGTTGCACTTCTCTGGTCATGCTCCAGCACCTCAATGTCTTTCTTGTAGCGAGAGGCCCCAAAACTGAACTATTTGAGGTGTGGCCTCACCAGCACAGAGGACAGGGGGACAATCACCTTCCTTGTCCTGCTGGCCACACTGCTTTGGATGCGAGCCAGGATGCTACTGGCTTTCTTGGCCACCTGGGCACACTGCTGGCTCACGTTCACCCGGCTGTCAGCCAGCACCCCCAGGTCCTTTTCTGCCAGGCAGCTTTCCAGCCACTCTTCCCCAAGCCTGTAGTATTGCATGGGGTTGTTGTGACTCAAGTACAAGGTGGGACACTGAAAGTAAGTAATTTCAGTAAAACTCAGAAAATCATTGTCACGATATACCTTAAAGCCAGGGAACACTGACCTCTAAACTCACTGTGGACTCCAAGTTTTGTTGCTAGCAGGTCTAGCTACAACCCAAAAGCCACTGATCTAATGCAGGTAGTATTTGCAGATGACCTGGGTATGCTCACGTTCAGTAGTATGTGCATGCAGGTTTTACCACGTGGAAGAGTACACAACCAGTCCAAATCCTGATCTGCAGCTAGAGTAGAATATTTCCTTCACAGGAGGTTTGCTATGAGCTAAAAGAGTACTTTTCTTTTTCAAATTATTTGGATGGGAGATAACTCTCTTGGGCTGCTAAGAAATATAAGCACTTCTAAAGCTAGCCAGGTAAGCTCAAAAACCTGAAACCATAGCATTAAAACTGAGTTAAGCAATAAATTACAAGAAACCTCTACAGAACAAGAAGGAAAGCGAAGCAATCTTGACTCCCAATAAAGCCCCATGAAAGAAGCCGGCAAACAAGCAATGCTTTCCCTCCAATACAGGCTCCCTTCTGTAGAGGTACTAACTAGAACGAGCCCCACTTCAGAAATTAAATCCTACAAAAAACTCTGTAAGCAACACCCTGTTCACTTTTCAGCTGGATGAGAGAGAGCAAACCTCTTGGATCCAACTGAAAGTACAGGCAGAGCAAAAAACTAAACACTCATGTATAGAGATAATGATAGCAACTATTTCACCAACCTTCATACTGTAAGGAAAATCTCATTCTTTCCTTTACAGCTTTACATAGCAATTTCTAGCTGAATAGCACAGGTCAGTTTTGGAGCTGACAGTGCAGGGTATCCATATGGAGATGATTTTTCAGTGATGTACATTAACCAAACTCTTTTACATGCAGCAATGCCATAGACAAAATACGGAAGAGTTACTGGTCTCCCACAATTTTCTAGTAATTACTTTTGCCCTTTATTGACTAAATTCTGACTCACAATATAGTGCAGTAGCTCTTGCATAAAAAACAAAAACCCCAACCAAACACGTTTGTTAGAACTATTCCATCAGCCAAACAAGAACCTCATCCTGTTCACAATAGATTTCTAACCCAAAACTAACTACACTTCCAGGTTCTCAAAGGAAAGTCAGTAGAGCCACAAAATATTTGCCTCATCTGTTTTCTAGACCTGTAACTGAACCTGGATTACCTGTACTTTGTTCTTTTTCATGCAACTTTTAATCACAAAATCAAAAATCCAGACCAATGATTTATTCATCCTCAACCATCCAGACTGTTCCACTTCCACAGGCCTGATATGTAAATTCAATTTTCTATGTTTTTAGACAGAAGATTGCTTCTTCCAGTCATTCCAATAAGCCAGGGACTAGCTCAGAGAAACCGATTCTGTGTCCCTCTATGAATTATTTCTACCATGTCCAGGACAACCACTGCACTCAAGATGGCATAGGCAATTCCTCATGCAACAACACTGTTATTAGCACAGGAATTTAGAAAGTTTACACCCAAAATATTCTCCCTGTAACTGTACCAGTTTAAAGGTATTCATTTCCCCTCTGATATGCTTTTATGTACATTACAGTTCATACTGCACATTAAACAGTCAAATTACCAGAGCTGTGATTTAGTTGCCAGTATCTTGACAAATGCTTTTCTTTTAAGAAGAATGTCCCACCAAAACCGTGTTTCTTTAGCTTGCTATCAGCTGGACTCCATGAACTAGACGAAGAACACTCTTTTGCAGACGCTCTGCCCTGACTCCCTTAACTTTTTTTTTATTTCAGTAGTGTTACACATCATCAGTTTGCATCACCTTCTTCTTTCACCTTGTTTGCAGCACTGATTCACTGAGGCTGGAGTTTCCTTTTTAAATGGCAACCACACACTTTGGAAACGGTGTTAAACCATCACATCAATGTCTCCCAGCAAACTGATGTCAGTCTCCTTCCTTTCGCAGATTCCGATGGGAGTTAGACCAAACTCTCATTAGTTCATTCCTCATCCAAACAGCTAATTCCCAACTGGCTGGCAGGATGCTCATTTTGTTCTTTACACAATCTCTGTGTTTTAATGTTCTACTGCGGGTCATTTCTACTCCAAATTCTAAATCAGCCACAATTTCCAAACCTTTTCTTTCTTTCAAGTTTGGGTATCCATATCAAGCTGTTAACTGCTTTTGCAGGATGGAGCTGGTAAACATTTTGTATGGCTTTCAGAATCCACTCAGGCACTTTGTATCTTCTGAGCCAAAAGAAATTTTTATTTCCAACTGGATTTTATGGCTGCTCTGGATCGTTTCCAGGTTCTCCCAGGAAACCATTACCCATTGGTTTAGATTCCTCCTGGCTTGGTTTTAGAGAACTGTGGTAGCTCTGGCTTCTGTAAAGACAACCAACAAAGATGACCCACTCCAAGACCTCTCTCTATGAGACAGCACACCCCTTACCTCCACCAACAGCGCTGACAAGAGGCTGAGCAGCAGCTGATCTGAAGGGTCTCAGGCACTCCCCACCGAGAAGTATTTCTATTGAAGTCAAGTGTGGTACCATTCATTTACTCTATGTGGCTCCCACTACCTTCCAACCGTGGTGCATGAGGAGCTATTCAATCTCCACAACAACTGCCACGAGCACCCACAAGGATAGCCTCCAAGACTCCCTCCCAGGCACCCCAAAACCTTCTGCCTCCGCTGCGTGACAGCACCGTGAAGAGCCAGAAGTATCAAGTTTAGCAGTTTCACCACATGGTCCTCTGCTGTTGTAGTATTACAAAGTTGATTCCTCATCAACATAAATCAATGCAGTAACAGTAACTCCCTTTTTTTTTTTTTTTTTTTTTTTTTTCCAGAACAGGTAGAATAGAACAGACACTAGGAAAAAAAAAAACAATTTTTATTCAGTTGAAAAGAAGTCATTTACTCAATCACATTAACTATGCTAAAAATGATTTTTTTCTGACTACACCAGCAGTTAAATATTTTCAGCACCAATTCAGGACACATTAGTGACATTTATCACAACAGGTCTATTTCTTAATGTAGAAGGACATACTAACTTCAGTAGCTGCTACTGGGAAAGGAGTAAGCAGAAGACTGCTCTTTCTTTCCAAATACTTATCAGTGAGAGTAGCAACTTCTAGAAATAAATAACTGCCAAATTATCTCCCAAATCTTTAAATCAATCTTTTAAAAATAGAGTTAAAATAGATATCTTAATATGAGCTATCATAGAATTTATTCTTTATGTGCTGAATACTCCAGAATGTGAGTAGTTGAGCAAGCATCCAGTACATAACTTTTTAAAATAGTTCTTCCCTCCCCACAATATCAACCCCGTTTTTTTATCCAAGTCATGCTGGTTAGATCCCTATCTCTAGTGACTTCCCAGTAAACACCACGCTGTTTGATATCGCTAGGATATGCTACCACCCTATGAGTGAAAGAAGTCTGTGACCTGGTGAAATATCACCAGCTCACATGAACAGAAAATTCATCCAGTTATTGGCTTGTTATCTCTGAACATCAAATAAATCCTAAGCTTTAAATTTTAAAAGCTTTTGTGGTCTTCCTCTTGCTGGGCCAGTTCAGAAGGTCGTCACTGAAGACAGAACTGATGAAGGCAAAGAAACCAAAAAGCAGCAGATAGTACTGTCTCTCTGTCCTTTAAACAAATCAAGTTCGCACAAAACAAAAGGAGACAAGGTTAAAATGAAGTTTATTAGTTTTTTTGGTTTTTTTAAGCTTTTTTTATATAAAACTGTTTGTGAAACAGCTATTTTTATTCCCATGGCAGAGTGACCCCTGAAAGATGCACTAACCCCTTTCTTAAGGCCTTAACAAGAAAAAATTATGGGTTTTTTTTTGTTGTTGTTGTTCCTTAAACCCAAATGTTTTAAAATTACATAATTTACAAAAAAAACCCACCACCCCAAATAACCACATAATGTAGGCTGTTACACTGACATTCCCTCTTCCTCCCTTAGGAAAAGCAAAATATAAAATAAAAAAAAAAAGGGCTAAGTGGATTTTCCTGATCAGTTTGAAGATATATTGCCTCCATCAGCATTCAGACTTCCCTTCCAGTTCCCCCACCTGGCAGGTAAACCGTACCTTCCTCTCACCTGCCTTCAAAACTGAAGGCAGCTTCTTGGAATGATTTGGGGGTGCATGTTGTTGTCACAACAGGCAAATACTCCTTCTTCCCGTGTGGTACAGATGTTCCCACATGAAAAAGATGTACAGGGTCTAGCAAGCAGCAACTACCTCTTACTTCATGAGTCTCATAACCTAAGAGTCCTCAGATGTTTCTCAGACTTCCACTATTAATATAGGGTCTCTCAAAACCAATAACCTTCATACCCTGCATACACAAGTACTGACACCCCATCACCTGCAACCATCCAAGCCTTCCTCCCACACCTTACAAACAATTTATCATGATTTTTTTGACTTTTAAAATTAAACTTCCTTGGATGTTGTGAGAAAGGAAGCAAGTGGAAGGGGAGTCTGGAGTACTTCCAGTTCCCCTATTCTTCCCCACAAAATGTTAGGCTCCACAAGCCTTGCTTTGATTTTGGATTTAGTATTTACTTTAGCTACATTTTTCTTTTTAAATTTATATGGGGTTTTGTTAATTTTAATCAAAAGCATCAAAAGGGATATAGCGCACCTTTCATTTAAAACAAAGTCTTTCAAGACTAAAAAATAGATCTTTATATATATATATATATTTATCCCTCCCTCTTTAATTCCCCCCACCTGTTTCCTTTTTCCCCCTCCCCTTCCCACTGTCACTATGGAGATTGTGTCCATGGAAACAGCTGGTTCAGACTCCTTGGTCAGATTCTGTGATGTCATCAGTCTTGAGTGTGATGTAAGAATTTATGAAGGAAGTGCTGGCATTGGCAGGCACGTCGAGAGGGGGCATGGCTGCACAGTGGGAGAGATTCCATTCAATCATGAATGTCCACCGCTTTTTATCTCAACAGCCTAACCTGAAAAACAAAGTGAAACAGTGATATTGGAATGGTTCCTTCCCTCCATCTGTGAACGTGCTCCGCCCCAGGCTTCACAAACCCCACTCATCAGCCTACCACAGCAGTTAACACCAAGAACTCTTTAGTTTTGTAGACTGAAAATGGATGGAAGCATAACGGTGCGCAGCTCATAAAAGCAAATCCACATGATAAAAAGTATTAGTTTAACAACCAGCGGAAATTAAGTCCAGGTACAGAAAAGGTCCAGGATGACAGGACAATCTGTGCCACGACAATGGCATGCCACTCTTCCAGAAAGACCTACCTTGAGCAGCCAGAAAGGAGCTCGTTCACCTAATGTTTGCTCCTCATCTTGACTATGAAAACTGGAAACAGAGGCCAAGCACAGTCAAATGCTATGACGGTTTCTGGCATACTACACTGCCCCTTCTGGGACTGGACCCAAGTATTTTCATACAGTGACCAAGCTACCATCCAACAGTAGTTTTCAGTGAATATGTAGTATCAAAACTATAGGAGTCCAGCTACAGGAACCAAATCTGGGAAATGGCTAGATTGCCCAAGCTAAAGGTAAAGCTGCAGTTAAACTAATTGGAGAGTGGGTAATAATTCTTTCCGTTGCTTTTTTGTTCCAATTGCCAGATTATGGTGGTGGCAACAGTTTATGGAAGGACTAAGCCTGTGATGTCTTTCAAGACAAATGTGGAAACATCCAAGTGCTTGGCATGCTCGTTCTCCCTGTCCAGAAATTCTCTGAAGTGAGAAAATGAACTTCAGGACTTTGCTAAGTTGGTGGAAGCTCAGTTCAAATGAGGAACTGCAGACAAAGTTGAAATTTCATTTCTGTTAGCTACAGTTCTCATCCTTAATCTGCAGAGCTGACAAAGCAAAGCTTGAAATAATATATTCCTTTCTTCCCTTCTCCCAAAACACAAGTGAGCCCAGAAGCAATTTGTTTATTTAGTAAGGTTACTTACTTTGTTATAACTTAAATAAATCCCTCCCCACCAACTAGTGAGCTCGGGAAAAGGAAAAAAGCTTGCAACATAAGCGAGGCATACGGAAAGCAGTTGATGGCACTAGAGGTGTGCCTGGGAACAAAGTAACACCCATGTTCATTCATAGCTGGCAATTAAACTCCAGGAACCCTAACTAAGTGTGATACAGAAGTCAATGCTGTTCTGATTATCAGCACACCAATTAGATTACATCCCAGCAAGCCTACCTCTTGGCTGCAAATATCCCCTCGTACAGGGGTGCCAGGCTAAGAGCGAAGAAAAAGTCAGGCGAGCACATATGAAAAACAGAAGGGTAAGCCATGGAGATACAGCTAGAGAGGAAAGGAGGGAGCTTCCTAGAGAGTTCAGGCAGCTGACCTTTGTGGTATTCATTACTGTGCAATTGTGCGCCCTCGCTGAAGGAGTGTCAAGGCTGTGTTGCTGTCTCTGGCTCCTGTACAACTGCAGCTAGCCCATGCCTGGAACTGGTCCAGAGCATTAGGCACTGGCTCAGGGAGGAAACAGGCTCAACGCACAGGGAGAGTCCTTCCCCGTTCCTGGACAAGATCCAGAGCACCAGACTCACTCTCACAGTCACTCTCCAGATCTGGATTTGATCCAAATGTTCTAGAGGCAACTGGCTCAGAGACAGAAGCAACAGAGACAGAATACACTGACTTGCCTGGATGTTACCCAACATGCAGGATTTCTTCTTAACTTGCTAGGCCTAGGAGTGAACCAGGACTAAAGCAGCCCTATAGTTTAAAAGCTGAGTGCCCATTCTACCTTACACCAAGTCCAGCAGAAGGGAAGCTCCTGTACTACCAGGATTGCTACAGAATTCCTCTAAACCTCTTTAAATACCACAGTAATACAGCATTTAATTATTCTGCTAATTCATTTTTTTAGGTAATTGGATCTTTTAGGTTTGCATGGTTATTTTCAGACACAAGGTCAGATTGGAGAACCTGATTTTTAAGGCACTTTCAGCATCAAAAGCAGGGGGAGTCTAAATAATCTGGACCTTCAGATAAGAACTACTTGAGACAGAAGTGGATTTGGAAAGAAATTATGCCTTAGAGACATGTCTAGAGCACACAGTGATCATGGTGCAGAGATTCCACAGCCTGCAAGGTCTTAAGCCAATACATTCCTGTGATACATATCTAAAAAAAAAAGAGTTAGCACTAGAAAATTATGCAGGAAACAAAGCTGTGTAAAGGTCTCTGGGATAAAGTTCATCAGTGCCTTAAAGAAATGGCCCAAAAAATCATCGCTGAGATTTCTCTAGTGTTAAACAGTTGTAACAGATGCCTTGCCTGTGAGACTAATTCTTTTTTAACGTTATAAATTATATTGGCTTTTACACTTTCAGGAAAAGAGAAAAGCTTGAAAGAACCCCAATGACCTTTACCATGGAAGGAAAAAGTTACTCAAATAATGAACTTTAGATACTGTTTGCATGGTAACTGTTTTAACAACACTCCAAAGCCAAAAGAATGCTGTTAAAAATGAAAAAATCACAGAACACAGCAGAGCTAAATCAAGTCAGCAGTCTACTATTATCTACTAAATACAAAAAAGTATTCATATGAAACACTGCCTATCTTCTAATACTGCACTAAACCCCAAAATTTTCTGATTAATCTCTCATCCTTCACAAAGAACACCATTAAAAATACTTCACAATTACTTAACTTGAGAAACAGGTAAGATTTTAAGGTAAGGGAGGGTGCCTGGGAAGTAAGGGAACAGCAGTTAGGGAAGGGGATTGTTACCATCAGCTCAGGGAATAGACATGAAAGAGCAACTTCACTTGCATGACTGCAAGAAAAAGATAGAGAAGCAACTAGCTTGAGTAAGAAATGCAACTAAGCAGTGAAATGAAGGCATGAGACCTTCCTGGGCTGCAGTTTCCAGGAAAGGCTGCTAACAAGTATTAATACGAAACCAAAAACTTACTTCATTTACATGTCCCTGTTGCCATCA
Source organism: Falco naumanni (assembly GCF_017639655.2). NCBI lineage: Eukaryota > Metazoa > Chordata > Aves > Falconiformes > Falconidae > Falco > Falco naumanni. Next base: position 36,949,379 of record NC_054058.1, read on the forward strand.
AATGACAATGCACTTGGTGGAAATTAAGAAATCCCAACCTCATTCCATTCCCTGGATGCTAACTTCCTCCTTGTGCTAGGGTATTTGCTCAGCCACAAAGTGAACCACATTAGGAAAACGATCCAACTTGGATGCTAACATGACAAAATATAATTTCAGACAAACTGAATTCCCCAAGTTCACACATGGCTGTATGAATGCTGGGACTAGACAACGGAGGAGGCAGTAAGGAACAGCAGCAAGGAGCTGGGGCACAAGAGCACAACTGCTGCTCTCCACAACCCTGCTGACTTACAGCAACTACAGCACATTCTGGATGGAAAGTGAGGGGAGGGGAGGGACCAGAGTAAACATTACAAACTTAAGAAACTGTGGCCACCTGTGGATATACTTCCACCTTCTATCACCCATGTCTGTCTGCAAAATAGTGGAAAATGCTGGTCTGAAAAAAAGTAATGGGCTCCTGATAAGATTAACTTAGTTACACCTGTATTTACATTTCCACAAAACAGGGGAATCAAGATTACAATAATCTTGAACACATCAGTATTATTAATTCTTCCCTACATAGAAAATTTAAGATACTGTGATGAATTTATTTATTTATTTATTTATTTATTTATACAGAAGCTTACTATTAACTACTCTGAGACTTGGGGAAAAAATCCTTCTGATCCTTATGGACATGATCATGGGAATATGAAAGGAGATTTCTGCCACTGGTTTAGCTGAGACAGTAATCAGGCAGTTGCAACAGCTAACAAGCTTTGCCTTTCACTGCTAAACTGAAGGAACTGCTGTGAAATACAAAAAAGTGAGGTCACTAGCCTGAACAGAATGGTCGCAGGGGAAAAAACAGAAACACTTATTACCGATTTTCTGAACGTACACAAGAGCACCTTGATTTTCTATAGAAATGGCGAAGGCACTGGAGGTAAGGAGCCACACAGAAGAAGGCAGGTGGAAACTGGAAACTCTCCCCAACTCACCTGTGCTTGCTTTTATTTCCATTCCCAGGAGTACACTTCCCCCCTCACCCCCGCTCCGACTGCTCTGTGCTGAGGCTGCCTTTCACCATCTTGTTCTGCAAGGAGGGAAGAGAGCAAGGAAGGAGGGGCTGACGAACCAGCAAGCCAAAAGGAGGAGGAAAAAGAAAATGAGGGAGAAAAGGAAGACAGGGGTAGGGAAAGTGAACATACAGAAAGTGAGAGGGAGAGAGAGAGAAAGAGAAGTCAGTACTGGAACCAGATACAGATTTTTCAGACAGAGTTTTCCCTGTGACAAAAGCAAGCAATTCTGCAAAAGTAAAGAGTTTGGGATATGAAAGCCTGGTTAATTTTAAGAAACACAGAATTTAACATAAAAAGGTAGAAAGCTGAGAAAAATCACTTAAAATTGCCCCATAGATGGCTTAAGACAATCTAAGGCTGCAGTGCCACCAAAAGGCGAGGTATCCCGTTCCCCTATATATCCTCCTCCGTGCCTCAGCATCCTCAACAGTTCTGTTGCAACAGCACTTGCTGCGCTGCAGACACACAGCTAGTTGGATCTGCGAGAGGAAGCTAACCCTTCAAAAGATGATTACTTTTCAGACAGCGTTTTCCCTGTGATAAAAGCTGCTATTTTGCTAAAGTAGCACATTCAGGACATGGATGGTTGAAGCATCAATGCTGACAGAAGGAAATGGGAAAGCTCACTGGGGAGCACAGGGAAAGGCACAACCAGTCCCTCTGGGCTTAGCTTGCTTATGCCTGAAGTGTCAAGCACAGTTAATGAGGCAAGACGCACCTTTGCTCTCCAGGAGGCACTTACTATGATGAGGTGAATTTACCAATGTGAGGCATAGACTGGAAAAGGGTGAGAGGTAATATACTGGGGGACTTACTCAGTGTTAGCGAATTTATAAAGTTAGTTCTTCCACCCATTAACTACAGAACAGAAGAATGAGGTATTAGACAGTTGCTAATTAGCTACTAACGTTAAATTGGCGTTACCTACAAGCGTAGTTTTAAATGGTCTAATCTAAAGTCCTTCTTCCTCTCAATTGCTCATGTTCATATCATGCAAAAAATTGATGCAATTTGTTCTGCAGTCATTCTGGAGCAATGGTTTTCAACCCTTCTGTTCCTGCCTTGCAACTGGCTGGAACTCCCCTTCCCAGCCACTACAACGGAAGGAGCAGGGTAATCCTATATTCTGCCCTGCAGAAGGATTTGTAACAAACCCGTAATGATCACTGAGCCACAGGGCAAGGGCAAAGTCATAGCCAAGCACAGAAAACTCTGCTTGACTTCAAACAAATTATTCACGTCTTTACTAAGCCAACAAACTTCAGTGTCAAAGAAAGGCTGCTGGTACTGAACTTCCATTTTCGGTGCAACACAGAAAATTATCCGCAGTGGCATAGTTTTGAATAAAATTCAAATTTTTATTGCTTCACGAAATACCTTTATCAACTTAAGTGGCAGTTTTCCTCTTCCCACCCTCCAGGATTACTTTAGAAATCAATGTGCCTGCTCAGTATCTTCTTTGGGAGGCTGGATTCTGTAAAATGGTTTCCTTTCATGGTTTGAGCCTCATCACTGCAACTACTCATATACAGGAGCAGTGACCCAAGCCAGCTATGAAAAGCTTTAACGCTATGTTTTCCAATACTTCAGGCAACGGGCAGCAAACATAAAACAGTCTTCAAAGACGCAACCTTCCTATTCTCTTTAGTCAAGTATCCAAAGCTGGGCAGAGGATGGCACTTAGTTGCATTCCACAGTAAGGGGAGCTCATCCTTCACATTTTTGTTTGGCAAGATCTGCAGATTTGTGTAGCATTAATGCATTGATTTAAGCTTGCTGTACATTTTCAACATTATTCCACAGTTGTGCATAACAATTTATTTTCTTTTGTATGATCAAAAGTAGGCCAGTTCTGGATAACTGCCTGAATGTCCCCAGAATCTTCCAGCGCATTTTAAATACGTGTGTATAAATACATCATATTGTGGCAGAACATCCAGAAAGGAACATGAGACTAATTCTTGCATGTTTACAAAAGACAGATTAAAGATAATCTGTGAAGACAAAAGACCACCAGATGTCAGTCTAATTCTAGGCAGAGAAGAGATCTGCAGACAAGGACTAAATGGAGACTAATCCCTGTTAGAAAGCAACACAATTCTTCCCTATTATCATTTACTTTCCAGCATAAGCCATCCACAGTCTTACACAATTCCTGTTGTATCCAACTGGCCACAAGAACAGTAATTTTTCTGGATAGTTCTGAGCATTTCAGACTGGTAGACCGGTATCCACAGCCTCCCAGAGATGCATCCTCCCTTTTGGGCTGAGAGGGGTATTCCCAGTGCTATATCACATTGCTTATGTGTATAAAAGAGTATATACTGTCTGCCTTGCCTCCTCTTTCCATACAGACAGAGCAACAGCAGTCCACCTCTTAGCACCATTATGTTTACAGGCTCCAGGGACATTCAGTTAAGGATGCCCAGACCCTAGGCAGAAGTAGCATGCTGAATCCGTCAACAACAACTGAAAATTATGATGGGTCTTCTGAACCGTCAAAGATATACAGAACAACTAAATACATACACCGAAGGCTGAGTAGTAGTACTCAGTCTTACTACCACTAAACTAGAACAAGGTGTTTCAGGTTCATGTCATCGTTTAAATGTTTCAAAACGTTTTGAAAACGTTCATCGTTTCAAAAGCCATTTTTCTCACTCCTTGCATCCTCAGTAAATCAATGAGAAAACCAATGCCAGTTTCAGCGCAGCACTCAAACAGAAACAGTGAGTGATGTACTGATTCTATCACGGAAGACAGGAAATGAAGCCAGGCTTTCTAAAGAACAACTGAACAAATAGGGAAAAAACTTAATCTATCTTCTTAAACTCTGCATTCTTCTCAAGTCGATGTTTGTCCCCAGAATATACCACAAGCACACATCACAGAATTCATCTAAAAGCATCTCTGACTACCGGTATTACCTAGGTATGAAATTAGTAATCCACATTTAGATACCAGAAGAGGGCAGCAAATTACAAGTCTAATCCAGGAGAGGATTCTTACCTTGTGCTTGGGGCACCTCACTGAGAAATTCTCTTCGTTTAGTAAACAATCTAGAAGAGGATAAGACAGCAATTTATTACTTTTTTAATAAAAACCAACTTGAATAATACATCACATGTGTTAACCTTGCCTCACAGGTATATATTTTTCATTCAAAGATCTCTTATAGGAATACTATCTTATTAGCAGGCTCATCCCTTCCACCCCCAGAGTCTTAGAAAATAAATTTTAACTAAACATGCCAAATGACAATACTGCCTGGATTACCAAGCCAAGTTCAAGTATCCCCAGTGTCCCCGATACTCTGTATAGAGGAAGAATCACAACAGTGAGTCTACAAATCCTGTACCCCAACCCCCTTCAGTTATTCCAGCCTTCCTTGCTAAAGCACAAGGAAAATGGATGCACTTATCCAATCCGAACAGACCATCCCTGCTTTATACTTAACAGGAAAATCACCACCTTTCATCCTTACACCAAGGTTCTGTCAACATCAGGGGGAGAAGGGGTATGTGTCTCTAGGTATGGGTGTATATGACTGTTTATTTGCAATCCCAAATCTTGGTGATCAGTTTACATTAACACTATGTCTGGTAGTCAGGTCACTCATGCTGCTCTTGGATCTGCTTCCACGATTTGTGTATGTGAAGCTTCTATTACCTAAGAAACAGTTTAACGATTTAAACCTATTAGGGAAAGTGGGGCACCTATGCAGAACTGCTTATTTAGGAACAAATTAAGCAATACTGTTGTTTAAAGAGCATTTCTTTAGTGGCACTACCAGTGTAAGTGTTGCTTCTTCTCTCATCCTCCATCATAGACTATGCCTCTAAGGGATACTGAGTCAGTAGGTCCCAGAACTTCGGCGCTATGTCCACACCAGCAGCACCACTGGCTAGCTCTCTGCCTTCCACTCGCACCTTCCAGATACTCTGTATTTCACCCCTCACAGCCAAGCAAAGAAGTAGCACTCTCCTGAGAGAATTCAGCTGCCTCCTCCCGGCACCCTGAACCACAGGGCCACCTCTCAACCTGCCCAAACTTCCGACACTGTTCGTTCTGATGGCCTGTTCCTTCTGATTGCTTTATTCACCGAAGGCAGAGGCTGACTGAACAGTCACCACCTCAGTAGGACCATGCACCATCACCACCTCAGTGCAACTGACACCATGAGAATTCAGCAAGGTGCTTATGGCCTCCCATCTGCTCCAACCTACCCAAATAGCTAGCAACTAAAGAAGCACAATGGTAAATAAAACGTGCTAATTTAAAATGCTCTTAAGTACATAGCATAACCAGCACTACCTGCTGTTTCAATCTGCTGGAAGAGTTTAGCAGACAGCAGGAGACTGCAACTAAAGCTTGAGGGAAAAGCTTTCTAGACACCCAAGCTTTGGCAGAGCATTCCTCTGCTATGAAATTCTTATGTTTCAACATGAATGCCTCTGGCCTGAACCAAAGGGAAACAGCATACAATAGGCTAAGTTACTTGAGAGATTTTAGTGAAGGGGAGTAAAACCCTTAATCCCACCTCAGATAACAATTTCAAATGCAGTATTAACAAACAACAGGAAATAAATAAAATGTTGTCTCATTATAAGGGCAGGAATTGTACATTTAGACTACAGCATGAATCATCACTGCATAATACAGCAATCATCAAAAATATACAGAGCAATCATCAAAAACATACTCAGTATGTTAGAACAGGATGGAGTTTTCTTCTTTCTTGGAAACCTAACATCGGTAATGTATGCACTTTCCTAGCTGGTACATCAGAAAGGAACATTGTACAAGGATCAGGACGAACTGACAGAAACCTCATACCTGATCTGCGTACGGAGCTCAATTTCTAAGGTTGGCATTTTTGTTGCAAATACTAACAGCAGATCCAATTAATAGCATTTTTTTGTTGTTTCTATTAAGAGACAACTATGAGAAATTTCATCAGCTCACTGCAGAAAATCAGCTGAATACCAATAAGGTAAAAATTGTTCATCATTACATAGCTGGCCTGGATTTCAGTTAGCAGTTCCAAGTATTTTATATCACAGATTACAATTCATCATGAAGTGACCAGACACATAGCTATGATCAGCTCACTGTGACAGAAAGGGAAAAAGAACTGAAACTTGTCCTTGTTTGCACAGATTTTTTTTCCATAAAGTAGTCAGGGAAAACTTAAAACATTTTTAATAGAAGCAATTATTCTTCTGTAAGCTTCACACGTTGTCTCATACCCTGTGTTCTGCCTGTTACTCATCTTTAACGACAACTTGCAGAGACACAGGATTTCTGTTCTCTGAAAATCTGTTTTATTTTGCTGCTAGTCTTTTCCTAATTTACAGTCAAAAATCTTTTGTATATGAAACTGCCTACGATACATGTTGTGGGAACAAGTGTGCTGCAACAATCAGAATCTGACTCCAGGTGGGGAGGAACAAGCAGAGGGAGAGGATACAAAATTTCAGAAAACAAAGATCCTGTTTCCATGGAGACGTCCCTAGGACTAAGTTATCTTGAGACATCAGAGGCTCTTCATCATAAATTTGGACAGACAAAAGCCAAACACAGACAATATTAACCAGAGTAATTTCCATATAAAAATTACTTAAGTGGCACTACTGATCTTGATTTTTATGCAAATGGCTAAGAGGAGTTCAGCTCTTGCACCCTATATTGCCTAAGATTACTTTCTATGAAAGGAGATTAAAAGGAAGGCTGAATTAGGCTATACAAAAGCATCCGTATTTATGAACGGGTAGCTTATGAAGCTGCGTGCCTTGCATAGCAGCCAATTAGCTACAGTGGTGCAAAATGTGGCTGCCCACGAGGGCAGGACTGGAAACCAACCAGTGGCGCAGAAGCCAGAGTTCAGGTTGCACTGCAGGGCCAGCCTTCCACGCTCCAAGTAACTGCAGCCGCTCTGACATATTCCACCCTCCAGACCTTTACCAAAAACGTGCTGACTTTCAAATGAGGCACAGTAACTGACAAGGTATTAACTTCTAACCCACATCAATGCAAAGGTAAGAACACGCTTCAGCTCACAGTGCCATTGCCTAGGAGTACGACATGCATGCTGCATCTCAACTAAGGCACGGTCACTTCCAGGGATGCTACAGTAACTCAAACACCAAGCGTTTGTGACTTGACATACCCTAAAAAACACTCCAGCAAGTGTTTTCTGATCTATTTTTTTAAATACAAAACCAGTCATACATATTCCAAAAGCCTGACAGCCCTTGTAAGTGTCAACAAACTTCTGAGGATTCAGAATGGATCTGTCCCAGATCCTCAATAAAGCAAGGTGGCACCATCCTTCAAAGCAGGATGGTTGACTTCAAATGAAACTACCACAGAGCTCAAGGAACTTGAGAAATATCCGTATCTGATTCACTACAGGAAAGACAGCAGCACTGCATAACCAATAAAAAGGGTTTATAGGCAGACGGCAGGCTGAGGAAAGAGAAAAGAATGCTGATTTGCTTCTCAAGGAAGCCTACATTTTCTGCTTGGGCATAAATGAAAATCAATTCCCTGTTCCATGTAGCTTGCTTATTTCTTTTATACAGATTTATTGGAAGAGCAGCTATATATTAAGACAGCTTGATTACACCCACAGATAAAACCAACTGCAAACAAGGTCTTTTACTGTCATACCATCAGGCTGAAATTTTGAATGCTGAGAATCTACTTCAAGCTGGGCTCTTTTATTCATTTTGGTTGAAAACTTCAGCAAAAGCAGCCTAACAATTTCCTTAAAACTCTTTCTTGGAATAAAGGTATTCTGCCCATATTAAACATCCCAGCAAATCTTCTTTGAAAAGCTCTAAACATACCCTGATTTTAAGTAGGACCTAAATTTTAGCTAAGGTATGCCCTTGCCAGCTTACCACAGAATCAGTAAATACAACTCTTTGAAAGGAGGAATAGGTACTTTAATCTGCACATCCTCAGGAGAGGCTTCTTAGATTTTAGTAGCTAGGTTCTTTGAAAATTCCACCAAATACACTTTTTTTTTTTTTTTTTTTTTTGGGGGGGGGGCGGGGTGAGCAGGTTTTTCCTGTAAATGAACCTGTGGCCCCAGATTTAGGCACCAGACTCAACAGCACTAAAGCTGTCAGCGAACATTTCCAAGGCTCAGGCAGCCTCAAGGAAGAAGGTGACCATTTCAAAACTGCAAATGGTGAAGCACTAGCCCAGAAGGCAGCAGAAGTGAAAATATTACTGAGAAAGACAGTCTGGAACTGGAGACAGAGTGGAGGCTAGCAGGATGAAGAGACCAGTGCTAGCAGAAGTTATGAGCAGGGAATTAAGCTTGAGTGCCAGCAGGAAGCTAAGACTGAATCAGGATTGATTCAGCCACAGGACTATAGGCTAAGAATTTATGGGATAAGGCAGGGAAAGGTGAAACAGAGAAGATTATGGGCAACATACAAGAACAAACAGAGACTAGCAGGGTTAAATGTGACAAGGAGCTAAGTTAGGAGAACCAAATGGAAGTAAGAAGCCCACACAAGAAAAACAGCTAGGAGCAAGAAAGAGGAGGAGGTGATGCAAAAGCAGAGAGCAGGAAGCCAGAATGACAGCTAGAAAACTGGACAAAGGAGAAGTTAAAAAGGAGTAGGGAGAACTGGGTCTTATAAAGAGACTGGAGTAAGAAATTTGAGAAGAGGAACCTGAGACCAACTAGATAAAGAGCCTATGGCTGGTATGAAGGGCCAGAGTAGAGAACAATCAGACGCACACAGACTGAAGAGGAAGAAACAGAAAGGAAAATGTAGGAAGACACAAAGAGAAGTCTTTGTTCTCACTAAATCATATTCTTCCTGGAGTGAAACCAGGGATTCATCAGTTCTACCAACTTCTCTGCTATTATTTAAATATGTTTGTGAAACTCACAGTCCAAGTATCCCATCTCCATGCAGCTCTTGCAATTTATTACTGCCATATTACTCAAAGAACAGAAATTAACTTGGAATAGTGCACTCTTAACAGATGGTCACGTGACAACGTGATGTCTCGTAACAAAATCAAAAGAAAATGTACTAAGCATAGCCTTGGAACTTGAATACAAAAAGCTACTCTAAATAAACCTCTAAGGTTGCAAAGTCAAGACAAATGTGGGGAAAAGCCAAACTTTATGTATCCTGTTTCTACATATTACATGGTAGACATATTATGTTACATTTAATATGGAGTAAATTGTATGATTATATACTATTTTTGTATAGGACACTGCCTCTCCCCTGCATGACACAGAACTGCTCTTGGGAATCAAGTCATGATTGTTCAGTGTATTTGTCATCTGGAGGATCCTACTGCATTTGCTGAAGTAGAGTTAATGATGAAAATATATCTGAAGAAAAAGGACAATATCTTAACTTTTGTACCTATATTTAGAACATAGGAAATGCCATATACTGTATGTAGTAACACACGAATATAAATTAAGCACCCCAAACTACTGGGAATGCTCACCATAATTTATTTTGTTGTTTCATGGTATTAAAAAGTCCAGTCACAAACCAGAAACACATGATGAACACATGTGAATCAATATGAACACAAATCTAACAATTCTATCAAAGCTACTGTAAAAAAAAAAGTTTGTTAATGTTCATGAAACTCTTAAGCATGACAGAGATGAACATCACAGAAGATTTCACAGTTCTACCTTCAGAACTGAATGGAATCAGTAGAACAGAGAATCAGTGGGAAGAACACATGTTCATGAATGAGTACCCTTTCATCCTACAGGTCTTATGGAAAAAGATGTCAGTGGTTAATTAGGTAATTACTGTAAGATACATTCATAAGAGACCAAAATTAAACTTACATAGACACCCTTATTTCTGGCATTTTTTTTGTGTGTGATTTTCACAACCTGACTAATATTTAACACCTTATTTCATGTAAAATCAAGGATTCTCCAGCTATACTGTGGCACTAGTAGCATTCCACTGCAGTATTAATTTAATTAAAATCTATTAGAATAAAACACAGTGCTCCAATAGAGTGGGATTTCACAGTGAGAAGTGCAATGCAGTCATTCAGAAATGAGCATACCTACTTCAAATACTGTACCATTTGAAAACCAGCATTAAAATAGGTGTTGAAACAAGAGGGCTGCTGTGAAAGTAGGATAACAAAACAGGAAGCTTGCAATTATTTGCCAGTCAAGTTTTGTAATCTTGAAACTGTACCTGCTTGTTATTAAGTTTTGTATGACAGGAGAAATGAATTAGAGGACTGGAAGAGTGGGACATTATTCATTCTGAGCTGGGATTTTTTCTACCCAAGAATAAAGTTTATCTTCATTAAAAACTTTAATTATTGTACACAAAACACCAACTCACAACCCCAGACTCATAACTGGAGATAATACTAGCCAAATCGTTAGCTTATCCAATGCAGAAAACTGGACCTACTCAAGAGACTGGCTGAAATGTTTCTAAGGAGGGAGAAGAAGGAAGGTTGTGCTACAAGTGGTACCGATGATTCTACAAGCACTTTGCACTTGAAATTATTACTGTGACTATTCACAGGAGCATAACCCTGGAAGAGGAAATATCCTTCTGGTTTCTTGCACCATTTTAGCAAAGGATTTCTATTCTTTGCAAGGAAATAGTGATCCATTCTCCTATTACAGCCAAATTTCAGTCACTGTAGCTGCATTCCCACAAACCAGGCTTTTTTGGCACTTACAGGTAGATTCTTTTCCATTACAGGTTTCATCTTGCCCCAATGCGTTATTGTACAGTTTATCTGATGCCACTGCTCACCATTTATGTTACTGTCTTCACAGTAGGTGAAAAACTGAGAAGGAATACATCTGTAAAGTACCTTGGAATTACTTAGCGTCATACATTTTGAATAAACATGAAATATAGTTAGTATGTCATTTGTTCGTACCTGCATCGATGGCACATGGGTAATGGTATCGGAAGGAGCAGCCTTTGTTGTAGCAGCCTAAGGTGGCTCCCGGTTCCTGGCAATGGGAACATTTCTGAAAGGGAAACCAAGAAATGGCAATGAAAATTGCAATCATCTTTCCAATTATCTGTATTTTCCTGGAAATTTTATCAACCACATTCCAGCACACGTTTCTCGAGTATCACAATGTTAGACTGTATCTTTCCACACCATAAAAATAAAGGCCTTTTGCATGAAGCAACAACAGGAGCTCTTTCAAACAACAAACTTTTCAGTTGTGCTAACCAAGCAAGAGGTACCAAATATTCAAACCAACCATTCAGTAAGAACTTGAAACACTACTCAAATTTGTTTCACTGGCCCATGTTTCAGTACCCGACAATGACATCAGTGTTAAAATTGGAAGAAAAGAGCTTTTTTGAATCGACAGCAGCTTTAAAATGAGAATTAGCATGACAAAGAATGATTTAGAAGACACCATTAGTGTAAAAGTGATTTGGGTACATGGTTTTCATTATCACTAGCAATCCAAGATGATCATGGCCAAGCTGAACATTTTTTCACAGGTGATCAAAAAAGGTTTATCTGGAGCATGAGAAGGTATCATCAAGGGAAAACACCCCACCATCACAGAAATGGCACATATCCAAAAGAAACGATGCTCATACATTTATTGCCAAAGTCGTTAACGTTCAATTTTCATTACTTAAATCCTATTATCTCAATTGGTCAATGATGTATTTAACCATATTATCAGACAGACATGAATGCAGCAGAATGAGAGCCACTCAGCCATTTACTTCATCCTGAATGACTTAAGGAATGACCTAAGGAAATGGGCCTATAGTACATCTCATTCAGACAGCAATTTTATTTCTTGAATGTATACAGTAAGTGATTTTCATTAATTAATCTAAGATTCCAATGAAAGCTGATTTCTGACAGGTTGACATTTTTCCCTTCTAAAAAGAAAACAAGCCACATCTGGTAGAATCCACCAAAGGCTAGGAGACTGCTACTATTTAAAAATTAAAATGCAAATACACTACTGGCAGAAAAAAGGTGACCTCCAGTAACTTTTGAGTCATATTTAAGAAACACAGAAATTTTGGTTTTGCTGATAAACACAACCAACACCACAAAAAGGCCTTGTATAACCAGTATAATTCACCTTGACTTCAGGCTATAAGAAGTTGCCTTTGGTCACTGACTGCACACAGAGAGATGATGACATGATCTAAAAACCCCTTCCCTGCTGGAAAAACTAGTGTCAAACTACATGTGCTCTGTTAACACTATCAGCAAGCTACACCTGTACAGCACACAGATGTGCTCAAACCAGCAGTGCACCTGGCACTGCACAAAAGCACTTTACCATACAGGGAGGCTCATATGCCCCGATAGCTACATGAGCTAGACCAGACTGCTTCACATCCCCGATTAACATCTATGTTGCAATGGGGGTCTGCAGAATAGATGCGGCCAAAGATAACAGCCACAGCGAAGTTCCTCACTCAGCATAGTAAACAGGATTTTGATTACAGTATTTCAAAAAACACTGAGAATATCTGACAGTTATTGCTCTTCCTACTATTCTACGTGATGCAGAGATGACTATAGTTTGTATTTAAATGATTAAATGAAGATGAAAGCAAAACTAGCTCCAGCCATAAACCAGGTGGCCCTCTTCAAATCAAAGCAAATGCAACTAACAGAAAAGCTTGTGAGACGTCACTTCTCATGACATCTACAACTACAGTCTTGACTACTGCCTTCTCTTTTCAGTTATGCCAAAGCATCCTAAGCCTGATCTTCAGTGCTCCCTATTAAATCATGTCTATCTTCTAAGCAATGAATGTGTATCATGACAAACTACTGCAGTATTTATGATCTAAGGAAAGTGTCCCTGAGGCCTAGAAAGAAACAATCAAGCAGCTTATTTTTGCCTGTCAGGACACGAACGCTAGTTTCCAAAGATAAAAAATAAATTCTAAACCAATATTTAAATGCACACCAAAACACTTGGACCTCTAGCCAAACTGCAATGTAATTCACTCTCCCATGGGAATAAAACCCAGTTTCATGTATAGTAAATGTCTTATCCTGGCTATGAAGTCAACCCTAGAAGAATATTATGTACTGGCTTTAGTCCCAGATTCACCTATGCCAAGTATTCACGAAGTGCAGCTTGAGGAGTTCTGAACCACAGCTCTTTACCTGGATGCTTTATTCTCACTTTCAGATGTGGCTGACTGAGATTAATTATTCTAACAGGACAGAACCCAAATTGACTATTCTTTTTGAACACAGATATGAATTTCTAGTTTTGTTCCTCAGAGGCATTCTGTCCTCCCCACTTTATCTTGTCTTTGAAGTACCATCACACTGTTGCAACAGAAGAGGTCATTCTTCCCTGGAACACTGTGTTCTGTACAGAGCAGTCAATAAGAGCCCAAAAACTACAGCAGCAGAGATTAAATTGCAGCTGTGTGAAACATTTCTTAATAGTAAAAAGGCATGTCAAATGAGTGTGCTGTGCAATACAAATGAAAACAAGCAGACCCCTAGCAATTTTTTTTATACTTTTCCAAATGTTAATGTAGTCTTTGAACTTATTCTTTGCTGCATCTAGTGCAGCTATTCTGAAACTTGCAACAGAAACACAATAGGCGTTTTTGACGAATTTTAAGTGTGCCTGCAGTGCTCAGCTGAGAATAGGTATGGAATGCTTTCAAATCGGTTGCAGTTAAGACTGATTAGACGGTTAAAGCCCAAGCATGATCATCAAGCCTTCATTTCCCCTCTTTTCAGTCTGCAGGACCAGCTAGACGATTACCAAGGTTACCTGCAGCTACGCCCACAACCGCAATTCCCCAGTGGACTACTACACCATTGACTGCTCAAGGCAGAGATCATCTCCTGCTGCTGGCTCCCCTGCTGCTGAACAAGTCTCCATTCTGGCAGATGCTTCTGCTTTTCACAAGCCGCTGACAGTCTAATGGTCCCATTTCTTCTACCTCCTGGGACCCCGACCATCTGCTTCTTTCAGGGGAAGCTGGGGGAACCACATACAAAATAACTACTCTTTTCTTTCGAGTTCTTCCTTCCACAGAGTGAGTGACTGAACAGCAGACACCCTACAAATCTGTATGGTTCTAAACCAACTTAGGAGTCTATCATTTAATCTTTGAAAGAGACTATCACCGTGTAATGCCACGTGGTTTCCAAATTTATCCAGGTGTTTCTAGAAAGACAGAATGAAGTCATTAAAAAATTTCTGGACAGTCTCTTTTACTAGACATCACTACTGTGCTTTAAGTGATAAAGATGCATAGTTCCTGCTGGCACTTTTTGCGGCTTTGGTGAGAACCTTATCTTAAGTATTTTTATTTCAAAAGAGAAAGAAAATAAAGAGATGTACACTACAATTAGAAAACATTCTAACCTGAAAATAAAATCACAGAACTTCATACAAGAGATGTGTGACTTGGGCTTAATGACCAGTAATCCCTATCTTTGGTCCATCAGCAAATTTTCACCCAAACTCCACCATCCTGCAGCCATTCACCAGCAGATGGTAGCAGCCTGCTTGTCACTTGTAAAGGAATTATAGCATTTTAGCCACGGAAACAGCACTCAAGCTCTCATGGGAAGAGAAATTCCTTTTGCTCAGTAAGCAGTCTGCTTAACCTCCTCTGCTTGAAAGAGCTGAAGGCTGGTACTTGGAGTGTGCTCCCAACGGGAGGTGCCAATGGATAGTAATCATTGCCAGGCACCTAATCAACTCCTGGCTTAAATTAAAAAAGGAAATAAAAAAGGAAAGGCAGGGGGTGGGGGGGTGGGAAGACCACACTGAAGATTGATACAGAGGTCCTATCTCCACAATTCATCTCTGGCCGCAAGGCACATATATCTCACTTAGAATAGGCTGGTGAGACTTAAAAGTGCCATTTAGAAGAGACACTCCATCCCTTGAACTAAATTATCAATAGTATTAAAGCCAGATACATTGTGTCTACCTCTCCACATCATTAGCAGCCCATTTCTTCCTCGCATCAGCTCATCATTCCCTGTCTACCAAAATGAAGTAACACCCAACCTGGAAGTGCAAACAGTTGGGGGACAGTTACCACAGCAGCAGCAGAGCTGCTCTGATTCATTCAAAGTACTAAACCATCCACTAGCTGTATTTCTTTTGCTTTAAGGTGTTTTTTTTTTTCCCTGAAGTTTGTATTCCTTCATTACAAGACTAAACTTTTCTGAGGCCACAGTGCTCTAAATGTAATAAACAGGAGTGTGGGTTTTGGGTACCTTCTTTTGCCTCCCTCAGATTTGTACCCAGCTCCACAGATATATGTGTTATAACATAAACATGTCCTGAGCTATCTACCTTCCTCCTTCCAACCAAGCAAAAGCTCTTAGGCTTGTGAAAAGAAGTGCTCCAGGCTGCTCAAGTAAAACACACACTTTTTCTCTTTGGCTTTGCACTGACAGATAATGTCTTCGTCTAGGAGTGCTGGAATCCCACAGTAGATAGGGCTTTGCTGGTGGGAGGATGGGAGCTGCCAGACTAGCCCTTCCAGCATATTTTGGGGCAGTAGCAGAAACAGTTGCTTAGAAGCAGAAATTAATTGCTTCTGTCTAACACTAATAGAAGGTGTTTTCAGATGATTCCTCCACTTACTTTCTTGTGTAACAATTACCAAAGCAGTTCAAGCAAGGACATTCAGAACAGATGCAACTGTATCATATTTTCTACCGTCTATAATCCAGAGTTTTTTCTGTCAGTTGCTTCTTTTAGTTTGCTCACCTGCGCCCCACACTCAGGCCTTTCTAACTTCCTCTCTTCCAAGCACCAGTTTTTCCTTTGCTCTCTGTTTTCTTCCCTTTTCCTTTGCTTTGCTTTCTAGGCATCTCCTTGGTTTTCCCCTTCTTGTATACCAGTGTCAAGAATGCATAAATGGAATAAAATGGAAAGCAACAACTGAAGGTTACTATAAAAGAAAGGCAAGCAAAAAAATGAAATACATGTGGCATTAATTATACAGGTACAAGTCTTCACTTTACATGTTATATGCATTTTTCTTACTGTCCTCTTCGTCTGTTTAAATTACAAGCTTTTAGGAAAATAATTGCTTCTGTGTAATTGCACTGCACAAATGCAGATGTAAGATAATGAGGATTTCAGAGTCAGCTGCAATATTAGGAAGGAGGGCCTTCTGACTATTTCTGATTAAACAGTTGGCAGGCTAGACAGAGCCTCAGATTTAATATCCAGGCGAAAGGGCAACAGAAGCAGCAGGCAGCCACATTCTCTTTCCTGGAAAGCTGGATGCAGAAAGACCGCTTACTCCAACAAGCTATGAGGAAAACCAAAAAATATTTGTGCTGTTTCCTATAGGAGAAAGGAATGTGACTTTGGAAGACTGCTGCAAAAAGGGATTGAGATGAAAAAAAGAGCAGTGTGGGCAGACATTTTTAGGAAATAGGAGAGGAAGACAACACTTTCACTCTGATGTGCAGATACTGGTTAATGAAAAAAATTGCTTATGTGACTGCAGCTAGAGATAACAAGCAGTACTGAAGGATACAGAATTATTAGCTTCCATTTCCTGTCAAGCAATTTAAGTTCTCCAAAATCAGGCACAGAATATCAGAAAAATTAACCCCACAATTAAAAAGATAAAAATGCTTTAAACTTGCTGTATTAAAAGGCATCTCGTACCAATGATGCTATACTCCTCTAGCAAGCAAATGAAGTAACAATAAAGGAAAATAGTCACTGAAGTAAAATTGGGTAGCTACCTTCAAGTCAAGAAACTAAAGAAATTTAGATTCCATGATTTCAGCAAACAGACAAATCAATGATCTGGAAGATGTTACACTGATAAAGCCACATTAGGAAACACTGTAAAAAGTCAGAAGTGCAGTGCTGCACGGGCTGCTGAAGCACAAAGGGAAGCTGCAGCTCAAAATGGATGGCATGGGGAAAAAACAAACCACCAACCCAGAAGAAATACAAGAACTGAAAAATGTCTTAAAAAGGGGAAATCCTACTCAATACATATAAAATTGATTAAAGTACATCAGAAGCACCTGAAATGCAGACTGGAGCATAGTATTTCCCTCAGCTTGAAGGAAAAAGAGAAAGTAACAAGAACAGAAATAAATGGTTAGTTTTGACGAGGAATGGTTTGCCAGCAAAAATTTCTAAGATCCTATGCAGACGCTTTAAGCTATTCAATTGTACTTACAGAAACTCTTGAAAAGGGGGGTGAACAATCAGATATGAAAACTTGAAGTTTGTAAAATTATCCAAGGTAGTCAGGTCTAACCTGATGGTAAAGAGCTGAAAAAAACCCTCACAATCCTGGATAACTGTATGATGAAACAGAGATAAAATACTTAAAACAACTTAATGTTGTTAAGTGCAAAGTTATACACATGGGGAAAATATTTTCACCTATGCGTACACATGGTGACAGAGTTTAAATTAGCTTTTACTCTCATGGGAAGGTATTAGTATTCATCCTGGACAGAAACACCATGTAGTCCCTGCAACCACAAAATAAAGACAGCCAGAATGCAAGAAGTTACTAGGAAAAGAAATCAATAATGAAACCCAAACCTTCGTTATGTCTATATGTTACTCAGTATCCTGACATCTTAATATTACGTGTGTCGTTCTGATCATCCCATTAACAGAAGAATAAAACAGATCAGGAAAAAAAGAACGACCACAGAGATAACTAGGAATGTAAAGAGCTTCCATAAGTGAAAAAGTACAGATTTTGGGAAAGAGGTAATGTCTTGGTTTCAGCTGGGACAGAGTTAATTTTCTTCTTCGTAGCTGGTGCAGCAATATGTTTTGGATTTGGTGTGAGAACAATGCTGACAGGACACTGATGTTTTTGGTGTTGCTGGGTAATGTTTACACTAAGTCAAAAGGACTTTTCAGTTTTTCAGGTCCTGCCAGCAAGAGGCCTGGAGGGGCCCGGGAAACTGAGAGGGGACACAGTCAGTACAGCTGACCTGAACTAGCCAAAGGGATATTCCATACCATATGATGTCATTCTGAGTATATATAAACTGGGGAAAGAAGGAGGATGGGGGCGATGTTTGGCATTACAGCATTTGTCTTCCCAAGTAACTGTTACATGTGATGGAGCGCTGCTTTCCTGGGATGGCTGAGCACCTGCCTGCCGATGTAAAGTAGTAAACAAATGCCTTGTTTTGCCTTGCTTGCATGTGTGGCTTTTGCTTTACCTATTAAAACTGTCTTTATCTCAACCCACGAGTTTCCTTAACTTTTACTCTTCCAGTCCTCTCCCCCATCCCACTGTGAGGGGAATGAGTGAGCAGCTTTGTGGGGCCTGGTTGCCAGCCCAGGTTAAACCATGACAGGTAACTGAAGGGGGATTGAGATCTACAGAATTAAACACGGCGTGCAAGGGGGAATGATTCTTAGCCATTTCCAAGAACGAAGAGCAAATAACAAGTTTAAATTTAAAATAGATCCACTTTTTTTCACACAACAAATAATTAAGCTACAAAAATCACTGCCAAAGAATGCTGCACCAGCTAAAAGATAAACGAGATCAAAAACAGATTAGACAAATTCATCAAGGATAGGTAATGCTATGACCAGTTAAACACAGTAATGTGAAAGAGACTACTCTAAAGCTATGGTTGCTGAAAGGAGGCAGAAAATACGCAAGCAGCACTCTGCACATGCCTGGTTTACTACACGTCTGAAGATAACTGCTCCTGGCCACTGCTGGAGACGGGACACCACAACGAAACATACTTTTGCACCCGCCTTGAATGGCAGTTCTTTTGTAGACCAAGAGATCCGATTGTGAAATTCCACAATGAACGATGAACAACCCCCCACCACCACCCCACTATTAAAAAGAATGTAGGCACCCAGAAATTACACTGTTACTTTACAAGTTTTAAAGACTCTTCAGTCTCACCCCCATAACAGGAATGCTGAGCTAAACGGTAACGCTATATAAAAGGGCTGAAATTTGATCTAAGCAATAAATTCATCTTCACTACTCCATACAAGCCTAAGCGTTCCATTCAGTGGAGTGCTCCAAGGCTTAAATGTGCACCAACATGCTCTAGGAGATGAGACTGGTGAAAAGTTGAGAAAGTCATGGAGGAGGATCAACTGTCCCACCTCCCAAACAATGGAAGGAGAAAAAAAACCCACCCCAATGAAATAAGGACCAAGCATAACTGAATCTTCAGTTATGATAGATACTTCAAGAATAAACTGATCCTTAACTAAAACAGAATTAGCAAAATTAACAAAAAATAGTAACTTTAAAGGATAATGAAAAAGCATGTTTAATTTCAAATTAAGCAGGCCAAGTACACACCTTTGTAGCCATTTTTATTTTAAAAGGAGTATTAAAATAATACATTGACTACCAAGTCCAAGAAGACAAGAAATGTATACATCTTGTTTCCTTTGATGACAAAGAGCCACCCTGAATGAGTGAAACATTTCAGAGAACCACTTATAAAATACAGGGATTTGAATTCGCTAACGTATGCAAGTCTAGCAGAAAAAAATTATACAGTTTATGTTATCTTGGCTATTCATTTGGGGAATTAAACTTGCAGTAATAAGTTCAATTTAGTTACGAAAAGGTCTGAAAGACAGAAGAGCAGTCACAAAAGAGGGAAAAGAAATTCACATTTTCAAGCAGTGATTATGTGATAAGGGCATACAGCGTTGCGGGAACAGCACAGTCAGCAAGAGAGCATTTACTCCAGTTGGATTTTCTGCCAGGACAAGCTTTCTTTCCTGACCATCTTGGGTACTGATTACAGAAAATACCCAAATATATGGTAAACTTTTACTTGGTGCAAGGTCTACCGTGTGCAGTATAAAGCAACAACATGTGATTGCGTTAAAACAAAGCAACATCACTACCATAAGGGAAGAGTTTTTGGATAAATTAAACAATTACCAAAAGCTCTCCCCTGTAAAGCAGTACCTTTGAATACTGATAACTGGAGTGACATAAAAAAGGAAAAAAGATTACATAAACAAGAAAATGCAATAAACTCAAGGAATTTGTTTTCAAGACGCAAACTGCATGACGGAACCAGTACTTCTCTAATCAAAGGGAAAAAGGTGATGACGCTTAGTATTTACTAAAAGGCTCAAAGAAAAAAAGGTCTAGTTCATTAAGAACACAGTCACTATGTTATTAATGGCAGTGGATTCAACAGAAACAAAACCTTTGTAAAGGCTTAAAAATACAGAAATGCTGTTGAGCAAGGCAAACTGTAAATGGAAAAGATCTGACAAGGTATTAAATACCTATGCGACCTGGCAGGAAAAAGGGTACAGCACAAATCCACCCCTGCCAACAACTCAAAGACTTGTAACACTGGACAGAAACAAACCATGTGTCATTATTTATAATAATCTGTGCAAGCCCTTGTCATAAACAGAGCCCCACTGTGCAAGACACTTCGGTAAGACAGAACAAAGCATTGGTGGATGCAAAGGGATGAAACGGCAATGGTAAGACTGAGCCAGTAATGTTGGGCAGGGTCCACCGCAGCAGCAGGCTAAGCATATCCAATTGTTAAGCAGAAATCCCAGACAAGAAAGGCTTTGAAGAAATGCATGAAGAAAAACAAATGTAAACGTGCAGTGTTTTGAAAGTGAGGCACTTCATTTAGGAAATTATAAAATTAGCTAGGATGCACTAATTGGAAGAAGACTGTAAGTTCTTGAAACTGAAAGAAGAAAAAGAAGCAGGATGAAGGCAGATGAAATAACGATGAGTAACTTATGTTCGAAGCATAAGAGGAAGCCATCAGATCAATGTGAAAGAGGTAGGTATGCAAAAATGATAGTTTAGGGAAAAAATTTTGTAACAGTATTCCAAATATACATTTACTCATTCATACGAATACAGATTCTTAAATTATGGTCTAGAGAGCTGCTCCTATTGTGCAGGAAAAATATACTCCACTGCAAGTAAGGATAGGTAAAAAAGGTACAATGCTCATCTTACCGGAAAATGAACAAGATGCCTCTCTAGAAAAAGGCTAGCAAATAAAAATACTGCTCAATACTGTTAAAAGAGTTAACAACAAGTAGACAGGTCCCCCAGAAAGCTGCTGAAGCAGTAGCTGGTAGGAGAGTTATAATAAGGAGTAGAAAAGTGCACAGAAATATTCCTGGGGTCACTGGTGGCTGTTGCTACTACCCAGGAAAAGCAGACGAAGATGAGCAACAATAGCAGGTGAAATGAATCCAAGAAAAGAGGTAAAGAAACAGTGCTTGCAGAAGGAGAAATTTCTGCAAGTCAGTACATCTCTTTTTAGTGATAAGCCGTCAAGTAACACATCAGTGTAAAATAATAAATAAATAAATTGAAAAGATACAAGCTCACAAACCACAGAGCAATAAATAATGACAGTTGAAGAAAACTAAACAAATTGGTAATACACATTGATAAAACTACCTCTGATACAGAGGAGGTGCTCTATATAAAATAAAGTTTGCTGGCCAAAAACCTGAATAGGTTTGAAGAGGAGTATGTTATTTCACTATTCAACAATCAAGAAAAAACCCTACAAACCATAATGATACATGTGCTGCTTAAACTACCCATTACAATAATAGCTATTTTTCACTAATTGTAAGCTAAATTTATTAAAAAATATCTAAGGTCTGTAGGTTTGCCAGAGACACACAACACAGGAAAACTTTGTATGAGCTAGCTGCAGTTTAGAAGTGGCAGCGAATATAAATAGCAGCAGCAGAAGTCCAAGGCCGGATGGCATTCCAGCTGGATATTACAAAGCAGCTGAAGTAGTGTCAGTAGTTTCCTTAAAGGACAGACTTAACGTTGTTCTCCTGGGGGAAGAACTTCCTCTGTCTTAAGAATTATGGAGCTGCATGGTTCTCCCCACATCTGAAGGGGAAAAAACCCCAGAATCTAACAAAAATCTTTCAGGCTCAGAACACTGCTGAATCGAGGTAAAGGCAGTAATTCTATCTATTTGCAAGCCATGTCTTCAGTTTTTATAAATCCGGATCAATCTATACTAAGATAAAAAGGACTGGTATGAGCCATAGACTACTAGAAATCAGTCACTGTGCAAGATCAAAGGGAAATTTCTTCACCTGAAGCAGAAATTGAAGGATTCAGGCATTTTCATTTTGTTTTTCATTTGTTTTACACAGGCCCACCCCTTCTCATTTCTTATTCTCTGTCTTCTAAAGGCGGTAGCCCAAAAGCTGAAGAGTAAGGCAGTAGTAAAGTCTTGTTTGTTAGACAGCTTCACAGACTCAGAATGCAAAATCCTTCTTTTGGCATTACTCTTGAAGCTATTTGTTCAGAAAACTGAATTTATTGGTAACTATTCAAAACTCCTGTTCCCCAGGAACTGCCTTTGCAGATTTCTGCTTAGAGGAATAATACCATGTGGCATTGCTAAAGAATCCTTATTCTCCCCAATGATAATGCATGACACTTCAAAGAAGAAATAATTGAATTTAAGTGTAGGAGTTAAGACTGCATTAAAACCTCGTAAAATAGTTTTATGCACCTATAACGTGGGTACTGGAATTTTTTCTAATCTAACCTAAACAATTTCCTAAAATTAGCAACTAAAAAAAAATGTTGGTTTTCTGGAAAGCATTGGTTATGCATCATGTTGACCTTGAAATTTTAGTGATCAAATTTAACTTGAAGAGTTATTTCCCAGAAAACATTTAACAATTAAATATAGTAACGAATTTACAGATTATAGCAATGAATTCAAGTTAGGATCTTCAGCATTTTAACTTTCTACAAGTAAAGAGAACACCAGATGAACACAAAACATTTTTGTTATCTTCTGTGGACTTGATGCTAAATGACACACGAACAAACTTTAAATTTCACTTCTTACTATTACATCTACACACCTAAAACATGCAACCTTGTATTAGCTCCCTAATCTTCCAATTTAATTAAGAAAATCCGATAATTTAAACACATACTCTACTTTCAATTTTCAAAGCACCCAACAAATTTGTCTTAATGGTCACAAAATAAGTGGTTTTAAAGCCTGCTTTACAGAATAAACAATTGACTTGTCAAAGGCCATGCAGGGAATTTCTGACAGCAAAAAATCTTAAAAATTCACATCTCTCACACCTGAACTCAAGCACATGGAGTCATCTTTCCCTCCCATTCCCCCCCCCCCCCCCCTTTTTTTTTCCTTTTAAGTTTCACATTGAGCAGCAGTGTCTTTTAGAGAAAGTTTCTGTTTCAAAGATTCATGCAAGGATACCTTCCTCCTCCTTCCCCTCCCTTAGCAGCAAGTCTTTTATGAAGCTGGACAGTCTCCTTTAATCATCAGTAACTTTCTGAAACTTAGCAAGCACGAGTTCTCAGTAAGAAAGAATAAAGGAGTCAGAGGTGCAAGAAAAGCTGCAATTAACAGCAGTATAGTGCAAAGTACCAACTAAACTACACTTTGTGAAATGATACGCCATGAGAAAAAGACAAACATATGACCGAGTTAGAATGAAGCATAAATCAAAAGAAAGTATGCAAGGAGCTAGATACAGGGGAGAAAAAACCCCTCACTAGTAGTAAGTGAAGACTGCACAACCAGTTTTTAACATGCACCTTTAATACTTTCTCAAACAGAAGGAAAGCTTAGGACACAGACAACAACCAGCTGGTTGAGGTAAGACATAAGTGTATTTATGCTACACTCAGTTGTGCAACCAGACCTCTGGAAGACATATGCAATCTATTTTTACCACTAGTAGCTCAGATACTGACAAAGAGTGCAGCTGCAGCACACAGCCCTAGGCGGGCTTTGCCATTCACCACAGCCTTTTTATCTTGACTAGGGCTGGTATTTTACGCTAAGTCCTATGCTGTTATGTCTTCTCTTACCAACAGTTTAGCAAGTCTGAAGACAACTTAAGTGTATCTACACGATTCAAGTCACTGAGCACTGTCAGAATTTCTCAAAAGAACCTGAAGTTATTTTAGTCCTTTTAGCAGAAGAGAAATGCCTGCTTTAGGTTACTTCAGCTGGCAAATTCAGCCAGAGGAGGGGAGGAAGCATCCTGTCCCTAACACTTCTTGGTCATGGAATAATAACTACAAAACAAACCCACCTTTTCATATGCTAGACAACGAGATGGTTGCACTTGACATCAGTAATAAATACTGTAAAGCTATATAAATTTGAGAACCACCTTAGACAAATTTTAAAATGTACCTTTTATTGAATTTACTGGTTTGTGCACTTATTAATATCATTCTGGAAAGATTTTCTATCAGAAGTCATGGTCTTGACCAGTCCACTCACTTCCAGACCATTTTAAGACATCAGTTTGTACTTGCTCAACCTGCTGCCCCCCTCCTATCCCTAGCTGGGGCATTCCCCTGGGTCAGTACTGACACTACAAGTCAAGAAACCTGGTCCAAGAAAGCCAAAAAAAATAGCTTGATAAAAATGAGGAGGGCAAGAGAAGGGGTGTAGAATTTGCTGGCCAGATTAGCTACCTGACTTGGCTCACTCACAGAGCAAGTGCTGGCAGAAAGGGAGGCACAGGGGAGAAGAACAGCTTCTAACAACCCTTAACTTAGCATAGATGAAATTACCACCATATTTCATCTTCACAACAGACTTCTCAGCGGAACAGAAGTGGTTTACAAGGGATACTCTTCTCTCTTTCACACCTTTAACAGCAAAGGAGACTTGACCTTTTGCTATATTCCTACCTCCTTCTACCGTCATCTTATTCCACTTAGGACCTCACAACCATTTCACTTTGCCCGGCCCTTGCCCTGCATTCATCTTTCCCCTGCTTTACCCCACCATGGCACAAAGCAAGGAAGAGAGTTATTGCAGTAAAAATGGGGATTTCATCAAGTGCAGGGAGGTAATTTGGAGTAGTTTTAGTTGTGGCAAGGAATGGCATAGAACTATGAAAACCAGCATTACTGTGAGAGCAACTCAGAACTTCAAAGGGCCCTTTGAAGGAGACTATTGGTTTTGCTAACTCCCTACATGAGGGCTAATCCACAGCCAGTCCCTGTGCCCTATGTCCAGGCTGTGCTGTTCTGGCCAATGTGCTCCATTCCCCACTCCTATCTCCCCTCCTAGGTCAATGCTGCAGTAGGAAGAAGCTGTGGAGGACAACTATCATTGGAATTCCCGTCCCCATATCCCCCAAACAACTTTGTGCCTACATCTCCAGCTACGTACCTTCTCAACATGGCTCAAGCCACTTGCGCTCACCCATAGCTTTAGCAATACAAGACTGCTGTTAAATGCTAATTGCTTACTAATGAAAACTAATCATCATGCAATTAAACTTTAATCACTAAGCAGCTGGCTGAGATCCAATCCGTAACAATGAAGGTTCATTAATAACTTTTTTCTAAAGTGCTCTATCCATGAAGACTAACCTATACTTCATACAGAGTCCAGCTAAGTGTATGAAGTTGTTTGAAAAAAGTATTTTCTCTGTCAAGAAAGAAAAACTACCCAAAGCATAACAGTGTAAGAGTAGCATAGTTTAGATTTGCTGAAAAGGATGGTTTTAAAATTAAGATTGAAGGAACCCCAGCTCCTGGTTTCCTCCATAGCCTCAGGCAAAATGAGCATCACAAACAGAAGCTCTTTTCCCCAATTCTTGTCTCTGCAGAGTAACATTCTTTAAGGCAAAAACCTGAGTTTTAATTTTGCTGTAGTTTCTAAAATTATTACATGAATACTCATCACAGTTCAGTTTTATTTTTACTCATCTTTCTAAATCTAGGGAAATTAATCTAAGCTGCTTCAGAACACATTACTTAAATATACTGGGGTTATGTAACTAGGTTTATAATGGGCAGATAAGATGAAAATTTACTTTTGAAAAGAAAAAAGTTTTAAATATAGAAATATTGTACTTGGTTGGTTTTTTGTTTTGTTTTTTTATCTCACACCAACATTGGTGTCCCAGTTGTGCCTGCACCATTCCTACCCCTCTCCGGCTAATGCACAAAGCATTATGCTTATATAGCTTTTTATGAACTTGGTTTGCATTACAGTGTTTAGAGAGTTTTCCTTTATTATGAATGGTAGAGCATCAGTATAGTTGAAGTTTATTTTTACTTATTCAGTGATCAAAGGATTCAGGATAATGTTTATTTTAAAAATAAAATGCAGAAAGTATTTTTTTATTTAAAAAGTCTTACAAAAGACAGAATGTAATTCTAATAATCCATACAATATTATATAACAGAAAGTCATGAATTCTTAACTCCAAAAATTAACCTCTCATCAAATTGAACAAACAAAGAAAGATCCAAAACTAAATATTTTTTTCAAAATCAGTTTAAAAGTTCGCATACAACTAGGCAAAAATGCAAATATAGACTATTTTAAACACAAAAGCATGGGGCAGAATAAACTTCTCGAGTTCCTGATTGTCCTTCAACACTTGTTAGTAGGATTCTTCTAATGAAGTTAAAGGGATACAGCTCAAGTAACTACCATCTGGAATTAGTCCATGTTAAAAAAAGTTAGTTCAGCTTAAGTTAACAGAACACCACAAAAACAGCACAACAACCATCCTCCCCAATTTTGGGGAATCTTAACAACCTTTTTGCCAGCACAGCTTAAAAAGATACAAGCTAAAATGACACGTAAATGGAGTGTATGTACTCGCTATTAAGAATTTAGCAAGAGTTTGTGATATCTACGGTAACAGGCAACTTAAATCTTACAAGGACTGTGTGAGCCTGTGGATAGCTGGACAGAAGCGCTAAAGCCTTGTTTAGAAGGCCCCATTCACATTTGGAAGAGCTTTTTAGAAATTAAAGTTACTTAAATATATTTTGAAATGAAGTTGTACATAGATTTCAAGGATCCATGATGCTTTACAGAAAGGGCACAACTGTGGAATGAGCAAGCTGCTTTTTACATACAAGTTTCCAGTGTTCCGGGCTACAACTAATGTAAGTGGTTAAACATCCTATTCTTTCCCAGCATTCTATTGTCAGTAAATCTATTTTCTGCTTTCCTCACTCCACATGCTAGACTAACAGTAAAATATAAACCCACATGCAAGCACAAACATAATGCTCATACTTCGGGATAAACTAATGGCAAACAAGTCTGCTAGTAAAGATGCACAGAAATTGCTTATCTACTTACCCACCCTTCATTTCTCTCTGCCCCCACACAAAACATCAATACTGGAAAAGTCTCTCCTCTTTTCCCAACATCATCTTTATGTTTGAGACTTCAACTAAACTGTACTTCTCACCATCTATAATCCATGATCACTAATATGTTGTACCAGTTTTACCCGATTTCTACTCACAGTAAAGCCAAGGAAAGCCACCTTCATTTCACAATGTAATTAATGGCTTCTAGTCACTCAGTATACCAATATACATGTATCAGAAACATCAATGTGGATTCTGTCTGCTCACCTCTGGCATCTGAAGCTTGTGATACTCATACACAGAGCTGCTGTGAGTTACAAAGTGCTGTAGCACTAGTCATTCACACTCCTACCAGAGGAAGGCAATGAATTGAGATACAACAGGGGCTCCTATCAGGTTCTCATCTCTGTGGCAGCACTCTTACAGATCAGGAGTCATAACAGCACAGAGAGTTTCAGCAGCACAGCAGATGGCAACGCCCGAGAAAAATGAATCTGAAGTTCATTATTCAGCCTGTCTTTCAGAATTTCTTCTCCACCCATAATATCATGCTTCCTTATTTTTGTAACACTGCAGAAGAAAATTAAAGATGCTGCCATTTCCCGAGGAATGAAAATGAATGTTAAACTAATTATATTAAGGACTGTCTTCAAGAAAGAGCAAGCACATTTCCAGCAGGGGCAACTAGGTTTTTGCACATAGTCCATCAATGAAAACCAAGAACCGTACCACTTTACGGGTAATTGTAAAAGGTGCCTCAAGATTCTGTGTCATTCCACACTTGAGGGGGTTAAAGCATACTAAAATCTGTTGCCAGAGATAAAAATAAGCAGTGTTCTCAATATACCCTTTTTAAACCACTGCTAATGGGCAGCTTTTAAATTCGTTACTGGTTTCCCTTTCCCCCAGAGTGAAAAATTAACAAGCTCCAGTGTCACTTCTTCCTACTCTGGAAATTTTTCCCTACTAGTACAGGTCTGGGTGTAAGAAACACAGGTTTTTCTTCCTGTGTTTGTCATGCATGTGGTCTTTGAAGCAGCAGATTACTATTTCAACTGAACCCTGACCTGATGCAGAATTTCACTTGAGGGGCCTTTTTTTTTTTTTTGAGGGGTGGGGAGGGGAGGAATAGAGGTTTGGTTCTGCACATTTTTTCTTTTCTAAAAAGAAAGATAATGAATAAATGGCAAGCATTCATCTCCCAACACTCAGAAATAGGACTGTGGGCCTAAACTACTTTCAAGTAGTGCTGGCACCGGGGCATGATTTCGTTTCATGGCTAACTTGATCTAATGGTTGTAACTACCAGCAGAAAGGGCCTTCCCTGTCAGACACAGCAAACAGTTCAGAACAGCCATCTGAATCTGCTTAATCTGGCACAAAGATCCCCTACCCCAAGCTAGACTTCTGATGGATTAGCCAGCTAAAAATCAACCCACCGTGCAAATGCACAGTTGGCAGATCTAGCACAAGCAAAACAGTGGAAGCAAGCAGCTTGCAAAGAGCAAAAAGTAGGATCATGCCTCTTGACACCAATTCACTCCTAGGCTGGCTTATAGATAACAAAGCACACCTGTGCCAAATGAGACATTCACAATAAACTGATTTCTTTAGACTCATGGTGCTATGCTACTCAGGTTTCTGGGGCTAAAAACTGTTTTGCCAGAGGTAGTTAACCTTCCACAATTTTCTCAGTTCATACCGATTCCCTGGTTCAAGCGTTTGATTAGCCATGCAGTTAGGAACCTTTTAAAAGCAATTACTTACAGAATGTGAGAGTGTGTTTTTGTTAGACTTTGATTTCCCAGATCTGGGAATATAAATAGCTTAATTCCTAGTGATCCCTCTAGGCACCTTTCTTTACCCAATTTACAGCTAGGGTCCAGAAGAGTAGAGGTGAACAAAAGAAAATGGTTCTATGAAAGCAGACTAAACAAAACATTATAGACAGGCAATCCTTATTTCCTCTATGGTACAAATTTCCATAGATACCATACTGTGGAAGTCTAAGTGGTCAAGAACAACTTTTCTGTGTAAAACCAGAAGTTGTTCTCCATAGAATCTGGATAGTGTACATAAATCTATCTTCAGCTCTAAAGACACACTCAACGTAAGCCAAAAAACTGCTACTGCCCAACAGCAATGAAAAATTCAGATATCTAAGTTACCAACTTGCAAAGACAGACAGACAGGAACTTCTGTGGGTTTTAAGAACTTTCTCCAAAGTCAGTCTGACCTTCTGAACAGGCTGTTAACAGTCCTAAAGGAGGCAGATTTCTCCTCTTGAAGTAAGCAGGAGGCTTTCAGAGATAATCCATGGAGTTGGACAAACAAAATTCCATTTTGGTGAGAGAAAGCCCAGAATCTCCTTCTATTATACTGTAGGTCATGGGCAGATTTTACCCTTCACTGCTTATTATTCTTAAGTTCTCCTGACTGAAGCCCAAGACAATCCTTTCAATAAGAAGCAACACAGGAAACAGGTTCCAAGGACTTCTTTCCATGTATAAGGATTAAAAGATTCCTCAAGCTAGGAACGAAGCAGAGATTGATGAGAAAAGCATTACATTCTTTAGACCTTTTCAAAAGAGATCTTTAAAAGAGGAATAAACAAGTATTCCTTTCACAGGGAAACAAGAGCTACACTTATCTTCAGCAAGGTCAATTCTTACAGTGGGGAAGGGGGAGAAGAAAAAAAACCTACACCAACCACAAGACCCCAAAACCCGTAAGTAATACCTGTACTAAGCCAGAGCCTCTGCCTTGCAAAAAGCAGTGTTTTATAAAACACGTTTCCAAGAAACAACATACCACTCCTAGTGAACAACTTTTTAGAAAACAATAGAACTATTTCCTTTGATTCTGCAACTCAACCTAACACAAAGCACATTCTCTACATTGTTCTACTCTTCACTTACAGCTTAAACTTAATACCGACAATAAAGACCAATTCTTTAGAACATTAAATCTGCTGACAACTACCAAAGTAAACCACAATTTTGCTCGTTTCAAAGGTAACCAAGATTTCATCTTGCATGAAAGTTTCTCATGAATAGGAAAACAATGAGAAGATAAACAAGATAGGAAGCTGTTTCTTAAAAGTATTTATAGCAACTGCATGCAACTGTTAGTTTTCCAAACGTATAAATGCAAAGAAATGCTTGTCATGACTGTAAAAAGAGAGACAAAAAAATTTCCAGAGGAAGAATATGGATGTATTTTCAAACCTGCTGCAAGATTCTTAGTATCAGAAGGCAAAGATCTTACCTGGTATCATTATAATCTGCTTTACCTAGTCTAAAACATGTGTCTGGCCACCTTCAATATTTGAAAGCATTTTATAGGCAACAGGATCATCCAGCACTAGGGGGACAGTATTTTTTTAGATCAAGACACTTCATTAACCTCGGAACCAAAAATGACTAACTGCAAGAAAGCCAGTTAGCACCCTTACTATGGTTTAACAAGCAGTTTAAGAGAGAAAGAGAAACTACTTGGCAGGTAGGTCCACCTGCTGCGGTAACTAAATTGAAACTTAAATTAAGGAGTATTAAGCCATTCTGCATCTGAAGCAGTCCAGTAAATCTGATCAGCTACTCATGTTCTCAGAACCAAGAAGCCTTCTAGAGTGGCCAGAATAGGAGGAACAACTTTTTGCCTTTGAGAAAGGCAGATTCTAGCACTTTGGAAACCAGCTGGACTGCCACTTAAAAGGTAATACATTCACACCATTTCCAGTCTAGGGTGAAATCAGACTTTAAGGAAAGGTCAAAGCTCAGGAGAGTCACTTCACAGTTTGATAAACCTTTTTAAGACAATACGTTCTTATCTCAAATTCTTCTAGAGCATTTAGTGTAAGTCGATCTTTCAGCAACCTCACAAATGTTCTAAGCCTTGAGATTGACTATGAAATTATTCTCAAAAAAGTGTAGCGAGACACAGACATTTATTCATATAAGGACCAGAAAATTCAACATAACAAGAAAAATGCTTCAAATTCCTTCCTGAATCTGGAAGGCAAGGATAAACAGAGGTGTCGGGGGGAGGGGGGAAATCTATAAATTTCCATGTGAGAAAACAGGTGAGTTTGTGTGAGAAGAAATACAGGGAGGGTTACTTATGCCATTACCTCTACATCATGGTTCAATGGTTTATGGTCTAAGACTAGAAGTTTAAGTCTCTATGTCTATAGTAGGATGCTGCATAAGCAACAACAATAGAGCCAGATCTCTAATAGAAAAATAATATTTCAACTCCTTTAATGGTATGGATTCAGTTTAAATTTGGTGAGCATTTGCCCTTTGTGGGTATTACAAACAGTGTACAAAGATTTTAAATTATGGCAGTATTTCATTTGCAGAGAATATGTTACACACATGAATTATTCACTTGCAGGCTCACGACCCTTCATATACCATAAACTAATGTCCTTTCTTACCCTAGACCAAATCAAAGACCTAGACTCCTGTATGCTTGTGCACACATCTGTCTACTCTCTCCGGCTAGCAAGTAGTTATGTGATTTGCACATCTGCTTTTGCAGGACACTAGCACTGATGGACTGCACATCAGAGGGAACAAAAAGAAAACGCACTTGCAAATCAAGGAAGAGGTAAAGAAAGAGCATACGCAACAAGCATAAGAAGTCAGCCGTCTGAGCCAGAAGGCTATCCTCAGGCAGCAGGGCAAAAGAGTCTAGTTCAACAGAGCCTTCCCACTGCCTGGGGATGGCTTCTGGCAGGTACACCTCTGAATATCCTGACTGCAATCTTCATGTTGCACATAACTGTCCCCTAACTGAAAGGGAGGATATACTGCTTCCAGAGAAGAATACAGCACTCAAATTTGCTACAATAGGATTAAAAGGTTAAGGAAAAAATAATGCTAGGAGAAAACCTATTCCATTATTTGTGACACAGGTGAAAGAGAAAGATGGATTACTCTCAGGATGCAATGCAGAAGAGCCCAGCATCCTGCTAGGATACTTGTTAATGTATTCGTATAAGACATTATGAGAATAAAGCACAAGAAACACACAAGAAAACAGTCCCTGCCTCTGAAAGTTTAGATTCTTAGAATTAGATTAAAACCAGACCCAGACAGAACAGTGGAGAGCACCAAAATGCTACATATTACTTCCCATAAACAAAGTAAGCATTATTTCTTAGAGCCTTAAATACAAAGGATTAGGAAGAAATAACTTCATAATCAAACGAGAATGCGAATCTGAGTGACAAGAAAATCAGAACAAGATGGCAGACAGCGGAGTAAGGATGGTGTAGATTAAGAGCCACATTTTGAAGTGACAGTCTAAGAACTCACCATGAATTCAAGAACAATTTTTAAGTTTGCAGCAGAACACATCATGATTCTGGAGCAAAAAGGAAGCTTCACAAGACTCTAGAAAAAAGTGACCAGGTTATCAAAAGCTACCCAAAAGCATGGTATTCCAGGATAAAAAAAAGGAAAGCACAAGCAGAACTTCAATGAAACCCACACAAAAAGCTGGGAGTAATAAACAGCCTCTGCAAAAAACAGTGGAAAGAAAGGAGGTAATCAAAAGAGGACACAGACAGGAAACAAAGATGGAACAACACTTCCAAGAGCAGCACAGCTGATAGTGACAAATGTAGCTGACAGGGAAAGGAAAACGAAGTACTGGATCTGAACCTTAGCTAGGAAAAGATCACCATAAACACTGACTATAATTGTAGTAGAGCACAATTGAAGTTGCAGGACAAGAGCCCCAGACAATGCACTCAAAGCACTTTGAGATGAAAAAAGGAAAGGAAATTAAGAGGTAGTTGCAAAGGCAAGCAAGGCCACAGGCATTTTGTACAGTTCTTTTTTGAAAGAATGGAAAACACTCACGTCTACAGGTACTATCAGGGAAAAGCAAAGCTAGGAGTTGAGCAAGTGATTAAAGGAAAGAGGTAGAGAGAAAGGACACAAGGTTCAAGCAAGATAAGGAGATGTTCTTGTATGGTGCCATAAGGGCAGATGAAAGGGTTAAGAAGAGGAGAAAAACACGCCACCTTCTGTGACAAACATAACAGTTGGAAAATAGCGATAAAGGACAGGTCAAAGTGTATTCAGTCAGAAAGTCATTAAGATCCCATGCAGAGAAAGAACTAGATGTCAAACAACATGCAAAATCCATATAAAAATTTTGTGGTTAACAGGCTACTATTCAACAAGTTTGATTAAAGCCCACCAGCCTGGCATATTTCTGCCAGGCATACACCCTTTGCAGGTACAGGAACACAAAAAGGATGGCTGGAGGATAACTCAAGTGGTTCAAGAACTTGCATAAAAGACATTTGCTGTTGGGAAAACAAAAATCATAAATGAAACACACAAGCTAAAAACAGGGAAAAGGGAAAATCAGGCTGGAATGATCCAACTTCAAAATAGTGGTGAACTACAAGACATACAAAAGCAAGGCCACATGGCAAGTAGAATCCAGAGGGTGGTGGAAATCCTGGAGGAAACCTTGCCATTATCAGAGACAAGAAATTCAGCAGTTGCATCAGAACTAGCATAAAGGCATGGCTTGATGAAAACCAAATGAAATTAACTGACTTTGTTTAATGAGAGGCTAGAAACAAGAATGCAGGCCTAATCAAGTTAGGGCAAAGAAGCATGTAATTACTGTCAAAGAACAGTGAGTGAAAATTCAGAACAAGCCAGGAATCAAACTTGAAAAGAAAAAGCTCACAGGGAAGAAACAAGCATGCTGGATGTAACAACACAGAGAGAAGAGAAGATAAAAAACAGATCCTAACGCTGTTTAGAAAAGGAAAAATCTGAAGGAGACAGGAAAAAGTAGTCTAGTGCCTCTTCCACAGTCTGGCCTAGGACAGAGAGCACAAAGCAAAAGGTAACCATAAAGAAAGGGATGCAGCACAGGGATGATGGCAAAACAAGCCATGTACATGTGGTTTTAAAGCATCAGCTTCTGTCTCAGAAAAATCAAGAATAGCAAGGATCTCCAACCACAAGCAGGCAGTTGTGAATAAAGTTTTCTCCTTGACCCTGCTTTGATTTTACCTACTTCTTTTCACTCATATACTCACACTTCGGAGAAAGTCAATTATCAGTATGATGTGCGACATAATTCATACTGAATTCATCAATACTAAACCCACCCATGATTCACTCAATGCTTACATACCTCTCTGCAATTCTACCCTATCCACTTTATAGCAACTGTAAATTCTCCTACGGCTGTGTAATATGTATTACGTTCACGGAATAACTTACATTGGAAGAGACTCCTGCTAAAAGCAGAGCCAACTGAAGCTAAAACCAACTTCAGAGGTCAAGTCGGTTTTGCTTAGGGCTTTGTCCAGTCACATTTGTGCACCTCCAAAAACATATTCCACAGCTTCTCTATCATTCACCCTCCCTCAATCCGGTGTTTGACCACCTCCACTGCGAAATTTTTTGCCCAATACTGAACTGGAATTTTCTTTGTTGCAATTTGTGTCTGCTGCCACTTGTCCTTTCACTATATGACCCTAAGAAAAGCCCTAGAAAATACTAAATATCTAATAGGACAGAATAAGGAGGAGGGGAAAAAAGATCATTGTAGTCACGAGGAAGCCTTTGGACATCCAGAACTTTTAGTAGGTAATGAGCATCCAGCTTTTTGATGCCTGAAAAATTTGTCTGGTCAGGTGCGGCAGAGATCTAAATGAGGCCATCAAAAGGACATCACTAGACATTTATTTAAGATGAAAGATGATTGTTAAGACACAGGAAAAACAAGAAACAATGGTATTCCAAATGGTATGCATACTGCAAATGAAAAAAATAATTTTGTATAGTAAGGTTAGGTACTCACCATCTCTCTTGCAATCTCCACAGCTTCCTGCAGCCCATAGAGCCTGCCACAGACCAGGTAGATCCCATTGGCCCAGAGAATACAACCCTCATGGACCCAAAATTCATTGCTGTCAAGAGGTAGTTCAGGAATTTGTAACTCCAGCTCAGTGCCACCTTCTGAAGTGGGCATAGAGGGTTTTGTGTCCAAAGGAGTCTTTTCACCACCACTGCCACCATCAGTGGTTGCTTTTTTACAAGAAGCTCCCCTTGAAAGTGACCGAGAGGCTCCGCTACAGTCCTCAGAGCGGTGCCGCCTCTTAAAGCGGGGATGAGCAGCTAGGCTTCTTTGTTCCTTCTGTTGTTGCTGTTCCTCCTCCTCTTCCGTATCTGTCTTGGAACCATTAGAAGCACTTTTGTGCCGTACCTTGACTTTGCTCTGCATTTCCGTGGCCCTCTTTGGAGGTGGGTTCTTGGGCAAGGTGGCTGCGTAATCCTGGGGGTAGAAAGGACCAAAGAGGTCACCCATGTTGCGATAGCTGGCCCATTTGCCACACAGGCAGCAAACCAGATGCCCTAAGACAGAAGACTCTGTTACTACAGGGCCCTGCAGCATGAAAGTTGAGGTGGGCAGCACTTTGCTCTCTGCGTTGCTAGGAGGGGGTGTTGAAGACCTCTGTCCTTTCCGACCCCTCACCAATTTGTTCTGCTCCTCTTCCTCTGCATTAATGATTGTGCACACAGCGCCTAATTCACACTTGTTTACCACATGAATATAAGGGAAAAAGGACTTGTTCTTGGAGTCAGTTTTATCTACAGACTGGGTAGCATATTTAAGCTTGATCTCTGGTTCTTGAGGCTCCACAATTGGAGCAGCACGTCTAGGCTTCCGTTTCCGTGGCTGCGCTGCAGGTTTTCGCCTCTCCCTCCTTTGCCTCTTCGGCTTTGGCTCACCACCACCTACCCCTTCTGAAGACTGTGAAGGTACTGGTGGGGGTGGTGGGGGCGGTGGCAGTTGCTGCTGTTGTTGCTGCTGCTGCTGCTTCTTCTGCTTGTTCACGCTCCCAATTGGCCTCCCCTTTTTCTTTCCAGAGGGAAAATATCCCTTTGGAGGGAAACCATCTGGCTTGGGTGAAATGTTTGTCACATCTCCATCTTTTTCCTCAGACTTTGGATTTGATTCAGAAGTAAACACACTTGAAGGGGAAATTGTTTTTGAGTCTGAAAAGGTCAGAGATCCACCTCCACTTACAGATCCATCAGACCTTCCCTGACCACCTGACTTCTGAGAAGGTGGTGGTGCTGCACTGGATCCTGCTCCTTCTTTACCAATACTGGCAGTTTCAGGGACCTCTTTCTTGGTTTTATCATCCTCACTGCTTTGCCACTCTTCTGAAGATCTTGGAACAGTTATTTCACCAGTTGTATCCTGGCTTGCTGGCCCCACTTGATCTGATGATATCTCTCCTTTTCTCTTCTCAGCCTCTGGTCCATGTCCAGACACACCTCCCCCTTCAGGTCCACTCTTAAGGGACAGGATGTCATCAAGAGTGACAGTATCTGCACCAGTTTCAGCACTGTTGGTAGAAACACTTCTCCTAATATTGGGGGATGTAATTTTTTGAACAATAGCTTCCAGTTTTAATCCTCGCCCCTTTCTTGGGGGCAATATTTTGGTCTTAGCCGGGCTTGTGAGGGAAACAGCAGGGCAATTCCTATTATCAGGACTTGGCAGGTCCTTGAAGGAATCACCCTTTGCTACTGACTTGCCAACATCTTGGCTTTGAGATGAATGGGCATAGGAGTTGTATGTTTTATCAGTTCCTTCTTTTGCTGAAGTCATCAGTCGCCCTTTATCTTCACTACCACTGTTCTTCATATCCTGTGGCTGTCTTTTGGTAGGGATGGGCGAGATGAAAGAACGGACTCTTCTCCTCATAATTAATGGATTTTGAGGAGACTGGTCTTCCTGGCCAGGGAGCCTGAGCATGGCGTTACTAGGCTTGGGCAGATCTGTAGATTCCTCTCGTCGATGCCCATCGCTTTCTTGAGGACAAAATCTTTTTTGGTTGGCTGCTCCGAGAGGGCCACTGCTTTTGGCAGGAGAAGTTTGCCGAGAGAGGTCCCAACCAGATTCGTGATGCTGCAACTTCTGGTTGCCATGTTTCAGTTCAGTGCATTTGCTCTGAGTACTGTCACTCCCCATAACACAGCGCCCAACTTCCTGGCTTCCAGTATCATGATAAGAGCTACCTTGAAGGTACATCATTCCATCCTTGTCATTTTTTAAGGGACTCCTTACTCTTTCCAGAAACTGCTGTTGTCTTGGGCTCTTCCTCGCTCCTTCCTGCCTGTGCTGAGCTGCAGCAATCACACCCTGAGCAGTGCTGCTTGCCCAATCTTTGTATTCTTCCTGCTGTTGCTGGTATATCTGTCTCTTGTAATGATACTGGGAATTTAAACTCTGGTTAGGGTCACCAAAAGCATGAGGCCTAGCATTTGTGTGATATGCTGAAGCCAAAGATGGGCCTTCTGAATTCTGAGGGTAAGCAGAATGCAAGGAACCTCTGTTAACTCTTTCAGATAGTGTCATGTGTGGGTTCATGTGATGCAGATCTGTCCCTGGGCCTCTGCTTCTGCCTGGTGACATTTTCAGCTTATCAGCAAGGTCCTGAAACTGAGAAGGTGATTTACCCCTGCTGCTTCCAGTTCTGCCAGGTGCTCGTCTCATTTGTGTTGATCTGCTGTCCTGCTGGGGAATGTAATCTGGAGCAGCATCGGAGACTGCAGCTCCAGGGCTAGCGTTGCCTCGGAAAGATTCATGCTTGATGCCAGCAGGATGACAATGGTCTCCTGTTTTTTTATTATTGAGACTAGCTGAGCTCTTTGACTGTTCAAAATCTTCTTCTTTTATTTGCCCACTGTGAGCTTTCATCTTTGTTTCCATGGATACTAAACCACCAGGGAGTATTACTGACTGACTTAAACCAGGGGCAAGACGTTCACTCCTTCCACTTCTGGCCTCAGGACCCATGTGCCCCATTGGGTGAGGGCCAGGATCTCTGACAAGTTGCCTTAATGGAGATATGTCACAGATCACTGATCTCCTCTCTGAGAGTGCTCCTCCTTCATGGGCAGAAGACTGAGACTCCACATCAAACTTTCTAGCAATAGGGTAATCAGCTAGATTTATCTGCTTCATGTCAGAAGCTGTGCCGCTAGACTTCCTATCCCACGGACCCCAGTGAGGGCCTTCCAGGAGAGACCCCATACTTTTATTTAAGAGGCCTCTATTGGTCAATTCATTGGTTTGACTAATTAAGATATTGGGCCTCATGGCTCCCTCTAAACTCCCAGCCATCCCAGAATGCTCCTGTGCATTCCTAGAATACCTTCTGTCTGGATGATGGTGGTACCCCTGTAAGACCTCCTGTAGGAGGCTAGGAAACTTCTCATTCCGGCCTTTGCGCTCACTGTGCCCTGGAAAATCCCCTTTTTCTTGACCAGAAGGATACTGTGGAAAGCCACCAATATTTCTCTGTATGCCAGCTGCTATACTATCCTTGTAGCTGTATCTTAAACTACCAGGAGATTTGGAAGGTTCTGTTCTTGCAGGAAAATTTGGCCCAACAACTGCATGACCAGGCTGGCTGTTCCCCTCTCCATTGTGGTTAGTGTTATCTCCACTTTTGCTCCCTTTACTTCCTCCTTGAGTTTCTGCCTGTGCCCCTGTATGCCCAGCTTCTTTCGTTCCACTAGCACTAGCTGGTGCCTGAGTGGCTGTGGAAGCATCTTCTTGTGCAGGTTTATCTTGTCCGCCTGACTTTTCTACTCTTCCTGTCATGGCTTCCCGGGAAACAATCACCCCAACTGCCTTTTCATTCACTTTTGGGGCATTTTCCACGGCCACTACAGCTTCCTTCCCATCAGGGGAGGCCACCTCTTCCCTAGCTGCTGGGCTGCTGCTGAGTTTTGATGGCTCATTCTGAGAGCCTTGTGCTGGTGAGGAGTTGGATCTCTCCAAGTTACCCCCTTTGTAAGTGTTGTCTGAGCTGGTGCTTTGGCCACTCAGCTGTCTCACCCTTTCCCCATGATCCTCTGAACTACTGGAACAGCCACCATCAAGGGACTCTGCCAGGGGAGACTTGAGTTGCTCCTCTGCCTGAGAGGAGCCTTCTGAGTTGGTGCAGCTGTCAGCCTTCTTTGACGAGGATGACCTTTTGGAATTTTTCTTCTGAGGTGCCAAGGCATCCGAAAGCAACATGTGCTGGACTGTATTGGGCAGATTGGCCACTTGAGAACTAAGAGCACTCAGGCTGCTCAGCCCTGGATCTGTGAGCCTTTTTTCCTGCAGTCCTTCCAGCCCAAACCCTTTGAATCCCCCTGCATGAGCATTGGGGCTTGGCATCATAGATGGCGTAGGACTAAGCTGAGGCATCATCTGCAGAATTCGGTTTCTAGAACCCATAGACATGTTGCCTTGCCCACACTGGAGATTTTCTCCACCTGGCATGAGTGGAGAAGGGGTAGAGCTGCAGCTTGGAGACTGAACCACAGATGCTGCAGGAGATGGATTAGAGATTGGACTGAAGTTTTGGTGGAACTGCATCGGTGACCTTACAGGAACTTCAGTCTGGCTGTACTGTCCCACTTGACTTTGAAGAGAGAGCTTGGTGGCAGCATTTGAATACTGCATTACATGCTGAGGTGGGTGCTGTTGCTGCTGCCCCTGTTGCCCACTTTGGGGCAGCTTAGACTGCTCGAAGCTTTTCATCGGTTGAGTCTGAAAGCTGTAGTTTGACTGGGTCCCATATGCCTGTGCATTGGAACCCACAGCATGACCTTCATACTGCGACCCAGAATTCACACTGTAGCTTCCATCATAGTTCTGTCCTGACTGGCCAAAACGCTGCGGGGAGGGGAAAGAGGAGGATGATGACGATGAAGGTGGCTGATAGTGTTGGCTGAACTGACCCACTCGTAATTGGTACCCAGAAGCAGAGGAAGGCAGGGTGGATGGACGCTGCATTGGCTGCAAGTGTGAGGTGCTAGAAGCAGACTGGCTGGAAGCCTGGGGTAAAGGCTGATGAGATTGATAGATCTGCTGTCTCAGCTGCTGCACCT
Organism: Falco naumanni; assembly: GCF_017639655.2. Lineage (NCBI taxonomy): Eukaryota > Metazoa > Chordata > Aves > Falconiformes > Falconidae > Falco > Falco naumanni. The sequence continues at coordinate 36,989,555 of NC_054058.1, forward strand.
GCTGCTGCTGGCCAGAAGCCTGCTGCTGATACTGGGCACTCCCTGGAGAAAAAGGACCAGTATAATCCTGTTGATAGTGTGATACACCCCCAAGGGTTGAATGCTGTGTTTGAAACTGGCCCACATGTCCCTCACTCCCATACTGACTCCCAAAGCTACCCCCTTGAGGGGGCCCATAGCTCTGTACTGGTCCAGAAGGCCTGCGCTGAGGTGGCTGCTGCCCTCCTGACACCACTGGATCTTTGTTGGCAGCCATATAGTAAAACTCTCCTGCTTCTTTTCTGAAACCTTGGTAGCTCTGATGGCCAGAGCTCTCACCAGGCATTGCTGTAGAGGCTCCTGTTGCTCCACGACGTCCACTGCCAGCACCTCCTCCAAAGCTCTGGAACATCTGGGCCTGCTGGCGAGGGCTGAACTCTTCCAGTCGGGATGAACCGTGCACTTCCTGCGGGTAGCTCTGCTGGTTTCCGTGATAACTACTTTGCTCCCGAAAGGACTGCATGCTGTTCAGCAGCAGAGCGGCAGCTCAAAAGCCCTCCTAAATGGGAGAGAGAGAAAGAGAGAGAGAAAAAAAAAAGGTATAGCACCCATATTGTAGCAGTCACATCAATACCACTGCTCAATTTCACTGTTTTAATAGTAATTAAAATTTAGTATTTGTCTCCTACTTTCTGGTACATTAATGTGTATCCCCTCTCCTTGCAACTTTCCAACCTTCTAGGTAGTGCAAGTAAGGGGAGTCACTCACTTTCAAGAAAATACAAGTCAGTGGCGTACCACCAGTTGGGAGTGCATTTTCAGCATTAGTATTTCCCCAGTCATTTACCTACTTGGTTTGTTTATGTGCCCCTGAAGAAACAAACTTCCCACAGTATTTTGCAAAGCAAAGGATAACAATCCCCACCCTCCAGCTATTCTCTATGGTGAATACCAAAGTAATCAAGTATTTTGTTACAATGTTTTAAAGATGCAACAAGTACCCTGCAACGCTCTCAAACCACACTTGGATCTACTATAGGAATGATATCCAAGGTCCACATTTCACTCTGGGAAAAATTGCTATTACAGAACAGTCAAGATACCATTGGCCAAAGCTCAAACCAAGATACTCCCATGAAAAGGATCTATGGGAACCTGTGAAAGAACTGACACCAGCACACGCAAAGACATCTGCTCCGTGCTCTGGTCCTGCCTACTCCAGTGACACTTTCAGGTGAAAACCGCCACAGCAAGACAACACATCGTATTTTCCCCCACCATCTGCTTTGTTTTAAAAGATGGAAAGTCCACTGTATTTGAGAAGAAGGGTCTACACCTTCATCCCTTAAGAGTTTAATATTACCTTGAATGAAACCTAACTGAAAACATGTCAGCCAGAATACATATTTTGGAACACCATGTATGATCATCTGCATTTACATTATCAACTCCTAAGCAAATGCACTTCAGGAAGGCTCCTGTATGTACTTCAATCTATTATTCAGTGTGTGGAATCATGACTCATCCTCAAGGACTGGAACACAGCTGCAAAATGTTTGGGGACCCTGGCTAGTCCCTCTGTAAAAGCCTAGATATCACTATGCATTAATATCACTAGATGCATTAAGAAAAGTATGGTAATGAACAAGTATATACATATACACTTATTTGATTTATTTAAATAAACCAATTAACAGATGACAAAAGCATTTAATTTCTGAAACACTTTGTGGTTTTCTCTTCCTGAAAACAAACTGGATAAAGCCACCTGGAGAAACTCCTTCCTTTACATAAGTGTTAAGACAATGCTCACACTTTTCCAGGAAACAGAACCCCGACTTCTCAGATGGAGGACTTCCTGGAAGACTTGCCTGCATTATGTGTTGTCATTTAGCCATGTTTGGTGCTTGCCACATTCAATTGAACTCACTCAGAATTAAAGTCAAGTTTTTCTCTTAGAAGTTTTGTTCAAGTCGCAGATCACCAAAGAGTCCCAAGGAAATAGGCATCCAAATGAGATGCAGGCAATGTCTGGCATCATGCTCTTTTTCCCATCTGCCTCTCAAGTTTTGGTGGGCTTTTTTTTAAAAAAAATATTAATACGTATGTTATATACAGAAGGCTCTAACTCTATCATTATCATCTTCAGAAAGGCACCTTGGATATATCTGGGTTTCTACTATCTGTTTGGGCATGCAGGCTACAGAACACACACAAAAACCTCCACTGCAATGCATGTCTCCACCGCCCCCCTCTGCTAACTCAAAGGCATCTTTGCATTGCAGCCTTAGTCGGCTTGATGTCCACAAGAATATTACTGAAATGCTTATCACAATCAGAAGGGAACTTTCATATTGTTAATACTTCCAACTCTGTCTAGGAAGTCAGCTTTACTGCTGTTTTAATCTTATACTCTAAGTGTCATACTGTAAGAGTGTTCTGCTGAACTTCCACTTTTTTAGCATGTATTACATGAGTAACACTTCTATGAATGCCACACTGTGCTAATCCATCCAGTTTGGGCATCTTATGGATAAACCCCTCATTTTTCTGAATTACTCCCTTTCACATTTCATCACTTTGAAGCTCCTGCCCTCAACACTACGATACCCCACACAAGCACCTTTCTCTTTTTTTGTATTACTTGCTGTTAAGGTGAAAAATGAGACAAAAAATAAAAGCAGGAAAGAAAACTTATATACAAGTAGAAGGAAGTTATCAAACTAAAGGCAGGAGGACATCTACTGTTGTAGAAAGCAGCTTCTCTAGATAAGCAGTTTAGGGTTCTGCAATCGGCAACATTCACGTGCTATGAAGACTGCATGCATGCCCTGGCAGTCACATGCTTTGCATCTTCTTCTCATGAAAGCAACACTTCCATCTTCATCACAAGCCCAGTCTCTCGCAGAATCTCAGACAAATATTTTAAAGTATTACTTTAATGTAGCTTACTTTGCATTGTCTGAACAAGGTCTCAGGAAGCCTCTTTCACATTACATCATACAAAAACTTTGATCACTGATGATACTCATTCTTCTCTAATACTAACAAAGGCTTGAAAATTGCTAATACATAGTAGCAATGCTAGGAAACATGCTTAAGACCTCCTCGGTATTAAAAAAGAATAATTTTAATTACATAATGGAACAGAAACAGCATAAGATACCTTCAGAAACAGAGATCCAGTAAAGGTCAACCTGAGGCACAAATTCCTATCCTCCATAATCTCATCCAATCACATAATATTTATTTAGTCCAGAAGATACATACACTTAAAACAGGAAGAACATGTTTTTCTCCTTAAATCTATTTATTTTTTTTAAATCTTGAATTTTACCCTGACAAATAAACGAAGTTTTCATCAGGAGAGCTTAAATTACTGGTGCCCTAAGCAAATGCTTTCCATTTTCGTGTCTCCTGGAGAATACTTGCTCTGAGTATCTCAAGGAGCTTTAGGAGAATCAGTAGAATGTCAGGAGAAAAAAAAAAGGGGGGGGGGAAGAAAAAAGAAATGGTTTTTCATTAATAACAGGAGTAAGAAAAGACATGAGATGCTTCAATCCATTATATCATTGATAACTTAAGACACACAGTACATTTCCTGTTACTAATGTACTATAAATATAGGACTATTACAATTACTATTGTAATAATTTCTCTTAATAACAGCACTGTAAAGTGCTTAGATCGAAGTGCTATGTTCTCAGCAAAACCACCAAGAATAATTCCATGAGCAAGCCTTGTTAACAAAATAGATTCAGACAGATGAGGCCTTCAAAGTCTACCTAGATCCACAAGAATTGATTAGATTTTTACTGGACACCTTTAAAGAAAACATTTACAGTTGGTACATACCCCTCCATATACACCAGCTGCCAACTAGAGGGTACGATACAATCATATAAAACTCTGTAACAGTGGTACACCTCTGTAATCCCACCCCTAGCAGAAGGGGCAAAGTCCTCCAAAAAAGTGCTCCATGAACAGCCACAAATTACACACATTTACAGTATTTTCCAACACACCCAACAAAAACATCCAAAGCCTTTCCTATTTATTCAAAGGGAAGGCAAGATTCTGGCACAGCTTTCACTACTCTAGTGTCACAATTGCACTCTTACTTTCACTACACGTGCACCCAGCTTTCTCAATAAAGCTTCATGATTCTCAAGTATTTACAGCCTGTAGCTGTAAAGCCATCAAAGTATATCCATCCAGAGATTACAGACTGCATTCACTAGTCTAAGCAGTGTCACTGTGCTCCAACATATTTGTTTCTTTCCCAATAGCTCAGTAATCAAAATTTGCCTTCAACCTGGTAGGAACAAAGGAAGCGTATTACAAGCTTGTGTGACTGATAAAGAAACAGCCTCACTTACGAAATCACTACACATAAGTCACAAACAGAAAGATGCAGTAGGTCCTCTTATCCATATTTGTGAAACATCTGAAGTTAGTTCAGGCAGTCTTTCAACCTACCTTCTCCATGTGAACTTACATTTAAACACATCTACAATGCAGATTTTGTTTCTTGTTTAATCATCCAAAACAGCCTTGTAGAACTTTGTTAATATAGGAGTTCCTCAAAATATGGAGCTACTGCATTGCGATCCTACTGTGAGCAAGATTATCAAATGGTAGTCAACAGCATGAAGCATCTTTCAACAGTTCTTACATGTACACGAGACTGCCCCCAACCATTGCTGATTAACAGGGTTCATCAGTACTCCCACACCAAGACTGCTGTGTGAAATGATCTTCTGCAACATGCTGCGCTAGGTTTTTTAAATCTATACGAATCTTTAAAACATTTTTGTCCCTATTGTCAAAGGCTGGACAAATACAGGACAGCTGCCCAGATCTTCCCACATAATACTGATGCCAGCATACTAGTGCATCACTGCAGACAGACAGCTCAAAACAACTGAGCCGAAAACCAAAATACTGTGAGGATATGCTTAATTCTTAACAATAATCCTATAAAGGAGCAAATAAAACCAGCATCACTTAATTCTGTAGGATGTAAGTGAGGTCCTTCTGCTTTGTTGAATTTTCTTTAGATTTGGGTTGACTACTGCGACCCATCTGTGCAGAGAAGGCTCAGGCAGCAGTCAAATGCAATATATTTTTAGTGATCTGTCAAAGACCTCTCACTTCCTAGCATGCTTATCAGGAAAGAAAATGTAGTTACAGGCAGGCAACAAACAGTAAGATAGTATTTTCCATAGTCAAAAAACGTACACAAGCAAGTGGAGTTTTTATAGTGTGTCCGGGCTTCTGATTAAAGTAGATTTATGTGCAAAATGCTATGCAAATAACAGAGATAGACATATATGTGTAGCTATTTCTAGTCACAACCCATAAAAAATGCAAAAATTAACATTTTTGTCCTTCCTCAATGTATCTTCTTAAAGTAGCAGAGCACACCCACAATCAAAAAAACCTCACCAAACCAGAATCTGACTATGAGCAACTCAGAGGCATAATTTTTAAGTAAACAGTCCCCAGGAATTGAATTAAGTCTGAAATACAGGAAAAAGATTTCCATGTAGAGTATCATTTCCACTGTCAAGGCCAGGCTGCTAACCCTCATTTCTGCAGGTACACAGTTATTATTTGCACACCTGAGCAATGGCTGGGTGTTTCAGTTGTTTCAGTTTTGGACGAACATTACTCTGTCTGCTGCTTTGAAGAGAAGGCAAATCAGCTATGCCACAAGTAGATGAATTTAAGGATCAAGCCCAAGACAGCATTTAACAAAGATCTAATTTATTTCTTCTACATTTCATGCCTTTTTAAAAGTAAAGGGAAGCTAGTTTTAGTTTTCAACCTTAGGCGTAATATGGAAGCAAACCGAGACAGCCAGCACTTCAAAAGGTCACCAGTTTAAGCAATAATACTCACTGTTCATTTATTTCAAAAAGTTGTGGTTAACCTGAACTGCCAACAGATTTTCTTCATACTTTCTATAAAGCTGTTTCAGATCCATTCAGTTCCATTAGAAGTTACTTTTGTATACTACAAATAAACAGAAGGATCTAAGACATGGGAAACTGATACTGTTTTATTTACCAGCGCACTTTTAGAGAAAACTGCAGTCAAATCTGGCTCTCACCACGCTATTCTAATTTATTCTATCAAAGAACCCTTACTACACCACTCAAAGTTAAAACTGTACACAATTAACTTTCACTGAGAGTGTCAGAACCTGATGAAGTAGCTAAACTGAAGGAGATAAAGTATCTCGGAAAGTGTATAAAAATAAGTTAAAACCAGAATACTACGTGACTGAAAACTGTATTTTACAGTAAAAAAAAGAAAGAATCATAACATGTCATTAAAACACCCATACGTAATTGTTACACTTCCTTAAGTGTCTAATAATAATCCATACTAGCAACATGTCTTGCAAATCAGTGCTAATACCAGTCTTGACAAAAAAAAAACACCTCAATTTTGTCCTGCCAATGGAAAACATCATCAAAAGAGTCCTCAAATGAGTTAAAGCTTGGCTAAGTAGATTGCAGCTAGTTTCCATCATCTCAGAGACATGCATTCTTTATCAAAATGTCTGTACAGCTTTTTAGGAAGTCAGTATGTACAAGCTTAAATCCAAACAATTAAGGAAATGGTTCTCACAGAACGGGTGAAGAACAGATGAGCGTAGCAGAAGGAACACAGTGAGCTTTGTCAGTTGAGAGAGAGGAATGCTCTGGGGATTATTGTGCTAGATAAGATCTACATTCACTTCTTATTTCATATATTTCCCTAGAGTGGCCGCAGAAAATTTTACTAAGCCTGAGTCACTGCATCTTCCTGTCTCACAGGGGAGATGTAAACAGACATATTCAGAGAATACAACTGCTACAATAAAAAGCATCATATAAACAAACAACAAACAAAATTTATCGGGATTTTGCATGTGGCTATTATAGGACTGCTGATTTTTTCACCCACCCCCAAAATATTTTTTCTGATTTTTTTCCAAAAACTGGCCACCAACATTTGATTAACAACAACTTAAAAATGTCTTTCTGCAAGTCTTCCTTACTCACCACATGAACAGAACTAAAATACCATCTCCAGTTTACCTCTGCACTTCAAGTGAAGTGTACTGTTAAATTCATATTCTTAAACATGAAGAAAGAAGTTTGACAAGAACAAAGTTTTGTTGTAAGCTGGTATTAATGTTGTGGCGATACAAAAATACATATCTCTAGAAATAACTAATGATCAAAGTTCAGCAGAATTTTATCTCATTTTATATATCTGATTTTATTATGCATCATTCATTCTTAGTCTCAATCTAACAGCACAGATGCACTTAAATAGATTTTAAAAATCTACCGACTGATGGAAGTTATCCATCTAAATTTCTAACAGGTATCATTATTTTAATAAGAATCTATGCAAATCAGTCAGACTGCATTTTATGTCAAAGATTAAAACAACAATTTTGATTTCACATACATGGTCAGTCCTCTATGCAATAGCTTAAGAGGTCCAGCCTCCTCCATGGTGCTAACACAGCCATTCATGCAGCAAACGGGATCAAGGTACAGATATGGTCGAGAAACAATTCTGTGAGGGAGAAAAGTCATTTATGAACTGACAGATCCATGTATTTTACCATTACACAAACCAGAAAAACGGACACAGCATGAACTGCTTAAGTGGCGTGGCTACTGAAGTGCACTTCAAATCAGATGGTCATATTTAAAAGGCTCTTCATCTTTACACAAGTCAAACAACTCTTCTCACCATCAAAATGAAAATAATACTGAACCTTCACCTCCTCCTTTCTTTTCTCCCAGTTGCAGATCAGCTGACTGTACATCCTAACCCAATTCACTAGTCCTCCAAAAATCTGGCAACTCATTATATGCCTCTCATTGCAAATTCACCTGTGTTTGTATATTTAATGTCTCCAAACAGTCAAACGTCATGTCTGCTTTGGCAATACAGCAAGATCTGAGCAACCATTTCAAGGACAGCTTCTGATCTGCTCTTCACCTCCTCAGTCATGTGAGACAGGAGGTTCAGCAGAGGCATCACAGCTCTTCACCTTTCAGTTACAAAACTGAAGACAGTGAAAAGGAGAAGTCAATTATTAATTGCAAGAGGAAAGCAGAAGAGTGTGAGCAGGGTTGCCAGGTTCCCACTCTGCAAGCTCCCACTTTCATTGCAGAAATTAATCCACTAACAGAAATACTCAGAACTACACAGCAGTAGAAAAACCTCAACACATTTTTAATTAACTTTTATAATTTGTACATACTAAATAGTAGCACCTGCCTTTAAAGTATTAAATGCATTACCTCTTCAAATTACGACAAGTTGCTAAGATGAATACTTAGGTCATATTTAATATTACCTGTAATACATGTCTGTCCTTTCTATTCAATGTAGCCTACACAATTAAGTCTTTTTATTCTGTTTTACAATGCCTGGTACAATGAGCCTGTAACTGAGACTCCTGGGAAATTGTCAAGGCAAATGAAATAAATGGATACAAAATCTCTATCAGTTATGTGCAAGTATTATTACAATACAGGTTATGCACTGTATACAAGAATTAAATCCACTGATTAGGATAAAATCTTTGTCGAGGATAACACCACCTAGTTACATTATATGCAATAACATTAAAATCAGGTAGAAATACAACCTCCATCTACTTAAACTAACAAATCAAAGAATTACCAACCAATTGCAAAAGAGCTGTACTCAAATTTACGTCCTCCAAACTTCTTACAGATAATTTTTGTTCCTTCAAGATAACACAAATTTAGCTATGCAGTATACCACTTTCAAGTTTCACGAGCCAAGGTTGTTATTCTTCCTATCAATTTAGCACTTCATCCCCCTGAAGTGACACAGATTTAAGAGCTATTTGGATGTGGAAGGTCTGCAAATATTCCTGTTGTGGAAGACTCAGAAAAAAAAATACAACCAAGGCCATATGATGTTTACTGATAAAATGTTTAGGGAAAAGAAGATTCTTCTCTAACATAAGAAAGAAGTGGTCGAACTTCCCTAAAAAAAAAACAACAAACAAATCCAAGCATTTTTAACATTTTCACAGTTACCCAGTTTTTCTTTCCCTGACATCTCTCCTTGTCTCCTACAATCCATACCCTCTGAACATCACTTCACTCATTCTTCCACCCTCTGGATTGCACAGCGTCTGCCTCATGCTGAAGCCAGAAGTTGAAGCAGACCGGTTCCTACAATCTGTTATCTCCCAAAACAGACTAACAGGAAGAGACTAAGACTACAGCCACAGTTAGAGAGACAGGAGAAACAGTTCAGATTCATACAAAATAACCTCATACATTTAAGTGATTCAACAAAAATATTACTTTAATAATACTATTTTAAGGAGTTCCTCCCCCTTCCTACCTTCCCATCCCAGCACTGCAGGTTTTCTTTGTTTTTTTCAGATTGGACCAGTTTCTTGAACCATTTCATTATGTACCCCACCACAGTTATACTGGCATAACCAACAGACAGGACACAGCATACTACAGTGTCGGAGCAAACAGTTAAGAACTCCTTCAATTCATAAGTCCTCTATCACTAAGTCTTGACCTAGAGCACTTAAATTGGTTGACTCTCACCAGCTCCCCCATGATGTCCATGAAAGCCTTCCAGAATTTCTCCTTCCATGTCAACTTTATGCATGTAAGGTGATTAAACTTCTAACACACCTCAGTTATTATATTATATATTATAAGTCTGAAATTATATGGTATAAACTCAGGCCACCGTATCCAACAAACAACATACTGTAACCTGTCACTTTACATTGCAGGCACCTAACTGTGCACTTCTAAGTTCTGCTGCCACAGCCAAAGACATGGTGATCAACAGTAGTCAGACCACACCAGTGTCACAAAATTAACTCTTAATGAGCATAACCAGTTACAGAAATGAACAAGCTACAACTGCAGATCTTCTCACAACACAGGTCTAAAGCTTTCTCCTCCCTCACCAATGACAGCAGCACCACAGTGAGTGTCAGGCAGTATTTGAGGTGTTGATGGAGACACTTGGAAAGTTCATGCATGAAGCTTCTACTCTGTGTATTCCATCTCATATTCTGGAGCATATAACCTGAAGTCAGCAGTTGAAAGCAAGAGGAGGGATGAGCACCAGAGAAGAAAACCTCTGTAAATACAGATTAGTGGAAGATAAAAAAGATGCTGTACTCTGAGCGTAATTTTTAGAAACGCTAGAGTTAAGATTTCAAAATAAAGACAGAAGGAGCTTTAGATGGTCCACTACTCTGAGAATCAGCCCCATCACTCTGTTAAACTTGAGTTTCCTGCCGTCATTCACCCTGTACAGCAAGAAGAGAAAAACCAAAACCAGAAGACTCCACTGTTTCTTTCTCCATTCTGTCTCCCCTCAAGAGGGAGGCAAATAAGGAGGGACAATTAACATAGTCCATACATGATAGATTATACATAATAATTCCATAATGCTAACATATTCCTAGAATTCTATTACAAGACCATAAAGATGAGACTACATTTCCTCCCTTGCTCTAAAACATCCAAACATTCAATCAAAAATTGAAAAGTTTGCTACCTTGTTTCAGCTAGAAAGATTACAAGTCACTGACTATTACCTTGAGAATTGCTCCTGATTTAATTCTTTATGTCTTGTTAACCAACCAGGCAAAAGGATCTTACTCCTCAGCTTACTTCAGAAAGGCAATGTACACACAGAGCTCATGAGGACAAATTTCATCAGTAAACACAGCCTAAAAGTCTTTATAAACACTACTGTTCCATGGATAAGCAAGGAAGTTTATTTCCTAATTCCTCCTCTTGTCCATATTTAGGAGCTTCCTGATCCTGCTTCTTGTTGAGCTGAGAGATGTGCTTTCCCCAGTGAGCTTGATCCAGATTCACTCAATTCATATTTTTCCAACCAACTTCAACCGGCTTTTGATTAGGCTAGAGCACAGATATAATTAACCTCTTCTCCTCCCCTTGCCACTTTCAGCAGCTCTGTTGTATATACACATCCCTTTGGTTTTCCACAAATTCCACCTTTCAAACCTACTGCAAATTATATTTCTGCAAGGCAAAAAGACAAGGAGACACAAAACGATCACGTGACAAGTCAAATTTATACATCCTAATTGCAGGATACCACCACCATCATTCAAAAAAACCCCATGTAGTCAACTGAGCAATTCTCAAGAAATCAAAGTTTTGTGTCTGATAACTGGAAGATGAGGAGACATCAAATGTAGAAGAGGCATCATAGGGAAGTACACCAGAGCAAAAGGGAAAATAGACCAGAAGGCAAAAATCACTACTCTGCTCCTCAAACAGCAGTAAACACGATGCTGACTTTAGTCAGAAGTGCAGAGATGCAGAATCCCACACTGCAGTGGACCTCCCTGGCTCATCACCAGAGCCAATTCCCTACCGCAGCTGGCAACCAAACAATTCAATGTCAGTAAAGATCTCCTCATGCACTCTCACAGTAACAGGAACGCTAAGGAAGGATGCTTCTCCATTACAGTGCAGTGATTTGGAGGGAAGGGGGGTAAGGATAGCACAGTTCAGGTTTTGTATGCAAAATAAATAGCATCACTTTGGAGCGATTCTTGATTATGCTCCTGCTACTTCCGCTCTCCAGCAGTACAGAAGAAAATCTGCCACTCAGTGATGCCCTGAGATACAAAGACAATCTGCTACCACCTTCTGTAACAATTCTGCCCAACTCATTTAATTCACTAACTGCTAAGCGTCTACCATAGTTTTCAAGACCTATCTAAAAGACAATTTTAAGGAAGCAATATGCACAAGGTATAGTCAGGATTAAGAACATCAGAAAATCTGAAGAGTACAACATTCCATGCAAATATGTGGGGGAAGGGGAAGAAGGCAAACTTCCACATGCATGAAGTGAGACAGGGAAAACTTACAGTGACAAACCAAAATGTACGCCATATGACAGAACACTGTTGACTTCACTCTTTTTTTTTTTTTTTCTCCTTGAATGCAAGATGAGAAACAAAAGGAAAACACATGATAATAAAGAATCACAGGATCAATTAGGCTGGAAAAGACCTTTAAGATCATCTAATAAAACTGTTCACCTAATTCAAGTCCGCCACCAAACCATGCCCTTATGTGCCACATCTACATGTCTTCTAAACACCTCCTCCAGGGATGGTGACTCAACCACTTCCCTGGGCAGCCTGTTCCAGTGCCTGACGACCCTTTCAGTGAAGACATTTTTCCTAATACCCAAACTAAACCTCCCCTCGTGCAACTTGGGGCCATTTCCTCTCATCCTATCACTTGTTACCTGGGAGAAGACACTGGCCCCCACCTGCCTACAGACTCCTTTCAGGCAGCTGTAGAGAGCAGTAAGGTCTCCCCTGAGCCTCCTTGTCTCCAGGCTAAATGCCAGTTCCCTCAGCTGCTCCTCACAAGGCTTGTTCTCTAGACCCTTCACCAGCTTCATTGCACTTCTCTGGTCATGCTCCAGCACCTCAATGTCTTTCTTGTAGTGAGAGGCCCCAAAACTGAACTATTTGAGGTGTGGCCTCACCAGCACAGAGGACAGGGGGACAATCACCTTCCTTGTCCTGCTGGCCACACTGTTTTGGATACAAGCCAGGATGCTACTGGCTTTCTCGGCCACCTGGGCACACTGCTGGCTCACGTTCAGCCGGCTGTCAGCCAGCACCCCCAGGTCCTTTTCCACCACTCTTCCCCAAGCCTGTGATATCACGTGGCGTTGTTATAAACGAAGTGCAGGATCCAGCACTGCTCCTTGTTGAACCTCATACAACTGATCTCAGCCCATCGATCCAGACTCTCCAGATCCCCCTGTAGAGCCTTCCTTGCCTCAAGCAGATCAATACTCCCCCCACAACTTGGTGTCATCTGCAAACTTACTGAGGGTGCACTTGATCTCCTCACCCAGATAATTGATAAAGACATTAAACAGAACTTGCCCCGATTCTGAGCCCTGGGGAGCCCCACTTGCAACTGGCTGCCAACTGCATTTAACTCCATTCACCTCCACCCTTCATGCCCAGGTGTCCAGCCCGTGTTTTACCCAGCAAAGCACAGGCCCATCCAAGCCATGACCAGCCAGTTTCTCCAGGAGAATACCGCGAGAAACCGCGTCAAAGGCTTTACTAAGGCCTATGCAGACAACATCCACAGCCTTTCCCTCCCCCACTAAGTGGGTCACTTTGTCACAGAAGGAGATTATGCTGGTCAGGCAGGACCTGTCTTTCATAAACCCATGCTGGCTGGGCCCAATTGCCTGGTTGTCCCATACATGCCACGTGGTGGCACTCAAGATGACCTGCGCCATAACTTTCCATGGCACTGAGGCCAGGCTGACAGGCCTGTAGTTCCCTGGATCCTCCTTCCAGCCCTTTATGTAGATGGGAGTCTCATTTGCTAACTTCCATTCGACTGGGACCTCCCTGGTTAGCCAGGACTGCTGACAAATGATGGAAAGCGGCTTGGTGAGCACTTCCACCAGCTCCCTCAGTACCCGCGGGTACATCCCATCCAGCCCCATAGACCTGTGTGTGCCTAAGTGGTGTAGCAGGTTGCTGACCATTTCCCCTTGGGTTATGGGGGCTTCACTATGCTCACCATCCCTCTTCCAGCTCAGGGGGCTGGGTACCCAGAGAACAACTGGTCTTACTATTGAAGACTGAGGAAAAGAAGGCATTACATACCTCATTCTTTACCTCATCCTTTGTCACTATGTTTGCTCGCACATCCAATAAAGGATAGATATTCTCCCCAGCCCTCCTGTTGCTAATGTATTTACAGAAATATTTTTTACTGTCTTTTACAGCAGTAGCCACATTAAGTTCCAGCTGGACTTTTGGCCCTTCTAATTTTCTCCCTGCGTAACCTCATGACACCCCTGTAGCCCCCCTGAGTTGCCTGCCCCTTCTTCCAATGGTCATAAACTCTCCTATTTTTTCCCTGAGTTCTAGCCAAAGATCTCTGTTCAGCCAGGCTGGTCTTCTTCCCCACTGGCTCATCTTTCAGCACATAAGGATGGCCTGCTCCTGCACCTTTAAGATTTCCTTCTTGGATTCCTTTGCCCTTCAGGACTACTTCCCAAGGAACCCTGTCAACCAGGCTCCTAAACAGGCCAAAGTCTGCCCTCTGGAAGTTCAAGGTGGCAGTTCTGCTGACCCCTCCTCCTCACTTCTCTGAGAATCAAAGACACTATCATTTCATGATCACTGTGCCCAAGATGGCCTCCAACAGTCACACCACCCACAAGTCCTTCACTGTACACAAACAACAGGTTCAGTGGGGCATCTTCCCTCGCTGGCTCGCTTACCAGCTGTGTCAGGGAATTATCTTACACTCCAGGAACCTCTTAAGACTGCTTCCCCTCTGCTGTGTTTCCAGTGGACAATATAATGCTGATCAAACATTGTTCACTAAATTGATTAGATAACCATTTATGTAAAAAAAAAAAAAAAAAAAGGCACATACAGTGTTCCCACTATTCCAGAACAATTCACAGGAAACACTGTTGGACAAATCAAATTTTATGGAAATTCAAGTGTATCCAGGCATTCGACCAAAGCTAACAGCAAATTGCAGATATTGAATTGCAAGCTGATTAACAACATTTCATTACAGTGTACAATGGTTTATTCCTTTAAGATCTGGCAGGTGTGACAGCACCTATTTTTCTTTCAGCTATTAAGTTTTAGATATGTTTTTCATAGTCATTAGCGATGCTGTATATGGACACAAGCCATCTATAGTCAGCTCTGCCAATACCAAGTCTCTAGTTCAATTAACAGCTATCACCAACACAGAGTTTGCAGCACATATTTTTACAGGAAAAGTTATATGAACAATACTTCCAATAAACTGTGTTAAAGCTTCTAACACAGTAGCTCCCCACACAATTTCTAAGTACTAAGCTCTTATCAGAACTCATTGGAGGGTTCTGTTTATGACTTGCAATTTACTAGCAATTAGATGACTGAGTTCATACTAGTAAAATACTCCAAAATAAATCATCATATTCCAGCACAGAATATACAATGATTCCATACACAGTTATTGGTATGAACACAGATGTGTTGCATGCTCACAACGAAGAGGGAAAAGAAAAAAAAAAATCATCTTCCTGGCTTTTTTGTATTTGTTGCTTCAGAAGCAGTCAAGAAATAATGGGCTTCTCAAATGGAGAACAGATCAAGTCTCAAAGGGACTCAAGCCAGGGCTCTCAGACAAAGAACCTGGTAACACTTCTTCCAGTCTTCCAGTATTATCACTGGTTACAAACACTGTGGTAAAAAGAATAAACACAAAGAGCATTGGGAAAAATCACATGCATATTCACTGTCACCAGGTCGAGCAGACAAGAGGATGCTTATGCTTTCTTCTACCACTTCATAACTCTGTTCTTGAGGAATCACTAGACAAGAGGCAGGAAAAAACAGTTTTACTGCAACATGAACGCTTTGTCATATCCAGGTAAAAACTGGAAATTTGACTGCTTGTGGTGCTGTTCACAAATACAGCACAAAGTAGTTCAAGAGTTGGTTAAATTTAATTTTCACCTTTTTTTTTTCTTTAAATGCAAATAGGCAGCACATCACAGACTCTAGAACATCCTGAACTATCTATCCTCCAACAGGGCTAAACAGAACCCACTTCCAATTATACATCAGCCTCAACTTTTTCGTCTTTGATTCTGGCTTCCCAGCCCCACACACACATTTTAAAAGGAAAGGAAACCCATGTACATACATAGTGAGGAAATTCATGTTTTTCCAAGTATCCCAAACCAAACCAATACATAACTTGGTGGTAAGCAGCAGCAGAAAGGCTCAGCTGAAGAAATCTAGAGAGGTATAGCTAGACACTAGTGGGACACAGATGCACCAGCAATGCTGTACACAGCTGTTAGACAGAATCTTCCATTTTTCCACTCAGTCAAGACTGAAGTCTAGTCAAAAACCGTAAGGGAGGGGAAGGGAGGGGACGCAGCTCAGAAGAATAACAATACTGACTTTTTTTTTTAAATAAGAAAAGTTTGATAGAAACAGAATTGCACATTAGGATCTCATTATCAGGATACAATAGCCTGCCCTGCGTGATTTTAGACAATTACAAACCTCTGCTTACATTGTGTTTGTCTCCTCTTTGAGTAGTACTAAACAGTTTTTTTAAAAAAAAAAAAAGTATTTCTACATAGCATATCAACACTATTAGAAGTGACTAACAGTAAAGACTTCCTTTATTTTTTATTTTTTAGAAGTCCAAAAGCCAAGCCAGACATTAAAATTTTTTCAGAGCGAGATCTCACTCCAGTCAGAGAAGAAAAACCACCTTTTGCTATTGGACTGCAGTTTAATTACTTGAATGGGAAAAGTTGGTTGGTCTCAGTCCAGTCTCTACTAACAAATCAGCATGCTAGTTGGCTCTTCAGAAACCGTTGTACATAATCTTTCCTGTCTCAGAGGCCAATCGCAGGATTAAGTAACACAAATTCTCACATAGCCAGTTAAGGTACACATTGAAGCCTGAGAAGCTAGCACTGCCAAAAACGTTTCTAATCTTTCAAAGTTATGAGAACTCAGGTTCCAAAAACATTAGTCTAATACCCTTCATAAGTATAAAATATAATTGAACAGGGTATGAAAAAATAAATACATGTTTTAATTAAAAAGCTACCCCACCCAAACAGAGATCTGGCATACCCTGTGTCAAAAGGCAAGATATGCATAAGCCAGCTATAAACTCTTAAATATACCCTTATCTCAAATTATAAGGAAGCCAAGCAAGCAGCATAAAATTATTCAGGTTTATTACATATTATACCCTCATTCCAGACAGCAACCTGCCAAGTTGGTAGAATAGGAATTGTGCAGTACAATTCCTATGAAGGGACCCTTCCAACAGCAGCAGTATTGCCATTTTGCTGTGCTTCATGGGTGGTTTAGTTAAACATGACCTAAAAAGGAAGGCAGAAAGGGGGCATGCAATGATTTTCTTTCTAACGTTATACTGAGAACCCAAAAGGATTTCTTTACGCACATTACCGCAACAGGAAGGGGGGGGGGGGGGGGAATGGACCCCCAAAACATACACACTTCACTCTTTCCCCTGCAGACTTTATACACGTATCAATCACAGATAGAACCATATTAAAAACTCTTTTACTTACACTGCTTTAAGCCTTTAAATTTAATCCGAGTATCCTTTCAAATGTAGTAAAGGAGAGGTTAATATCTCCCCAGTTCTTCAGCTGAAGATTAAGGAAACTTCTTCTGACAGTAAAAGGAGGGGTTTTTTTTACAACTAATAAAGAAGTTTTCTGTTTCATCTGAATAACCTTCAGATCTTATTTACGCATTACAGAAACAGATTTACTCCTTTAACATTCACCTCAAAACTTCTTTATGAAGAATTAGTTACCAAGTAAAGGATGAAACAACAACAAAAAGAATCCTGACCCCCTGTTAAAGACACTCACAACCAAGCTGCTCCTAGTGCTTTCATATAGGGAACCATGTTTAACCTGCCCCAGGCTGCAAAGGTATATTAAAGCATACATTTCAGCAAAACTGCAGGTTTCATCAGTTCCAAAGCCTCTGAAATCTGATTTAGAGATCAAAGCCCAAACTGTGTCAAAACACATACCATTCTACCAGAAACGACGCTAAGAGATTTAAAGCTAAGTAGTCTCAAGAATACAAACTTGCAAGAAGGCCCAAAACCCTCCCCTAGACATTTAAGTCTATTAATACAGACCGAAAGCTATCAAGCTTGTCTGAGGTCATTCCCAAAACTATAAGCAATCAGAATGTACTGTAGCAAGTCATATATTTGATATAAAAGGTGCTGTCATACTCCCACTTTGAAGGCATAGTAAGTTCGCTTGCTAATTTAACCAGAAAACACAAAAATATGCATTTCACATGCCAGCAATGTACAGAAATGAGGAAAAACTATTATTCTCTCCTTGTAACATTAAAGTTTAAGACATAGATGACTGAACTAATAAGTATCTCCGTCCTTTTTTTTAATAGTAATTCTTTCTGCAGTACACTAATGCAGCTGCCTTTTTATAGGCCAACAACATAATGCAGACACAGCAAATGAAGAAATACAGCTTCAAACAACTCAAGTTAAAGTGAACTAATAGGGAACCCTATTTGAAGGCACAGATTTAAGGAAAAACAACCATCCCAAAACATTTCAGCCAAATGAAAACTCACAAGTAACAATACTAAGTAGTATTTATCACATATACTTAAACAAATGGACTTAGTTAAGCATCACAATACCCATCTATAAGCCTCAGAAACCAAAGTTATCTAACAAAAAAGCAGTCTAGAAAACAGGTGAAAAAAGTCTAGCTCTTCCCGAATTGAGTTCGGCCAACATGCTACAAACCTAACCCGGAGGCTGCTGCATCTCCATCATGCAGTCACTCTATTGCTCTACAAATAAACAGGGTAAAGGTGAGCCAACTGCTATATGCACACCTATTGATCAGGAAGCATGCTAAAAAAAAAAAATCAAACACTCCGAAGAATTACCCATGGATGAATCAACCAATGGCAACAAGTTACACACACATGAATAGCTTTCAAAATGCTAACTGAACACAGAAGGCTCTGAAACTGAACCTCAATCCCCTTGCAGGTGTACCTCTTATTTTTTTTCTTTTCAAAAGAAGGTTTAAAAGAAGCCACCCTGAAACAGTACAGGAAACATTCGGCTGCAATTCAATCAAACTGCCTGCCCTTTTAATGAAGGGGGGAATGTTACTAATAAGATAGCATGCACAAAAAATAAAGGATTCTGATGGTGCAAAATCTACCCACAGAGACAACCACTTGTTGATTCACATACAAATGTGCTCCTATTTTCAGCTTAGTAACAGAGTGCCCGTATCATTAGACAGCTCTGATACATAGGTTAAAACACGAAGGTTACATAACTTTCTCTTATTTCTTCCTTGAAAGGGAGGAAAAATAGCTTCCAACTGCAGTCCTAAACACGACTTCCAGCAAAGTAAGAAGCATTAACAAAAGAAAATCTGATCCTCACAGCAGCCCCAACACACTACATCCTATCTCTGCAAATGAGCAGTGTAGAGTTAACTCTACAGAAAGAAAAAAAGCACCACGAATCTCAAGCATTCACAACACAGCCCGTCCACCTACTGCAACTTGTTCTTCTCCGACATTTTTAATCAGTTGCCCCTTCAACGGAAGCGCCAATCGCCACATCCCCATAAAAACTTCACAGTTCTTGCAAAACACCAATCTTTTGGGACAGGAAAACAGGTGTGCACCTCACCACGGAGCACGAGGGCCTCTTTCAACACACATCAACATAAACATATTTTCTTTAAAGAAAAAAACAAGGGGGGGGGGGGGGGGGGGGGTTAACCATGCTACGAAGAGAACTTCCCAAGAGCCCTTTCTCAAGTCCTCCTCATACCCAGCACTCGCTCTCCAACTCACGGAGGAGATCCCCACATTCCCTCCCACTCAACCCCTCGCACTGCCGGAGGAGCCTCGGCCTCCCCAGCGCTAGCACCGGCCCCCCCCAGCAGCTCTCCCTCCCCAGGCCTCCCCCGAACCCCAGCACCCCGCGGCGCGGCCCGGCCCGGCCCAGGCGCGGGTGCCCCTTACCTGCGACCCTCCCTCCCCACCTCCCCCCGCCGCCTTCGCCGGTGCCCCCCGCCGCCGCGGGAGGTACCGGCGGGGCGGGGGCGGCTCAGCAGCGCGGGCGGCGGGGCACCGCGGCGGGCCGGGGGCCGGGCCGGGGGGACCGCGGGGGCCCGGGGGCGTCTCGCTCCATTCTCCCCTCACCCCACACACACAGAGGCGCACACACACAGGAAATAACACGGGGTCAGCTGACCCCCGCCAGCCAATGGCAGCGGGCGCTGGGGAGCAGCGCGCGCCAGCGGGAACGGCGCGAGGCGGCGGGTCCCGGCCGGGCGAGGGAGCGGGGAGGGGAGGGGGAGCGGCGCGTGCGCGCGCGCCTGTGTACATGTCTATGTGTGCGCGCGGCAGCATGCGGGGGGGTGGGGGAGGGGGTGGGGGAGGGGGTGGGCTCTCCCACCACGCGCCCGCTTAAAGGGGCCGCGCAGCGCCGGGAGGAGCCCGTTGAGGGCGCCTCCCCGCCGCGGGGCCGGGGAAGGGCAGCGGCAGGCCCGGCCCGTGGGCTGGGAGCGGGCGGCACCGCCGCCGCCGCACGTGGGTGAGGCACGCCCGGCGCGCGTGTCACGCCCCAGCCCCCCGCGGCGGCGGCCCCCGAGGCCCCCGCCCGGCGGCCCAGCCCCGGCGGCGCGGAGGCAGGGCGGCGGGCCCCCTCAGCCTCTTCGGGGGCGGGGCCGCGGCAGTTTCCACGTCCATCCCCTCATAAATCAATACCGAGTTATTTTAAGAACCGAATTTATTCCGTTTGGCCGCTCCTCCCCACCGGGCCCCCTCCCAGGCGGGGTGCAGGCAGCTGCGGCGGGCCCGGGAGGGCTGCCGGCGGGGCGGGGGAGCCCCTTCCCCGGCCCGCAGCCCTGGCGGACACCCCGAGCCGGGTCCAGGCCGCAAGCCGGGGCTGGGCGCGCCCCGAAGCAGCGGCGCCGCACGGAGCTCGGGAAACAACATGGAGGCTGCGGGCGGCCGGGCGCGCGCCGTGCCAGCGCGGGGCACCGGCGGCGCGAGGGCTCGGCACGCGCGGCTGCGCCCAGTGGGGCCGGCCCCGCGCCCCCCGCCGCTCCGGTGCTTCCCAGACGATTAGAGACGGGGCTGCCGGCGCTTCCGAGGCCCCCGTCAGCCTTAAATGCGGGAGTGAAGCGTGTCCGGTTCGACTTCCGCGCTGCAGAAATGATTAAGCTTTTTGGAGCATATTTGCTGGTCTTTAGGTTTAATTTTTGAGAGCGATGGGGCAAGGAGACTGGTGGAGGGGGCAGCGCGAGAGCAAGGATGCAGCGCCTGTCAAATCATCATCTCCTTCATTTAAGCCTGCATGCCAGCAAAGGAAGCTCTGTATGACACTACAGTTTCCTCCATCTGCCACTCAGAGCATCTCACGTGAAAACGCAGGAGGCTGGCAGCCTGAGCAGCTCGAAGTGCTGGGCAGAGAAAGCTCGAACATCACTTAAACCTCACTTTGCCAGGAACTTTACAAAGCAGATATGACAGCTTCAAGACAGTCTGCCCTGCTTCCCAAGCTCTGTTCCCCAAATCCTCAGCAAGCCTGATTCTGAGAGAAGGCCCATGCTCATAGTTCATCCCAAAAAGCAACGAACTGCTTAGGAGGCCTGTGTTGTAAGCACAACCGGCTGACAACTTCACTGATGGTTCCTCCACAGGTGACTTGCTCTTTATGTAAAATAAACACAAACCACCACATCTTGTACCATGCATTATCTGTCAAAAATAATTCAGAGCCTGGCTGAAATTCCATCTAGGCACGACTGCAACGATGGCAATAGTCTGGGGAAAACAACCAGAGCAGACAACAATTACACGTGCTCCTACCCTTTGTCTTTCAGGTTCACAATTCACCAGTGTTGGGGACTCTGCAGCTGCCAGCTGGGCAAGTCACGCGGTGGGAGTGCCCACGAAGGACTTGCCTGCTCCTTCACCCCCCTCTGGACTCAACAGGCAGCAGCTCCTTTTGGAGGCAAGCCTTCTGCTCTGATCTGGCCTTCTCTCGCAGATGAGATTACTGAAATGTGCCCTGCATCAGCTACCTGGGAGCTGCAGCTGGAGCACACAGACGCTGCCTTATTGCATGCTCTTGCAGTATGGTGTGCCCCTGCTCTCTTCAGCACTTGTTGCCTATTTGCATGTAGCATTTAAGGAATGGTGGTTCACTTACGGGAGGTGGAGGTCATTGCTTCCTTCGCCTGAAGAAGAGGATCCGACAGCACATTCACTGTGACAAACTGTGAGGTTGCTCTAGTCGCAAACAGCCTTAATCTTGTTGACTGCCATGGCATGCTAAGAGCTTGGTTAGAGCAGCATTCCCTCTGGGGATCCAGGGCTGTGATAAAAGCTGTAATGGGGTGGGGGAACTCGATAAGGTTTTTATAATTTGATTTTGCATTATCTGTTTTCTGATTTTGAAGTGAAACGTCAATTGAGGTCAATCCTTTATGTAGATTTATAAGGTTACAGCACTCTACCTTAAGTTAAACTTAAACTTACCTTAAGGTAAAACCTTTCTGTGTATACAAATACATAAGAAAATACCTTATCTATAAAATCTTGGTATATCGAGATATTTTTTTTTACTGAATGTCCAAAATGAAGTTGCAGCATACATAGAAACAGTTTTGTACAATGCTCAAAAAGGCACTATAAAACTACAAGAACAGCTAACATTCACAAGTCAAACATTTTTCAAAGGACCAAAAATAAGTGAATTAGCATACTTAAATACCTGGATCTCTAGTCTGCTGCACAACAACATTTCCCATCTCCACTAATGAGTACTTATAGGTGTTACAAGGGAAGTACAAGAGGAGATGCTTTTTAAAATATTTAAAAGCTCGTAACTGTGTGGCTGATTTTAAGGCATGAAATGAAGTTTAAAAAAATGTCATGCTATAAATACAGGTAAATGCCACGCTATCGTCAGCTGTTGTACTACAGTAGGCATCACTGGTAATATAAAGGGTCATTAAAAGCGCAGAATGAAAACAAAGTTACCAAAACTATATTAGTTAAATATCACACAAGCAGAGACACAATATCCTTTGTAGCTTTTGAAGTGATGTATCGGGCTTTAATGTACAACCCCACTGAGCTTAATGGAGAACTTGATTCTCTCAGAAACTAATTTTTGGCTGTCTGCAGACTCCGGATGAAAAAACACTGTCATTAGTACACCTTGTTCACATCACCGAGTTTTTCTTTGCCACTGAACATTTCACTTTATTTCCAGAAGGAAGAAATTCAACATCCTGACTTGGCCATTCAGTGACAACTACTTGACCACCGTTAGTTACACACAAAGTAATTTTTAAACTAAAACAGTTAGGACTAATGAAGAAAGTAACCTCCATCATGCTGTTAGGGCTCTGATCCTGCAAACACACAATCAGGCGGGAAGCTAACACTCATGCAAACAGTTCTAGTTCAGGGTAAAGTCATCAGTAGTATGTATCTACATGTTCTTAAAGCAACTTACAAGCAAATCACCCTTCAGTTCTGAAAAGAAGAAAAAACCCAAGGATTTAAGGCCAAAACTGGTTACTTACCAAAACAAACCCTTAAAAGGATCCATTTTCAAATCAATGCAAGAAACCAAACTGGTTTGCAAGTACATTTCCAGCAAACATATTCCATCATTGAAGAGTTAAGCACTATAAATTCAGCAGATGCTCTACACCACAGTTGTAAGAAAGACTGAAGTCTCTGGTTCTAGTGTAAGAAAATCAGCTCAGCCCTAATTGTACAGAGCCATTATGGTACTACCACAACAGAAACCTTCCAAATCCTACCCATTTCCACCCAGACACCCTCCCCCCAGCTCCTAATCAAAGTGCTTCCAAGGACAGAGGCACAAACAAGGCAGAGACAGTCAGGAAAATGGCCTCAAAACTTGGCACCCTCCTCTACAATGGATGGGAGATTCCAGGCAAAATAAAGCCCCCCGATTAGCCCCTGGGGTTAGTGCCACTGCTCCCACCAGTGCTGCTATTACAGCACACATGCAAGCAATGTTGACTCTTTTCTTGTACATGAACTCTGTAATGGCAAAAGCAAACGTTTTTTCCCTGTTATGCCTTAATATAAAGCTTACCTTGCACATCCCTTTCCCCTCTACCACAGATCCCAGAGAAAAAAGGTCCTTCTGACCCCGAGAGGACTGACAAATGGAGATAGAGAGTCTCCTTCTGTCTTTGAGGTCACCACTTCTGATCTAGCCATAATGCAGTAATTACTCAGTTTGTGTGGCTCTCCAGAAGCATACATTAGCAGCTGGGGGGGGAGGACGACACAGGGGACAGGATGGAAGGATGACACCATTCCTGACCTCAACCACCTCTCATCTCCACACACTCTCTGTCTGACCTCACTCTGCCTGGAAGGGGGGAGGACAGCAAGTGATGCAGCTTGCAGGATCGAGAAGGAATTGTCAGGTAACATACGCTCGAAAGATTCTGAGCACCCCAGTGTTTCTTAGAGGAAAGATGATTTCTGAATGCAGCTGGTGGGGTCCTCTTGAGAGACGACTTCTTTACAAAAGGTTTCATTCCTGATGAAAAGCACTGAACTAGCAGCACCAGGAGGCTGAAGTCTCTGCAGAGTCAGGCACACAGATTTCTCACAGGCACGGCACCTGTCCCCTCAAAGTACTACCCTTATCCTAATCCTTTCCCCCGTTACACAATTTTATGTCATGCACAGGCTCACCACTGCACTTTTGCAGCTTTCATCTAAAGGCACTTAGATGCTACGGGAATGGGCATTAGAGGCTAGCTTGAAGATAGATAATACAAAAGATGACAGCAAGATCGGGCACCTACAGGTCACGCAACCAGGGACTGAAACTTATATTCACGGTGGGACAGCTACATCTTTAAGCAAGTGTAAAGCAAGGGCAGCTAGCCTGTTTCTCTTTCTCCAAGAAAGACATCAGCATGGCTGCATTCATTAACATTTCCTACCTCTCTTCCTATCTAGCCCCAGGATTTCCCATACCTTCCTCCTGTTTCTTTTGCGCTTACTTCAGATAAAAAGTGTTACATCTGACCCTACACAAGGGAGAAGCCATATCAGACATCTCCCAAGGAATTGCAACGAAGACAGGGAGGGCTCTCCTCTCATTAATTCACCAATATTGAACTTTTCCCCTTAAGACAGCCAAAGGATCT
Source organism: Falco naumanni (assembly GCF_017639655.2). NCBI lineage: Eukaryota > Metazoa > Chordata > Aves > Falconiformes > Falconidae > Falco > Falco naumanni. The sequence continues at coordinate 37,014,425 of NC_054058.1, forward strand.
GTGTGCTTGCTGGAAAGTATTTTGGACAAACACAGATTCTCAACATACTGTCATGTCTCAGCTGCATCACTTGGAAGCTGCTGTCCTCCAGACACAAAAATGCTATCCTCTCCATAAACCATAGTGTTAAGTCCTGCAACCCAATTCCTGCAACAAAGCAACAACTGGGTTGGAAGACTTTGGAGCACCTCAAAGGAAGGAAAACGATAGGTAGGTAGCATGAATCATAGCAGGAGAAATATTAAAATCACCTATATGGGAGACAATTCTGCTCCATCTTTTAATACTGCAACACTTCTGTCCTCTCATCTTCCTGCTATAAGCAGCTGATTCATGAAAGTAAGATCTTTGTACCTTAAGACCTGCTCAGCTGCTTCTGCTTATTCCTTTTACCTTCTGCCAAAAAGCTGCTTCTGGCAGAATCAGAATTAGTTGCTGTAAAAGTAATTGTGATGCTGCAGACAAAAGAATCCAAGTCTAGTAAAAAAAGCGAGAAAAAACAGAAGCTGGGCTTTTGAGGAAAAACAGACCAACGGACCACATTTCCATGTGTATGTCCAAATAAAGGTGGAAATTATAATAGAAAGTCCCACAAACAGGATTCTCTAGCAAGACTGTCTCTAACACGGCAGAAAAGGCCATCAACGAATCTTCATTATCTGAATTGCTAAACATATCTAAATAAAAGGAGAAGTTCAAATATTAGAACTCATATTTTTTTAAATGGTCTTACACAAAACCAACTCTGCCTTGCCTCAACATGTTTTACAGAAAGGAATTTATTTTTTTTTTGCTTTTACTTCTGCTGGCCTTTTACAGAGGTTTCATTTGTTGGGGGGGGGGCGGGTGTTTCTGCCTACAGGGAAGTGTGAATTTCCAGGCTTAACAAGCTTAAATCCCCATGACATATAGTCCCCAATTTTAAAGGCAACTATGATTCTGATTCTTACTTTGCTCCCTGTTGGTTTCCTCCCCGATGCACGCAATAGCTGTTTTGAATCTTGACTGTTCCAACGGGGTGGTGGCATGAAGTCCCTGAAGGAACAGCATTAGTTCTTCCAGTCACCTTGCTGCTACCGTGCTCCAGAATTCAGGCACATGGAACAGCACATGAGAAGGGCTTGCAGCAGCAAGAGGCAAAGCAGAGGGCATCAGACTATACCAAAACCAAGAGGTCGTCCACATTCGTCTGGTATGAAGGCTGTATTTATACTGGGTAATCTAAGGGTCCACTGAAGATACATGTTGCATGAAATCTCATTAACTTCTTGTCACAGAAACTGATTTCTGCTTTTTCTGTCATGTATCGGGATGTTCTCTGGTCCCATTTCAGCAGCAAGATTCATTTATAAAGAGTATTCTTTTAAGCTTCACCACAGTTTACTTATATATATCCTATTGCTAACAAAACACAAGAAAGAAAAAAAACCTACTTCAAATATGACCACTTTAATTACTTTGTATCTTGAGACTCATAAAAGTACATTCAATGCTCAAATCCTCTAATTCTACATTTCAGAAGACATTAATGTCTTATTTTAGTACCCTGCATTACTTCTAAGTCACATTCAAATCCAAGTCAGAATAGTGCACACGAGAACATACAGAACTTTCAACTTTAAAAACAACATATTCAACCATTTACGAGCACTACCAAGACATTTGGCAGTGGGGGAAAGAAGTGTATTTTGATTCATGTCACCTAACCCAAGCCAACAGGGATGCCTTAAAAGCTTACCAGGTAATAGAGGTAACCATCCTGGGTTAAGAAAATCAGCATTAAACTTTGCAGAGTGGACAGACCTATTTTTGGGGAGTCAACCTTCAGGAACTTGTTTCTATTTCAGGATTCAAGGGACTCTTCCAGTTGCCTGCTTAAGTTCAGGTTCAGACTAACAAACCTCTGCTTGTATATTGGTGCTTTCATCATCCTTGTTGAAAAGATTATCTTCTGCAGCTGGGAATCCTCCCGGCACTCACATTTGTCCTGAGAGGTGATTAGGACTGAAGGCCCCCTATTTAACTTGTCTGTAAACGTGCTCAGAGTAATTAGACCTAAACAAAACACTGTTGGTTCTATCAGGGCCCAGAAAATAAGATGGGCACTTCTTAGGACATCACCAGCAAGAACAATTCATGTCAACCTACCAACTCAATGGGTTTCCACTGGTTTTAGCAAGTTTTAGAAATAGCCCAAACCCACAAAGAGAAAACAAACTATCCCAACACAAACATTTTCATGAGGAACAGCAGCATTCAAGGAGGCTGCAGTCCTCAAGGTGGTCCCCTAGTAACCCTGGCTGAAACCAGGTTTAATGAAGAGACTCTGCTTACGTTGGCAGAGAGAAAGCATTTCACCAGGGGTGAAATTTCACATTCCCTGGGGTACCTGCCCACAGCTCAAGGATCCTTCCCCCAGAGCTAAGCCTTTCCATAGGAGAGAGCGTGGGGTGAGAGAAGGGACAACTCTCTTCACCAAAACCAGCAATGCTTTGAAATCTTACAGTGAGATTCATTCCACGGGCTGAAGATCAAGGTGTCAGGTTATTCCTAATATTGATGAAAAAGGGTAGTCACCCTATTTACAATAAGCTAGCATTATCTCATCTGAGAAACAGTAAGTCAGCAGCTAGCCTTAAGTGATAAGCAGAGGGGTTTCCTTAACAGTCCTCTTAATTGAGACTGAAGTTTAAAAAAAAAAAAAAAAAAGAGGGCCAGAAAAAAGCAGTAGTGGTTACAAGAAAGGGAATATTTTAACAGAAAGGGGGAGGGGGGGAACCAATTAACACTTTCAGCTCATTCCTCTTCCCCACTACCTAGAAATTCTCCTCCAATACAAGCATCACCTGCCTAGGGCTTTTTGAGAGACCCTCGCACATCCTCACTGATTACTTCCCCTACTCAGGGAGACAGACTGTCCTTTACCCTAAATGCTTTTATGCTCTTGATGAGGTCTCTTACCCAGCTGGATCCTGCCTCCTTCTCCCACTGCAATCTCTGAGCCTGAGAGAAGACACCTGGGGACCTTCCACTTTGCTTAGGAAAGAGATTTAATCCTTTCATGTCCTAGCATGGGGTTGAAGTGATGCATGCCTCCCCCCTCCCCAAACACACATGGTTACAGTCCTGTGCGACAGATGTCCCCAGCTGAAGAGAAATGAAAGAAAAGGGTTTTCTCCACTGTTTTCTGCTCTTTCAGGACTCATTTAAAAGCAGGTGTAGATAAAGAACTGAGGAAAACCCCATAGGGGACAATCCTGACATACCCAGACAAGACAATGAGGCTTAAAATCTCTTCTTTATCTTATCTTAGCTAAATCGAATCCCCGATGTCCTCTGCTCCCAGTTTCACGGGGACCATTTTGCTCATTGTCCCCCACCTCCCAGGCTCGCATGCAGTGAGTGTCCAGTCCCACTTGATCACCTCCACTTCTGCTCTTCCTGGTGCCAGAGGTCCAAAGCAGGACCCTCCCGCAGTGGGGCATTTGGCTTAATCCTGCAAGGGGGCTGCGGGGTGATTCCAGGCTTTGCTTCCCAGCCAAGCCCGGGTTGTGACTCAGACAAGCCACCAGACAGCACTCAGCGCAGACAATGATTTTTATCTTCAAAGTGCTTTACAAACTAACAAATCCTTACTTCCCCTCTGAGAGAAGAAAGAAGGAGGGAAAAAAAAAATCCCTAAACGTCACCACCTTGATGGAGCAGAGATGCAATAACCCCTGAAGTCCTTTCATGTCAGAGCAGGGGCAGAGGAGTCTTGCTGCACAGCAGTGCTTTTTAGGTTTGGGCTTTTTTGTGGTGTTTTTGTCTTTTACACCAAAGACCTGGATTTGAATTCTGTTTCAGATCACTACGGACAGTATGGTAGGACAGAGGCTCCCAAGCTATGGCCAGTAGGTCACTCCCTTAAGGGCTGTGGAGTCAGGGGTCTGAGAAGCAGGCAGCAGTACATGGGTGTTTTCCAAGAATCCACTTGCCTGTTCAGACTGCAAAAGTGCTGCACAATTAATTATACATCTGTGCTACAAAAGATCAGCTCTATAACTGCAGGGGGTGCTATTCATCAGCCTTGAAATGTACTGGCAGAGGACAGCCAGGGTCCAGTAGTTGAAATAAAGAAATAAATAACTACAAAAGCAGGATGCGCTCTGGGTCGTTAGGAGCGGAGTGCAGCGTCGGGACCCAAGTGACCCAGGAGCAGAGGGGAGCCCGGTGCTGCAGCCAGTCGGGATGCAGAGCTTTGCCCAGGAACTTCACAAACCACAGCAGGCGGAGAAGCCACCGGTCATCGGGGTGAGGTGCCTCGGCAGAGCGGTGGCAGCAAGAAGCCTGCCTGAACCTGCATGCACTTTTCCTTCCTCAGCCCTCCCCTTTCGAGGAGGCAACAAAACATCACGTTCCCAGCAGCCAGAGTCCGGTCTGAAGTGGCTTCACTGAGGGGCAAATTCAGAAGGACCCCCTTTTCCTCATCCCTTTCTTTGGAAGCCCCCCTTTCCTAGAGCAGGCATTTAGCAAGTACAAATACACCACAACGTTAGGCATCCTTCCACTGTCACTCTCCACTATCCTTCCTCCTCCAGACACACACACTAACGCAAAATGACGGCTTCCTCAACAGACTGAATGAGCAAAGCCCTCGCGCCGATCCTTAATTGTCTGTGCTTTACTCTCTCACTCCAGTCATATTATATCACAAAACTCAAAGCAGCCCACCCACTGCCCCAGTCTTTGTCCAAAATCTCCAGTGAACAGTAAATTGGACACAGGAAAAAAAAAAATATTGCTGAAGAAGAAGGGAGGGGCAAGCTAACCCCCCCTTTTCCTCCTCCCCCTTTTTTTTCCTTCCTTTTTTTTTTTTTTTTGAGGTTGCTTTTTGCTGGTGCACCCACATTGCTATTGTGCGGATGTCAGTTAAAAAAACCCAACAACAACCAAAACCCAAAAAAGATGGAGATATTAAAGAAGAAATCATATCTCACAGCCCTTGAGAATGTGACCCTGAGGCCCTGCCCTTCTCCCTCCTGGTGTACCCACGCATCACGGTGAAATGGCAGGCCCCCACCCCATCCACCCCCGTGCTACTCTGAACCTGCAGAGCGAGAAAAAAATGAAAACGCATCCAAAACCAAAACAAAATATAAAAGGCATCGTCAATGAGAGACACAGGGGGAAGGAAGGGGGGGGGGGGGGGAAGCCCCCCACACCACACACAGACGCACGCACATGCACAACCCCCCCCTAACCCATTTACGCCGGTCTCAGAGCAGGGGCCAGGCTGCAGCCAGCAGCCGGGGCCTCCGCAAAGGGACAGGGCCAGCGGCTCCCCGCGGCCGGAGCCGGCCGCCCCCCGCCCGCCTCCCCCGCGCCCCCACCCGCGGGCGCCCGGGCGGGCACGGCGGCGTCACTGGGGCGGGTGACACGCACAGGGCGCCGCAGACACACGGCCGCCGCCGCCGCGCGTGTGGTCGGCGAGAGCTGGCCTCTGCAGGGCAATTTTCCACTCTCAACTTTCAGGGAGAGGAAGAGAGAGATAAAGCCCATTTACTGTACCTTTCTGGCATCTTTCTCAGCTTTCCCTGCTGCTTCTCCCCACCCCCTTCCGATTTATCTCAGCTACTGGTTTTATAAACCGAGAGGGTGGAGGGGGGGAAGGGAAGAGGAGGGGGCTTTTTTTCTCTTCTCTCAGCCCCGTCTGCACCTTCTGCCTGAGCCCGCCGGTGAAGTCACAAGGCTGAGTCTCTGACATCACACAGAGCCCACAAACGCCGGATTGTGACTTCACTGCAGGGTAGAACAGGGAGGAATAGGAGAGGGGAGGGGAAAAGGCTCTTATTCAAACACATATCTGCAGTAGTAACAAAGGGAACTCAGGAAATGGCTGGCCAAGAAAATGGCTTTTTTTTTTTTTTTTTTTTTTTTGTATAAAACATGCTCTCTTTTTTTGTTGAGGTTTTTTGTGGGTTTTTCCCCCAAAGAAAGTTTGTGACCACGATGGAAATACCTTTTTAAAGTGGTCTGGGCAGGATGGACAGCAAGCGCCAGCCTGGGCGCCATCCTCCAGCGCAGCGCAGGCTCCTGCAGCCCTTTTGGGACGGTGCCGCTCGCCGCGGCCGCGCTGGACCTGCCGGGGCTGGAGCAGGATGAGGTGCTGGGGGGAAAATCGACAGGCACGGGCGGCCGGGGGAGAGGCTCTGTGGGGGGACAGCAGGGGGGGATTGAGGGGAAAGGACCGAAACAGGGATGCTGCGGGTCGCACCTGATAGGCGGTGGGAAGGCAAGCACCGAGAGCCACCCGGCCAGCACAGTCACCAGTGTGGCCGAAGCTCCGTGGCAGAGGTCTGGGAGCCATGGGCCAGGCCAAGGTAACGCTGATCAGTGTGCTCTTGGGGTTTTCTTTTCCCCCACCTGAGGATCCGAAATAAACCACTTTTAAAATATAATTGGAGGAAAAGAGGCATTAAAGGTCAGGGTTAAGGTAACAGAGTTGTATGTGAGGCCTAAGCAAGGGAATAGGGTTAAAGAGTGAGGTTTTCAGTTCCCCAGCGCATTTCTAGGTTTTAGGTGCCCTGGGGACTGGCAGGGAGGCTGGGGTAGGTGAGAGAGAGGTCAGGAGGCTTTGATGTACTCCCAGTACAAGGCAATGCTTGAATGTTGCTCTGGGAGCAAAAGCTGATGATACAGACTTCTGTGGCCATTTCTGAAATAAACCCTAAAAGAAAAAAAAGGGTTATTAAGTAGCTATTGGCTTAATGTGACCTGCAAAGTTGTATGGTTTAGGGACTTTTTTGTTTATCCAGCTGGAGGATTTTTTCTTAACATCAGTTTCTTAAAATTTAACACAACCTCAAACATGTTGGTAAATAAGGAAAAAAATAAAATAACTGTTATTTGTGTTTAAAATTGAATATTTTTTTCTCCTTTTGAAGCAAGGCAGCTCAAACACTTCCACTGTGCTAATCATGCCTGAAGGCCAGGAATTCAGAGGGATAAGCCAAGGGCACAGCCACAGCCAAGTGAAATAAATAATAATAATTTAAAAATTACACAGTGCTAATTGTGGACAACATTATATTTATAAAGTTATTTGAACTGCAGAGCCAAAGGGGAGACAGCCTGTGCTCCTCACAGTGTGTCCACTGCTCTCTCCAGCCTCCATCTCTGCCCTCGCCGAGACTTGCAAAGCATTCCCCACTGCCGTGCCGACCTGGAAGGGAGGAGAAAACAGCATTGCCGTCGCAGTCTGCCCTTCCCGCAACCTGCCAGTGCAGCAGGAGGGAAATCTGTACGTGGAGTGAGCGAGAAGCGGGGAGGAAATGATCCAGATCCCTGCCACGAACCGGCTGGCAGGTACATTCCCGGCTTGCTGCTGCCCGACGGCAGGAGCACCCCACGAGTGCCTGGGATGCCCCAGAGGGCTAGCAGCACGTGCAGTGGTGCTGGAAGCCCAGCAGCATGCAGAGGCGAGAGGTACTTGTCAGAAACTTCTGTACCCTGGCAGCTCTACATGCTTCCAGCGTAAACGCAGGTGGCCAGAAGATGCTTTTCCAGGTGGGAACTCCTCCATGGCTGAAGCCTTTGTTCCCATACCAACTCTGAATCCCCAGCACCTTGGGGCATCACCCCAGCCCTGGCACGGCCATGGCACCAGGAAAGACTTCCCCTGTCATTTTATGGATTCTCTATGCCAGTACAGCGATAAACCAGGCTGCAACAGAAGGAATCCTGCCTCCAGTTGTGAGAGGGAGGAAAAAGGTACGAACTGGAAGCAGGAAGGTCCCCATCCGATCTCGTATCCTTCAGCAAGTCTTGCTCCTTGTTTGACCACAACTTTGCTGCCATTTTTATACTGACAAGCTCCTTTCATCTTTTTTAATTATTTCTTTCCACCCTGCCAACTGCATGAGAGAAGCCTCCACATTTATCCCACTCCTTCCCTCTTGGGGAATCTCTCTCAACCTGCCCGTGGCAGGGAGGCAACATGGCTGCCACCATGCCAGGATGCCAGCAAGGCAAGGAGGTGAAGGGGGGAGAAAGGGAGGCACTGGCATTTGTTGGGAAGTGGAATAAAGCAGTGGGAAGAGGAAGGAATCTCAACACAGGCACACCGACTAGCGCGGACTTGCTCCAACTTGGCCCACAATGCAATTACCTGACTTGGAGGCTGGCCAACTCTCCCAGGCTAAGTCCCTCTGCACTTGTGCAAAGTGCTGTCAGAGCTGCTGGGACCACAAATAGTCAGGGCTTCAGCAGCATGTCTCGTCCAAAAAGAAGAAAGAAAAAAAAAAAAAAAAAAGAAAAAAGACAGGGCAGGGACTGAATGGGCTTATTTTCACACAACTGCAATTGTTTTGTTGATGCGGAAAGGTAATTAAAAAAAGTTCTGATTTCAAACGTGCCACAGAATTCCCAGAGCCCGGAGGCTGCTGCTTAGAGGCAGATTAATCACACTGAATTCTCCATCTAGATATTGCATGCACTCCAAACTCCCACCGCTAATAGCTCTAATATTCTCCTCAGCGTGTGCATGCTGCTGGTGTTATGTTCCAGGAATATTAATTCCCCAACTCAAGCTCCTTTCGCTTGCGCATGTACCCTACAGGCTTGCTGCCGGGCACTGGGAGATTATGGAAAAGAGAAAACAGGGCTAGAGGAGAACCGGGGTGCAAAGGTACTGGCTGGAACTCCTCAAGGAAAGTCATTAATGTTCTTTGGATAAGCAAGCCATCCAAATAAAATCTACCTGAAGGCCAAGTTCTTTAAACAAAGAGAGCCAACTACACATGCACAAGATGGTTGAAATTAAAATGAGCTCCCAATGCTGGCTTTGTGTTACCCACTCCCGCTACCCTGAGAATTGCCAAAAATTTCAGTCCTGTTAATTGTGAGCCACAGCTCAAACCAGGGGGTTCGTTTCTGTCTTCTGCTGGTGTCTTCCCCCAGCCCCCTTTACCCCCAAGCAAGGCTGCATGCATCTGAACTCTTGCTGCCACACACTAGCAACAGCAAAAATACAGCGGGTTGTAGTGCAAGCATCCAAAGAGCAGGTAGCACTTTACACGGTGAGCCCCTTCTACCACTAGCAAAACTGACAGGCCAGTACGTTCATGGTCCAGTTCAAGGTCTTGCTGCATGTCAGAGGCCAGAAGGCGTGTCCCCGGGATCCTCATTCCACGCAGAAAACAGAAAAGGGGAGGATGAAGGCAGGAGAAAAATGTGCAATTTTTCTTTGAATTCAAGTAACTGGCATTCCTAGTAAGCAGTTCAGTGTGTGTGTGTGATCTATATATATGGCCAAAAGGCTGACTGCTAAGCTTTAAAACCAATGCACACTTGAGAAGTACCATTTAAGATGTCTATGATGTAATTTTCAAAGCTGCTAAATGCCCAAAGCTCCTACTGCTGTTCAGCAAAGACTGCAGACAGTCGCCAGGTTAAAACACAGTACCCTGAAACCAGCCACACCAGGACTCTGGAAACCACAGTGAAGAAGACACCTCAAAACAGATGGCGCTGGTCATGCTTCCATTTAGTAGGATTACTTGCATGACAAGAAGCTGTCGTGGGCATGATTTTCTTTGTCAAGCAGTCAAAATATGTATCTCCCTGTAATATGAATCAGCATGCCTATGTCAGCACTGGAAAATAAAAGGGAGTTTGCCCCTTTTGTTGCAGGCATTTCTGATATGCGCACCAGCAGAGTACCTGAGCCATAGGTCAATTTGGATGTACAGACCAGCCCATCAACTGTTTTCACAGCTCAGAAACCTTACCTACTCTCTGGACTAAACCCCGTAACATCACAGGTGCGCTGGGGTAGGTGGTGGCCCTTTCCACAACCACAGCAGGTCAAAGAGAAAAGCCAACATTTTAATGGCTAAATACTTTACAGGGGGCTGTTGGTGGTAGGAGGGAGACGCATTAGAGGAGAGACATTTTTTGAGGCTTCATTCATTTGCTATGTATCATGCAGGTCTACAATCATGTGCCCTTGTTGCGACTCTAACCCAGGCACCGCCTGCACAAGGCCTCTGGGGTTTAACTCTGCTGTGGTGGAAGGGGAGAGGCATGGGCTTCCTTCGCTGTGATAAACCAAGGCATCGCTGTGTGTAGCTTAGGTGCAAATCTGTGATCCTCTTTCTCTCTTTGTACACAAAGAATGAAGCTGATAGCGAAGCTGACATCTAAATCCTCACTATTGCACATCTGAGATAACCCCGGTTGTTTTTGTTTTTCGAATTCAAACATATGAGAAGGGAGAAAGACAGAAGGATTTCAACCCTTGCCAAACCCTGTTGCCAGCCCCCTGAGTTACAGATCTATGAACTCTTACATGGGATGAGGGCTCTTTGCTTTTATCTCCCTGTGCAGCGCATGTCCTCAGCCCTTTGCAAACAGATGTTTTGCCCTCCGAAAGGGAAAAGAGGAAAAGAGAGAGAGCATGAGCACGGGGGAGAGAGAGTGAGCATGAGCAAGAATGCTGTCTGCAGATGTCAATCAGGACTTCAGTCTGGGTCTAACCTGCCAGTCCTGCAAAAGGAGGATACATGAATTTTCTAGTTGGATAGTCAGTATCATCAAACAAGAAAATTGTGAGGTTTAGATTGTAATGCAGTCTCATGTTCAGTAAAAAGGCCTTGCTACATGGTGATGATGTGGGACTGAGGAGCCTATTCCTAGCAGCTTAAAAATTAAAATTTCACTACAAATATCCTAAAGAAATGGTCAAAAATAGTACAGCATTTCAGACCGTTTTTGTAGAGCATGGTAACGTTGGCAAGGGGGAAGTGATCGTAGGTAGAATACTGTCAGGTTTAGGGAAAGCTTTCTCTGCATTTTAAAAAAATTGCATGAAGGAAAATATTCTTAGGAATGAAAAGTCTAATGATTACATGTATATAGAGAGTGTCATCTCTATCTTGGCGTTTAACAGAAATCAACTCCCCCATGCCAACACCCTCCCCTCCAGCCACCCACCCTGATATTCTTCTTCACCACTTCCCACCCATTAACCCAGTACCTGCAGTGCAGTGTTCAAGTGGGACTGGCGGAGCTGCTGCCGCTGTCATCTCCTCAGAGCTGGCAGTCACCTGCCAATCTCGCCCCCACTTCCTCCTCCCTCCTGCTCCCCCCCACCCCTCGTCAGTGCAGCTTTCCCTGGGGATAGATCACTCTCCCCCCCACCCCCCCCCCAGCAGCCTGACAAATAACTACTGTTAACTCAATAATATCCCCTTCCAAGGTTTTTTAATTACCAGCTGTCCGCAGGGTGCAAGACTCTCACGTACAGAGAGAAACGGGCCAGAGAGGGAGGCTAGCAACAGGGGGTCGAAGAGTTTGGGCTGAAGCGGGCTTCACACCGAGGGACAGGCTCCTTGTCCTCCATCCACATGGCAGGGCTGGCACAGGCAACCTGCAAACCTCCGTGGGATGCTGCCGCCCAGGCAGCAGACACAGGCACCCCAGCAGGTGCAGGGTGGTTAACATGCCGCTGTATTTTTTTTTTTTTTTTTTTTTTTGGGGGGGGGGGGGGATTTGATCCTGAAAGGGCTGATGTGGAAAGCTGCTCCTGCAGGACAACGGGAGGCTCTGCTATATCAGCTGAGGAAGCACCATAGTATTTGTTTATATGGCATTTTAAATGGGAACCAGAAAAAGGAGGGGGAAGGGAGAGGAGAAAAAAATCAGGTGCATTTCTGTTTGTGTATCTTTACCAAATACATCTATCTTTTCACGTATGAGAAGGCCTTTTTTTTTCCTTTGCAAGACAATAATCTTATTTTGTCTTTTTTTTTTCCCCCTGAAAATTCAGGGGTCTGTGGCTCGAAAGGCTTTTTCTTAGCCTTGCATTAAATGGACACACAGCTTACAAAACTTTCAAATAAGCTCTCCACCTAGTATTTGTTTGTTCACACCCAATTACACTCCCTTGATTTTTAACAGGGTTGAATAAGGCTTATTTTTAAAATTCAGTTAATGAAGTTTTATCTGAATAGTCATAAGCCTATTAGAGCTCGAGTTGTCCATCGAATCCCCCCTCCCCCCCCCCAGAGGTTAAACAAGACCAGAAATCCTTTTGTACTTGAAATAACACGCTGGGAAGAAAAGAAGTGAGGAAGGATAAAAAAGCCCAAGCCCCACATTCGGTCCTTTTTAACTCATAAAGAGACACTGGGAAAAGCGCGTAAATGCAAGGCTTCCTCCCTGCACCCTTCTTCTACTCCTCTCCTTCCTTTGTAGGTCACCTTTACTATGAAGACAGTGATGCTTCAAGTCTTCATTTGCTTAAATCAAGACATTAAGTTCAGCACACCTATCAGGTAACTGCCATACCCCAGGCAGGCAATGAAGGGGAAGGAGCGTCCATCCCAGCATCCTGGCACTGGCGAAGCAGGCACCCTGCATGGGGCAAGGACCGGGTATTCCAACACAGGAGTGGGGCCGAGGAGGCTTCCCTGGGAAGGGGCAAGCACTTTTGGAGGAGGACAAGTTTGAGGACACAGCACCAAACATGCTGTGCTCGGGTGGAAGGGGAGCAGACAGACATGTTGTGCTGTGGGATGGCCCAATGCTGGCCTCTGCACCCCAGCAAGGGCTGAGGGTGGCAGTCAAGTGGGACAGCACAGCGAGCACAGCCTAGGAGACCTTTAGCATCAGCCCCTCCACCCCTGGGGAGCATCCTGGCAGGCGAGAGAGCCCCAGCTCCCCTGAAATAAACAGCAGCCTTCCCAATGCTTCATTAAACTAACACAGCTTCCCGCCATTGCCCCGGCAACCGACACAGGCCTCCTGTTTGCCAGCTGGGAGAATTAAAGGCAGCCTGGCAGCCAGCCCCTGGCTCCTCTGAAAGCTCCCCTTACACGGTCAGAAAGCATCCCCAGGCGACCCCCAAGGTGCCATCTGAGATGGGGGGGGAGTCCTGCCCACCCCCGCTCTGGCAAGCTGCAGTCCCCAGGGAGCCAGGGACCCCAGGATCCCACCACTGCCACCAGCTCTGATGCTGGAGGACAACACAAAGCTGGAGGGCTT